>NW_006494610.1:15807-63487 GCF_000325575.1 Pteropus alecto
AAAAAGCATAGGGACAAGATTTAGTAGATAAAGGAAAATCAAAGTCAAATATTTACCTGTAGACTATATTCATTGTTTGTTTGTTTGTTTAAATCCCAGCTACCCTTTACACACCCTGCTTGCCTGGATGTGTTTGGGTAAACACTTAGCTGCATTGACTGGAATCACTTAAAATCCATGACCACAAGTGTAGAAGGGGCATTCTTTTCTCACTGTCAATATTCTTTTCTCTTCCCCAAATCAGGAAGTATGTATGAGTTTATCCTCCAACTTTGTTCTTAATTTTCAAGATTGTTTGGGCTATTCTGAGACCCTTGTATTTTAATATCAATTTTAGCATCAGACATCAGTTGGCATTTTGATAGGGATTACATGAAATCTGCAGATCAGTTTGGAGAATATTGCCGACTTAACAATATTAAGTCTTTTGATTCATGAACATGGTTGTTTTTCCATTTATTTAGTTATTCTTTCGTTTCCTTTAACAAAATTTTGGAATTTTCAGACTAAGTTTCACATGTCTTTTGTTAAATTTATTCCGAAGTATTTTATTCTTTTGGATATTATTGTAAATGGAATTGTTTGTTTCTTTAATTTTATTTTTGGATTGTTCTTTTCAAGTACATAAAAATACTATTGTTTTAATATGTTGATCTTATATTTTGCGACCTGGCTGAACTCGTTTATTGGGTTTAAGTTTTTTTAATGGTTTCCTTAGGATTTTCTATATGCAAGATCATGTTATGTGCAAATAGAGGTAGTTTTACTTCTTGCTTTTCAATCTGGATACCCTTTATTCCATTTTCTTGACTAACTCCCTGGCTAGAATCTCCATACAATGTTGAATAGAAGTGGTGAGAGCAGGCATCTCATTCTGGATCTAAACTATTTTTTAAGTTTGATGAAGTCCTAGCTCTTTGCTCCTTCAGGTGATCCAATCACACTTTATGAAATGTTCATTTGATTCATATGCAATGATGTTCTAGATAAAGGACGCTTACCCTGATAGCTGGCATTGTCAGCCAGAATCCTCAGAGCACCATTAAGGTATCAAGATTCAGACACTGGCCACAAGAGTACAGGCTACAATAGGTACTAGATTGTTATATCCTGTTCATAAAAGTCTAGACAGTGTCTTTAGAACATTTGAACCAATGCATATATCTTTATTTTCACTGGTTTAATCAATTTCCACTAATTTCACCAATGAAGACCTATTTATAACATTTATTATACTAATTACCCAAAGATTTGGGGTTGGTTGGAAATAATGATACCTGAAGCACTTGTAGTAGTAACATCTGGAAGAGAGATTTTCTGATATAATGTTGTACAAACCCTGAAAGGTTAAATGCTGAATTAGGACAATTAACTGTCCCCAGAGTATAGCTTGAACTAATGCAGGTGTGCATGCGTGCTTGCTCACATGCGTACACACACACATTCACACACATAGCATACCGTTGATACCGAAATATTTTAAAACAGATTCTAGACATCATAACAATGTCAAATAGGCATTACTTAGTGTGGCTGACATAGAACTCTTGATTCCTTATTAAAGATACTTCCCCATGAAATTTCTCATCTTATTAAATTATGTTATCAACATCACCATCTGTGGATGTGCTTAAGCCAAAAATCTAGATATTAACCTTGATTCTTTGATTTCTCACCTTTCATGATCTATTTATTAGTAAGTCATTTTGATTCTACCTCTAACTTATATCCTAAAGTCAAGAGAACTTCTCTGCTATCACCCCCTTAGTCTAAACCTCCAGATTAATGTCCATTAAAAACGATGAAGTGATGTGGCAAGGTGTCTAATGCTGGCTCCTAGTAGTCATAGCTCTTACTTTTCTGGATTCCTGAACTAGCCTCCTAGGTATTCTGACTTTTTCTCGATCATTCCTTCCTCCCACCCCACCTAACTCCACTCTTAGAAAAGCAGCCAGAGGGATTTTTTAAAATGTTAATTAGATTATGTCACTTCCCTTGTTGTACCCAACCAGTGACTACCAATTATACTTGGAATGAACTCCAGACTCCTCACTCCGGACACAGTCCCCATGGTCTGGCTCTTGATTAATTCTTTGACCTCATTTCAAACAACCTCCACCTTGCCTACTATGTTTCAGCCATGCTAGCCAACTTTTTGGTCCCTGAAAATGACAAACTCATTCTTGCCTTGAGGCCTCTCCACTGGCTGTCTGGCTTTCTGCTCTGTCCAGAAGGCTCTTTCCTGATCTTAGCACAGCTGTTTCTTGTCATTCAGATCTCAGCCTAAATGTCAGCTTCTCAGAGAAGCCTCCCTGATCAAACACTGTACTACAACTGCTTATTTAATTGTCTGCATTACATATATTTAGGTGCATGTGTCATCTCCTCCTAGCTAGGATATAAGCCCTGTCGACAGCAGAAATGTTGTTTATGTTGTGCACCTTTGTATCTCTATCATGGAGAACAGCGTCTGTACCCAGAGGTGCTCAATAAATGTTTGTCAAATAAGTGGATAAGTGGAAATTTTGACAAACACGCCATTAAAATTATTCTGCTTGACTGGAATTTTTGGTATCAAATACTGTCTAAATAAGTGATTTATAATCTGGGGACTCAACAGTTCTTTAGGGATAACAATTAATTGTATGATATTTACTGTAATAGGATATAATCAGGATCCACTTTAAAAACATCGTGTGCATTATTTGTTTAATGTGTGCATCACTAAATGATTTACATCCTAATTGCACTGGGAAGTCCTGGAATTTATCTATTTAACTTTCCTACAGTGTCTGATCCATCAATTAACTACCCTCTGCACATTAAGCTCTTGGCCAGGATTTTAACAGAATCAGAATCCCTTGTGATACTCCGATAAAGAAACTCATCGGTAGTCTTGATTTAAAAAAAAAAAAAATTCACATTGCCTTAGACAAGAAGTCTCAGGTGCTGGACTCTTTAATGCTTAATCTTTTTGTATTAATTTCTTTCCTAAAAAGGAAAATGTGCCTCAGGTTACAATTAGAGAGAGGTGGGAGACCGGAGTGACAGAGATAGGGAACAGGATGATTGTGCCTGTGTGGAGTGCCCAATGCGCAATAACTGGAGGTATTTATTGGTTCTATGTGTCTTTCTTCCTCACTTCCTCTATGATTATGTCCTTTAGGGCCATGAGATATGAGTTTTCATTAACCCCAGGAGATATTTAATCAGTTCAGAGCTGGAATGAAAGCAATGGTGTGTTGGTAAATGTTCAATAAATGGCTTTCTAGAAAAAGAGACCTGATCTGTGGTGTTTGCTGGTTTTCGTAGTGTAAATGACCCTAGGATGGCTGATTTCAAGCTGCTAATGGGACTTCACTGAATTGTTCATAGAGTTAGGAAGAGATGCTAATAACTAGTTTTCATTATTTATTCCTAAGTGTTTTCTTGTTTTTGATGCTGTTATAAATGGGATTGTTTTCATTATTTCTTTTTTAGGTAGTTCATTGTTAGTGTAGAAGCATAACTGATTTTTGTTGATTTAGTATTCTGAAAATTTACCAAATTTATTTATTAGTTCTAACAGTTTTTGGTGGCCTGTATGATTTTCTATATTTAAGATAATATCATCTGCAAACAGAAACAATTTTACTTCTTCCTTTCTGATCTGGATACCTTTTATTTCTTTTTCTTAACTAATTGCTCTGGCTAGGACTTCCAGTACTATGTTGAATAGGAGTAGTGAGAGTGAGCACTGTTGTCTTGTTCCCAATCTTAAATGAAAAGCTTTCAACCTTTCACCATTAAATATGATGTTGATTGTTGGCTTGTCATATATGGTCTTTATTATGCTAAACTTTCTTCCTCTATACCCAATCTGTTGAGAGTTTTTATCATGAAAAGATGTTGAATTTTGTCACATGCTTTTCTTGCCTCTATTGAGATGATCTTATAACTTTTATATTTCATTCTCTTAACGAATCACATTTATTGATTTGTGTATATTGAGCTATCCTTGCATCCCAGGGATCAATATTATTTGGTCATGGTTATGACTCTTTAAATGTGCTATTGAATTTAGTTTGCTAGCATTTTGTTGAGAATTTTTGCATATATATTCATCAGGAATATTGGCCTATAAAGTTTTTTCTTTTATTTAAGTGTCCTTATCTGGCTTTGGTATCAAGGTTATGCTAGCCTCTTAAAAAGAGTTTGGGGGTCTTCTTTTCAATTTTTGGATGAGTTTGAGAAAGATTGATATTAGTTTTTAAATGTTTACTTGAATTAGTGAAACCATCTGGTCCTCGGTATTTATTTGTTGGGAGATTTTTCATTACTGATTCAATTTACTTACTCATTATTGGTGTATTCAGATGTTCTGTTCATGATGCAGTCTTGGTAGATTGTATGTTTCTAGGAATTTACCCATTTCTTCTTGGATATCCAATTTGTTGGAATATAATTGTTCATAGTCTCTTATGATCTTTTGTATTTCTGTGGTATCAGTTATAAAGTCTACTCTTTCGTTATAAATATTATTTGAGTCCTCTCTCTTTTTCTTAGTCTACTAAAGTTAGGTCAATTTTGTTTATCTTTTAAAAACCCAATCTTAGTTTCATTGATCTTTTCTATAGTTTTTCTGGTCACTATTTCATTTATTTCTGCTCTGATCTTTGTTATATCTTTCCTTCTGCTAACTTTGGGCTTAGTTTTTTTTTTTCCCCCTAGCTCCTAGAGGAGTAAGGTTAGGTTATTTATTTGACATCTTTTTTGTTTCCTAATGTAGGCCTTTTTTACTATTAACTTTCCACTTGCAAGTGCTTTTTTTTTTTTTTTTAAGGTGAGGCAACCTTTGGTTGACCTTACAGATTGCAAGGATCTTGTCAGCTTACAATCCCTTATTTTTTTATTTTTTACACCTACAGCACCTGATCTTCCTAGGTGGTCTCCATCCAAGTACTAACCAGGCATGACCCTGCTTAGCTTCTGAGATCAGACGGGATTGGGCTTGTTCAGGGTGGCATGGCTGTATATGGAAGTGCTTCTGTTACAGTTTTTGACTTAAATTATTTTTGTGTGATATAAATATAGCTACACACGCTCTCTTTTGGTTTTTATTCGCATGGCATATCTTTTTTCACTTTTAGCCTATGTGTGTCCTTAAAGCTAAACTGAATCTCTTGGAGGAAGCATAAAATTGGGTTTTGACTTTTTATTCATTCAGTTACTCTTTGCCTTTCAGTTAGAGAATTTAATCTATTTACATTTAAAATAATTATTGATGTGTAAGGACTTTCTAATGCCTTCTTATTAATTGTTTTCTGGTTGTTTTGTAGTTCCCTGTTCCTATCTTCCTTTCTTACTGTCTTCCTTTGTGAATTGATGATTTTCCATAGTGGTATGCTTTGATTTACTTCTCTTTATCTTTTGTGTATCTACTGTTGGTTTTTACTTTGTAATTACTAGGAGGCTACATAAAACATCTTATAGATGTTTTAAAGCTGATAATTTAACTTTGATTGCATATAAAAAACTCTACCCTTTTTCTCCCCGCTCTGCAAGAGAAATGCTATTCTTCAACAGTAGGTTAGTATGAGTCTGAGAAAGTAGAGTGGGAGGATATGATAAAAGTCAGGGATGCTGGAGTAGATAAAAGCTGTGTCCCTCCCAGAGACAGGACACTAATCAAAGCAAAGTTTCCTCCAAGAGTGAGAGGCCCTGGGTCCTAGTCCCACCTGGAACGCTGAGGGCAGGCAACCTTGGCTCATGGGCAGAAGAACTGAAGACAATAATTAGCTATGGAGGTCATTAGAGCAGTCAGAGTGCTACTTACAGCCCATAGTTTTTCCTGAAGCCTAATAAGCTGCTACCCTTCCCTTTGCTCTTGATCTTCCACAAGCCCACAAGAAAGACAGGGAAGAGCTAAGTAGGGGTGAAAATATGATGATTTGGGGGGTTAGATGAGGAGGCTTCAGGATTTCAGATTTAGAAATTTTCCAGGATTGCATGCATTTCTCACTACCCAAAAAAGAGAGGCAAAAGAGATAGCACCAAAGAAACTCAGGAACCATGGGTGAGTTCCAGCTGGAGCAGGAGGCCTGCAGAGGATTGAGACCACAGAAGCCAAAATCAGCCACTTCTTGTCCTGAAGATACATTATAGCGATTCCTTACACCTCTGAGAGTTTTAAATCGCCCGCAGGTAGGAGGAGAGTGAAAGAACTCTGAGATGCTGAAAACTCCTCAATGGACTGTAATTAAAATATTCCGATTGAGTGAAGAAATCTCATATTTAATTTTCTGATCTGAATTGGAAATGAGGGCTCTAAGTTTAAAATTAAAAAGGTTAAATCGAGTTAAGATAGGGTGACCAACTCTTCCAACTTGCCTTAGGATGTGGAACTTTCACTGCTAAAACCTGGAAACTTTTGGACGAACCAGGATGATTGGTCACCCTAATTATAGATATAAGGAAGGTGACATTTTTGCATGCCCAAGTTTGTAACTATAACATTCACATCCACTGACATTTTAAAGAGTCAATTCTGAACTCTCCAATCTACGGGATTTCCACATACACGTTGGAATGGACACTGATGCCACCACTCAGATCCCTCTTCAAAGAAAGCCTTATTGCCCCAGAAGCTGGGAGTGCGGCTCAGCTGCCAGCCCCTATAAAGTTTGCCTCAGCTGTGAAGCCACCCCACCCAAAGTCAGGCCTCTTCCTGTGGCTTCCCCCAACCAGTGACTGGTTCATACAGGAATAAAGGCTGGCCATCTCCTCCCAGCTCAGGACAACACTGAAGGGCCATTCGAGCTCTATAGCTTTCCTATGAGGTAGGCAGCCCATTGCAGCCCAACTTCTCCCTCTGCCCAATTCTGATTCCTCCTCCCTTCCACAGGTGTAATGCCAAGGGTACTTCCTAATAAGCATCCTGCATACTAAGCTCTGTCTCAGAGCCTGCTTCCTAGAGAATCCAACCTCGACATAAACCAATGCCATTCTTCTGATTTGCTTTCAGTCTTTTGCCTAGACTATCTCACAGAGACATGTAAATCATGGGGGCCTCACTGGCTGAGCCTCAGGGAAACTGGAGAACTGGATTGCCCTAGGGGCTGTCTAAAGACCTGTCTTCTTCTGAAAGGTTTTCAGGATAAGAAAATGTGACTCATAGTAGGTACAGTGTAAATTTATCGGATGAATAAATGATCAGGACAGGATCAGCTTCATGGATGTATGACCTGTACAGTTGCACAGGACCCTATCTCTCTCAGTAGGGTATCACAATTGGTTTAAAGCTCTGCTGTCAAGGTCTTGAAAGTCTTAATAATTTTGGAACAAGAGGCCCCACATTTTCATTTTGAACTGGGCCCTGCAAATTATGTAGCTGGTCCTAGATCTGGGTTTCCCCAAAACTAGCTTATCCTCATTTCCCCCAGGATTCTCCTTCACCATAAGGGAGTGGCCGGAAAACCCAGAGCAAGCCAACAGTATTCTTAGAACAACTCTCAGGATGGCCACATTCCCAAACCTCATTGCTTATAATCCTACCTGTCCAAGACATTTACACATGCTTAGAGGGCGAAGCAATCAGTTGTCACATAAACCCAGGAAACAGCAACCTAAAACTCTGACTGGAGTTTTATAGTATATATCAACACAGTAAGTGTCCTGGGATATCGCTCCAGTAAATAAGGTACCTGCCTAATTTTGTTTAGTGCTTTAATGAACCAACTACATTTGTTCAAGGGAAGATTTTTTTTTTTCCAAACTCACCTTTTTACATCCTGGGACAATTTCTCTTTAACACTAATTTGAGAAGTGATACCCCAGAAACTTGAGATGAATCGATCACACCTCTCTAGTCCTGAGTGTAGGGGTTTAACAGCCTAGCACGGACTTCTTCCCTGTACTTCTCTGAAAGTCATTAGTTTGTCATGGTATTTAGAAACTAAAAGGCAGTTTGTACATCAGATGTAGGCAAGAAAAGAGATGTCCTTAAAGGTTAAATCATTGTTTTAAAGCAGTAAGAGATTATAGCAACCTGGGCAGGAGTTAAGTACAAGCAATAATGATAACAGCTAACTTCTACTGAATATTTACTATGTTCTAGGGCTGTATTGTGTTATTTTATCCTCACACAAACTATGGAGTAGATACTCAATGCTGAAGATATGTAGTAGATACCTGTATTGGGTAAATGGAGTAAATACCAGTGATGGTTAGTAATTTGTGCCAACTTGGCTAGGCTCTTATACCCCACTGTTTGGTCAAATACCAGCCTAGATGTTACTGTGAAGGTATTTTTTAGATGAGATTAATGCCTAAATCAGTAGACTTTGAGTAAAGAGCATCACCTTCCATAATATGGGTGGGCCTCATCCAGTCAGTCGAAGGCTTTAAGAGCGAAAACTGAGGATTCCTGGAGAAAGAATTCTCAAGATTGTAACATAGAAACCCTGCCTGGATTTTCAGAGTGCTGCTCTGCAGAATTTGCACTCAAGACTGAAATATAAACTCTTGCCTAAATTCTCAGCCTGCCAGCCTGCTCTGCAAATTTTATACTTGACAGCTCTGATAATTGCATGAGACAATTCTTTAAAATTCCTCCATATCTTTATCTCTCTTTCTCTCTCATCTATATCTTATCTATCTATAGAGATTTTATGTATATATAATATGTGTATGTATATGTGTGTGTGTGTGTGTGTGTGTGTGTGTGTGTGTGTGTGTGTGTGTTTCTTCTTCTGTTTGTTCTTTTCTCTGGAGAACCTTGACTAATAAAATACCCATTCTAGGTATGTGGAGTAAGATACCCATGCTGGATATTCTCTTTGCTTCTCCAGACCTACTCTCTACTTTCTTCTACCCTGCCTAAGTCCATGAATGTGCATCAGTTGGCTTCGTTGTCCTGTAGCTTCCAGCTGGGTCGAATCAATGAGCGGTAGAAGCAGGAGGTCAGAGTGCAGGGGAGAGTGAGTTAGGGTGTCTATTCTCTTGGCTCTCTCCTTGCCAGGTTATGGGTTGGCAGGGGCTATGGTCCTTTACCCAAGGCTGGAACTCTCGTTCAGTGGTCTCTCCGACACCTCTAGCTATAGCAACAGCTACAGCTTCAGCTCTCATTGAGTTCCTGTAACCAATGTCTCCCCTTGCTCTTTATGCCGAGGTTGGTAAGGAATTTCTACTGTCACTAGCCCCTTCCCACCTCACGACCATGTGCTTTATCATCCCTCATAGTTTTCTGTTAATCCTGCCCATAGCTCTGTAATCTTTGATTCCCTGTTTAAGTGTGCCATCAGATTCTTGCCAGAACCCTGAGTAATTCAATACCCTTTTTATTCTTTTTACACATGAGGAAACTGAGGCCTAGAGAGGTACAGTAACTTTTCCAAAGCTGGCATTTAAGTCAAGGTTTCTGACTCCAGTGGCAATACTCACAGCTTATATACATTAATGCAATTACTGTTTACATCAATTACTTCCTCTTTCTGAATCACAGTTTCCCCATTTGCAAAATGAAGTTAGTTACAATAACTCCTGATAGAGTTCTAGTTAGCACTCAATAGATATTAGCTATTGTTATTATTTGCAACAAAAAGGACCTTGATGAAGATAGAAAGTCCCAGCTTATAGTCTTGGTAAGCATGAACTGACTAAAAGGTGTGCTGCACCAGCACAGGGCCCGACACACACTAGCCCCTTGAGTGTCTATTTTATGCCATTAAATGGTAGTCATATCTATTGTTCTTTTTCTATGTCACACTCTCCAGGAACATGCTCTTGAATTCTACGTGAGCAGACTTTTGAGTTGAGAGGCAGGCGAGAGGCATTTTTTATTCATTATCTCGTGTAAACGTCACAACAGAACTAAGAGGAGAGTTATTCTAGTTTTACAGATAAGGAAGCTGAGGGCCAAGAAGTTGAATAATTACCCAAGGCCACTACTAAATATGATAGTAAAGGATTGAGGGATGGAGGATTCCGGATATATCTGATTTCATATTTATTTGAGCCAGAGGAGACTTGTTAATAGGGCTAATATTCAGTGGATAAGCACTGGTGTGATAGATCCCACTATTAAATATTGATGTATTTCTCCATTGGTTGGTAAATGACTGCTGTCTACCCAATCCCCCTTCCCTCCCCACTGACCCCCAGCTCCAAAGATAGGGCCTGTTCTGATGTGTCTGTGCTTATACCTTATCAGTTATTAATTTTTGGAACATCACTCATCACTCCTAGAAACAAATCCAGTAAATGAAACTGGAGAATCACATCTCAGAGAAGTAAAACATAAGCTATTTGCAAACTTTATAGAAGTCCAAGAAGAGGGATAACCTGAGTGTTTTCAGGGCATTGAAGAAAATTCTTATCATTTCTGTTTCTCTGTCTTGTGGCTGATTTCCATGGAAGGATGAGCTCTAGAGAGAGCTTTATGGTGAATTGTATTGTCTGTCCTCATCATCTAGAAAGCCTAGTCCTATTTCTGTGTTATTCCTGCTTCAGCCTTGATTGTACCTCTGTCTTGAACCCCAGGTCCTTTTTAGAATAACTAAATAACTAGAATAAATAGACCACTAGATCCTAGAATAACTTTTAGTGGTCCTTTTAGAATAACTCAGAGAGAAAACATCCATTCACCCTATGCAAGGTAGAGAAGGAAGAGAGCCAGCTTTTCCTGGGCTTTTGGGTTTCAAGTCAGTCAGACTGGGCTTCTGTGTTTTACCTGAAAGAGGGATATTAGCAGTTTGCCAAGAGCCCGAGGGCTACTCCTAACCTCTGTGTTGCTGTGCTGGTAGTGGGCAGGCAGCCCTCCATCATCTCCTCTGCAGTTGCCCCATCTCCCTGGATGCCATCCATCTCTGAAGGAGATGGGGGTTTTCCTAGTTAAATGATTTGGGGTGGGATTAGAGATTAGTAGGAGAAAGTCTATAGAATAGATAGTGAATTAAGAAACCCTAAGCTAAGTTCGCAGGATAGAGGGCTGGGGCTGGCAGGAGGAGGAGGCTAAAGGAACATCAGTATTCAGGGATTTGATGCTGAGGCCAATTTTGCTCTGTTTCCTTGCAGACCCTTCTGTCGTGCTTCAGACTCTGGCCCTGCTGTGAGGATATACCAAGGCCAGCCCTTGCCCTTTATAAATCTCCTTTATCTTTATTTCTTTCAAAATGGACTTGCAATGGATTAGTAAAGATATGCTGGAGAGCTTTCTATTTTTGCCTGGCATTATGCTTTAGTAAGAATATACTTCCAATTTTAATCAAAAAGGTGGAGAAGAATTGAAAATAAATTTCACAAAGAAAAAGCAAACCATTATAATCAAAAGAGACAAAGTTAGGGGCAGAAGAAAGGACAAGAAGACACCTGGCTGAAAATGGTACTATTTAATTAGGGATTAGGTAGGAAGTGGGTGAGGCAATTCCAGAGTGACATGAGTCAACCTGAACCCTCTAATGGAATCTTTGTCAAGGTTTTCAATACTCCAGTGCCCTTTACACACCATTTTACCCTCTGCCCTTATGTTTTTGTCCAAGCCTAGAGGTGAAAGTGAACTAATCAAAAGTGAAATGCAGGCTCTATTGATTTTTTTTTCAAAGGGAAAACAGGCCATGAGTTTCATAGGAAATCCTCTTGCTGAGTGAATGGCACTTGAGAACAGGACTGGCTACGTAATTTGCAGGAGTCGTGCAAAGTGAAAATGTGGCCCCACCTTGTTCAAATTATTAAAAATTTCAAGATGAAAGATGAGCACGACAGCAAATGTGGGGCCTTTCTGAGCACAGGGGCCCCGCACAGGTCACGCTCCCAGAAACTATCCCTGCTTAGGAGTCGCTGAAGGTTTGCACTGTTCTCATTTTCTGACTTAATCATGCTTCTTCCTCCAGGGATGTGATGATTGTGTGTGTGTGTGTGTGTGTGTGTGTGTGTGTGTCTGTGTGTGTCTGTGTGTGTCTGTGTGTTTCAATACTATTTTTGGCACTTAATTTGATTTTCAAAATGGCTCTTTAAAACCTCAAACATTTCCAAAATGTAATTGATGGTGTCAGTACTACTCTAAGTTCTAAATCTGAGCAAGAGAGACTGCTGCCCAGGATCCTACACTTTAGAGGGCTCAATTCTAACCCTTTTCCAGCTCAGCTCAAATCTGAGGGGCCAAGGAGACATGCCCTCTCAGCTAAAGCTCCAGAATTCCTTGCCCAGATGGCTCTGACCAGTTCCCAGGGATGGACAGGCATCTTCCTCAGCTACTTATGCCTAACAGTGGACCTCAGCACCACATATGGGAACCCTATGGCCTAAGATTTGGCCAAGGGATACCTATTTAGGGATAGAGAAAAGGATGCTGTTGACAGCACTTTCGAGCATGTGGACTAGTCTGGAAAGTCCTTGCCTGTTTGTACGAGGCTCCTTGCTGTGCCCGAGGAAGCTGGAGGGAAGAAGAGCTAGGGGTGGGTGTTTTTACCACAATGCCAATTCTATACAGGAATCCCAAGGAGTCTAAGGATTCTACATTATAACCTTACTTTTCAGGCCATGATAGAAGTATATGTGTCATGGTAGGATCAAACATATTTTATTTAACAGTTTCATAGCTTGATTTCTGACTTATAAAACTTTAGATTTACAGTATGTGGGTTTCTATTTCTACTCTTACCATGAGTTCTGCAATGTTAGAGACAGACATGGATGGTGGGAAACAGAGAAAGTGTATATTTCCGTAATAAAATTGAACACCATCATCCTCATAAACAGTTTTATAGTTCAGTTACTCTAACTTTATGTGCATATGTGTGTGTATATTATTTATAAATTTTGACAAAGACAGTTTCAATTTTGATTAGTATAATACAGGAGCCTTTGGAAATGCAATTAATTATATATGTACATTTCTGCTCCAAAGATTTTTTAATTTAGTAAGAATATTATTTTTTTCCACAACACCGTACTCTACTAAAACTTGTGTTTACCACAAAACAAATAATTTTATCTTTAATGTTGAACTTTTTACCTGAGCTTATAATAGCATTCACAATAATAGCTGATATTTTTCTTTGACAGAGTGAATATCCAAAAGATGTATTTTAATTTCATGAATTAAATAAAGAAAAACAACCTTTATTGGAACTAACTGATTTTCCCTTTGATGTATCTAGGACAATAGTATCAAACTGGCCTCGTTCAACTCTTTGTGAACTTCTTCTTCTGCTAAGGGGACCAACACAGGAACAGTTATTGTTTCACTTTTCATACATCCAAACGGAAACTTGGAATCCAAAGTGGATGAAGTTAATGAACAATCGTTTGAGGTAAGTGAAAAGTCATGCTTCACTGTCCACAACACCGTACTCTACTAAAACTTGTGTTTACCACAAAACAAATAATTTTATCTTTAATGTTGAACTTTTTACCTGAGCTTATAATAGCATTCACAATAATAGCTGATATTTTTCTTTGACAGAGTGAATATCCAAAAGATGTATTTTAATTTCATGAATTAAATAAAGAAAAACAACCTTTATTGGAACTAACTGATTTTCCCTTTGATGTATCTAGGACAATAGTATCAAACTGGCCTCGTTCAACTCTTTGTGAACTTCTTCTTCTGCTAAGGGGACCAACACAGGAACAGTTATTGTTTCACTTTTCATACGTCCAAACGGAAACTTGGAATCCAAAGTGGATGAAGTTAATGAACAATCGTTTGAGGTAAGTGAAAAGTCATGCTTCACTGAGTGATATTTAACACACCTTCTGCAGACGCACATGCTCAACAGTTGTTTTTGGATGGAGTTTTAAAGTAACTTCTAACTTTCAGAATAGATGCTAGTGTTTCTTCAGAAGATTTGTGTCATGGTTTTCATGTGGCCAGTGGGATCACTTAGCCCTCATGACAGATGGCAAACTAGATTGATAAACATCCTTTCAAGTTCCATATTCGTCATTAACTTTGTTGTGAAATTGAAATTCAGAATTTAGTTTTTTGCTTAACATGTGCTTTTGGTTCTTTGAGATCTTTGCTGCTGAAAGAGTTTATTGCAAAATAAAACAGTGTTACCAAATAATAATTGCTATTGATTTATGTATATAAACCATACAATAAATAATGAAATAATTTAATGAGAATATTTAGGCTGCTCTCTATAAGCTCTATAACAAAATGGCCCAGTCTCTAGCTCCCATTCATGTTTCCTGACTAACCAGTGGGGAATTATGTTTCTTACTGACCCTACCAACTGATGTCTAGTGGTGTCATGTGTTTCAAAGAGTGTGGGTGTGGTGTAGCCCACAGCACAATTGGCTGTGCAAGCAATGGCCAGTAGGGGCAGTGGTGTTGAGTCTTTCTCCCACCATCACTCAGACCAGAAGAAATTAGCTTAATGAGCTCTTTCTTGCCTGAGGGCACTGTGTTTACCAGCAAGTGCCATGCCTGTTGTCTTTGAAAAGGAGGTGGTTGTTATGTTGAGTCTGGAAAAAAATAAGGAAAAGAGAAATGAGTTATTGCTGAGCATCTTTTAGATTTAATCATGTTGGAGTAAAAAGAAATAAAGTCTGTTCATTTCGCCTACAACTCCCACACTACCAGGCAAGACCATGCCAGAAGCTGAAAATATAGAGACCTCCTAATGTAGCTATTAATAATTCTTCATTAAAAAGATTAAAAATCTGAGAGAAATGTTAGACTAGTTGAGACACTGAGACAACAGGTATAAACTGGGATTGTACCACTTTGATCACCATAGTTATAGAAAAATAAAGAAGCTTCATTTTCTTTTCTCTTTTTGGAATGGTGTTTGTCATTTTGCTAGCTGGTACACGAAAGTACCTGAGTTTTCTAAAGGTGCGGTTTTCTAGGTGAGAGTTTGTTTAGCCAATGGTAATGCATGAGCCCAGGCTGCCTGCTTGATAGCTGTGGCTTTGTGACCATCCATCTGTTCCTTTTACCATTGAAAGTAATTTAATCAGTTGCCTGATTGACTAGGCTGTCTTGATCATTAGTTATAAAGATAGAGCTGAGCAGGCCAGGGAGCAAAAGGCCTAGCACATGGTATGTACTCAATAACTATTTTAACAAAAAGAGCCATTGTTGGAGGTGTTACTGAAAGCCACCACTTCCTCAGGGCTGTTTTCCTTGTAACATCAGTAATGTTTAAAGTAGCTTCCATGGCTATGTGTTTATGACTCATATAAACATATAGATATTTAATGGAAGTCTAAATAAAGAATCAAAAAGTAATGTCAATAGTTGCCTGAAAGTCATCATAAAATAACCTTACATCATCCAACATATCAATAAACAACTGCCCCATTAGGGCATCAGAATCATAGGATCTTGCAAGAAGGTTTACAGCAAAAGAAGAGAGATAGACCACTTATCTCAGAACTGTTGGGCAAATTGCTGGGCAAGGACCTGCCTGTCACATTCTATTGTTTCTGGAATGCTGACTGCAGTTTTTGCCTCTGCTTGACATGTCAAGCTAAGTAGCTAAATGCTGATATTCGATATTATTTGATCTCTTAATCAGATGCTCATTCAATAGAAGTCACTGCTGAATTTCGCAGACTTGCAGAAATTGAAATTCTAGTTGCTCTTAGCTTGCTGCTTTGGTTTCAGGCTTTAAGTTGATTTTTTTCTAGGCTTTTAATGAAGTAGATGAACATGATGGGACAGTGGTTAACATTAGGATTAGTGTAATGTTCTCTCATCACTCGCCACATCCTGCTTCAAATATTTTTTATTATTATTTTCTCTGCACTGAGGAGAACTGATATTATCATATATGTTTAGTCTATCCCAGGAATGTCATAGGTGGACTAGACATATTTTCTGTAAGGATATAGAAACCTCTATAAGACACAAGGAGAATTTTCTCGTCAGTCTCTAAGAGTTAATGATGGTGTCGTGTGTTCTGGAATTTAGTTGCTTAAACTCTCTGACAAAATAAAATAACTTGTGTTGCTATGAAAATAATACAGGTGGAAAGAATATCACATTAGCATAGACTTTATCAAAGAGTGTTCTATGGAACACGAGCTGATCCACAAAAGGAAGATTCTTTGGCCAAGACCCTCCCATCACACTTTCTTCTTGGAGGTTCCCAGCACAATCACATAAGAATTTAATTGGTCCTGTGATGAAGAAACCATTTAAATTTGTTTAACCTGGAGTCTTCTAAAGCTCAGGAGTTGATCATGAAGCCCTCATTCTGTGGTACTTCCCACAGAAACACTGTAGTGGTGTAATGTCATTTCTTTAATATTGCATTCATTGGGCTAATGACTTACAGTAATTACAGACTAAAGTCCCAAGACATTATTTCCTATTTATTTTCTATACGCTTAATCTAAATGTATTTTCTTTCCATTCTTTTCTGACAACAGACTGTGATAACCCCTCCAAATGCTCTCAGTGTCTGTAATCTTATAAAATCAGTGACTCTCTCCCCACAGCTCAAGAACGTCTGTTATGCAACCTCATTTCTTACCTTTCTTCACTTCTTGATTTTCAAAGCTTTTTAAACGTTTATCTCACAGTAGAACCATTGCAATTTAGCTGGCATTTGGTCAGTTTTTCTTTTTTTCATTCTCATTTTTTTACCCCCAAATGTCATGTCGCTCTCAGATTCAATCAGTACAATAAACACTGATCTATTTTATTTGTGTCTGTCATTCTAATAAAATGAAAACATTCCAGATTATGGATATAATCTCTTCACAGACCAATATTGACCTTATTCTCATTTTCTCCTCTGAATAGTAGCTATACTACACTTATTTTTCACTCTGAAGTACAAGTTTGAATGAGTACCGAAAGTGCAAAATTCAGGCCAGCAATCTCAGTGGGCCACCTTTCTGGCCTGTTGTAGGACTGAAAATCTGGATTCATTTAATTTACTCAGGAAAATGTGAGTGCCTTCTGCATGCCAGGCATTGGGTTACAGCTAGGCACTGGGATATAGTGACAAGGAGAATAGTACATGCAAATTCCTACTGTCATGAAACTTAGATGAGAGTGTTGTCAGTGACTTCTGTTATAGCATGTAATATAGTTTTTTAGAAAATGCTGTCTTAATCTAGTTTTGAGGCTCTGGCTGGAGGGTTGATCAATTCTCCTTTTTGAGTAGCTGGTTAAGTCCACATCCCCAAGGATTTCTCTTATAAAACTCACATTCCTGGTGTCTATGCACCAGCCCTAATCATCCCAGGGCCAGGTACTGGACAACTACAAACAGCCCTTAAATCCTGGAGCCTGTGAAATTACTTGAATAAGTCAATTCACAAGGAGCCTGCTAAACCTAGTTAACCCCACCCTGCTTGCCATACTGTCCCTGCCCCGGGTGTAAACCTCTGTGTGGCCCTGCCTGGCAGCCTTCTCTCATTTGGCAAGTAACAAAAAGTTCTGCTTTTCATCTATCCAAGTGTCGGTGTGTTGTGTCCTGCCATCAAAGAACCTTTAAATCTAATAAAACATAGCTGCAAGCAAAATTTTGGTTTTTCTTTCTTATTGTTATGGAAATTTCAAAGGACTTAGAGGTACTAATTGGTGATGAAAAAGAGGTGGGATTAGGACTTTAAGAGAAGGGAAGAATTCTCTTTTAAATAAATTAATTTGAGTAACTTAATTCCCCCACCAAAGACTTTTAGCAGGTTATTATGCACCATATATTTACTTATTTAGTGCTTGCTTATTGAGCATTTGCTGCGGCCCTGGTATTGTAATGCTCTAGGAGGTATGCAAGAATAGAAAATGTGTATCTTCCATTGAGAAATCTATAGATTAATAAGGAAGACATGACATGCCCCTAAATAGATTAGAGAGACAAAATCAAATGTGTAGTAATCTAACTAAACCATCCCTAAGTCCAAAAAGTGACAAAAATACTAAAGAATTAGAGAAACAAATTTGCTCACAATTTTCAAAAGCAGCTAACTTTAAAATAATTTTTAGTTTTTCTGGTTATTTTGCTGGAGAAATGTTTGTGTTGTTGCTCTTTTCCTCAGTTCTTTCTTCCCAGCTCTGAAACCCTTTCTCTGAGGCACATAGGACTCGGCTATTTCTAGCCCTTCTGTAGAAGCTCAGATGCTTTGGAGTCATGTAGATTTTGAGCGGAAAGAGGTATCTAGTTCTCTCAAGGAATGGATTTTGGAGCAATGTGTTGGTAGTTCAGATCAGATGAAGTTATTTCTTTTAAAACTTGGATATTTTTCAAAAAGGAAAATGGTTTCAGCCCAGATCCATTTGCAATACCAACCTTCTTGGTTGGGGAATTGAATGCTTAGCTAATTTATTTTTAATGGGCACGCTTCTGTGTGTTTTAAATGTTGGCTGACTGGCCTGGAAGTTGGCTTCTCCAGAAAGCACTTAGTGTTGGTCTATGGTCTTCAAGGGAATCCATACTCTTCCTGGAGGACTAGCAGGAAGCTGTAGTTGATCAAGCCTTTGCCCTTTCTCTAGACCCACTCTTCAGTTATTCTTCCTATTTCAATTATTCTTCCTATTCAATTATTCTTTCTATTAATATGTTCTTATTGAACATCTCTCCTTTGTAAAGGAGTGTGGTTGCTTCTGCGGGGGAGGCCAAGTACATTACCAGAGACATGAGGCATGGACTCTGTACAAGGCAGAATGTGGGCATGGCCGTAAAAGAGACAAAGTGTTGTGTGCATGAAGTGAATAAGGAGTCACTTCAAACTGGGTGGATCAAGGAAAGCTTTACAGAGAAACACTTGAGCTGAGACTTGGAGAACAGGTTTAATTTGGCAGCTAGAGAGGGATCGGCAAACTACAGCCTATAAGCCAAATCCATACCCTCTTCCTGTCTTTAGAAATAAAGTTGTAATGGAACTCAAACATGCCCATTCATCTATGTATTGTCTACGGCTTCTTTCATGCAACAACAGCAGAGCTGAGCAGTTGTGACAGAAACTGCATAGGCCTCAAAGCCTAAAAAGTTTACTATCTGGTTCTTTACAGAAAAAGTTAAAATCAGTTTCTTGAGGGACTTAATAATGCCTTGATATTTGGATTTGATATACACCAAAATATATGACGTCATTTGGCAGGCATTCTGGAAACAGAATATATCTAAGCCTTGGGAATGCCTGAGTGTTCACTGTGGCGCCGAACTTCAGGACAGTTAGTGTGGTGGATAGATAGACTGTAGGAGAGAGATGCTACAGGTAGGGAGAAAAATTCAGAAATTCATGTTGTCACCTAAGTGAAAAATACTGAATCTGGATTCAGAGGATAGCTGTAATGAAAGGGAGAAGATGCGAAAGACATTGTGAATAAAGCTCTACAAGGGTGGACCAAAGGAAAGAGAGAATTGAGGATGGCTCTAAGGTCTTGGGCCTGGGTGACTGGGTATGTCAGTGATCCTCTCTCTGAAAATATATCACCCGAACTGGATGACTTGCATATTCCTCCCACCCTTCCCCAATTAGGAGGAGGAATAAAGCTGGAGTGGCCCCATCCTACCAGGGTAGCTGGTATTGGGATGAGAGGTGGTCAGAAGCTATTATTATAGAGGAATAAGATCCGAAACCTTGCTTAAGGAAAAATATCTGTCGCTAGATAGGAAATCAGCATATGTTGTCTCTGACAAAATGTATTGCATGAGTTGAAGGGATGTCCTTATATTTTAGATAATGTTGCAGGCTTGCCAGATAAAATTCAAAATGCCCAGTTAAATTGGAATCTCAAATCAACAAGGAATGATTTTTTGTATAAGTACGTCCCAAATATTCTATGGGATATATATTTTACTAAAAATTATTTGTTCTTGATCTGAAATTCAAATTTAACTGGACATCAATTTCAGATCAACAGTGATTAATTTTTTGTGTATGTTCCAAGTATGAGACTTTTCTAGACTTCCTTTCCCTCCCTACCAATAAGAGGAGAAAAATGAATGATATCCAAGAAATCTTCAAACCAAATGCTGTTTGCAGGCACATCTGTGCATGTCTGTTTTATACATTGCATGTGTGCCTTCCCCTGGGTGCAGATGGCTACTCCAGGAGCAGCACCTGTGGGATGTGTGTGTCTGAAAGTTGACTTGGTTGTGCGCATGGAAAGCAGAAAATAAGCAAGTGAGGTGAAAACCACAGAAGCCTAAATCAAAAGCAACTGTTCTTCTGTGAGCAAAGCAGGCAGACCTTGCTTTGTGCACACGCCACTCTTTCTTTGCCGCCCAGACTGATCTTTGAAATAAAATAAAGAAGCGTGGCAAACTAACTGAAACATAGGTAGAAATAATATATTTGGGTTTCAGAAAGGAAAAAAAAAATAACTTGGCATAGCTTGAAAGGCAGCCATTTCATAACAACACATGTGCAAAGAATTACAATAATTGCAGTGCACACATCAGTAACAGACAGAGTGAACAATGAATATTAAAAACACATTCCTAGAGCTGGCCCCGTGGCTTGGCAGAGGCACACAGCGTGGATACCTGCGCAGGAGTCAAAGGCAGGCGCTCAGCTCCCAGAGCTGTCAGGGCTTGGCAGGAGGAGAAAAGAGGAGGGAGGAAGGTGGCAGTGACTGTCATCATCTCTGTGACTCCCATTGCCCACTGGCAGAGCCTTAGGGTGGCTTCATAGAGGAAGTGTGCTTTCAGCCCTTTGAGGCTCCAGTACAGAGCTGAATTTGAGCCAGGCAGAGAAGGAGGAGGGATGGGGATAGAAAAACAAACACTAAAGAACAAACAAACAGACGGTAATGTTGGGAACACCCAGACGGTGCCCTGGATGAGCGTTCTTCTCTCTCTCAGGGTTGCCTCTTGTACAACCTAGCATAATATACTTCACTGCTGCAGAGGCTTACCTGGGAAAGAGATTTTCTTCCGTGGACTATCTACACTGATCTGCCTTTTTCCCCTCAATATTTGCTATGCAGTGGCACTAAAGTCTGTAGCAGGGAGGAATTCTCCTGGTGATGTGTTCCAGAGCCTTCAAAGGCACTTTAACCAAACATCCAAGGTACACAAAGATCTTTTCACGGTGAATCTCTTTCATTGTCAGCAAAGACAAAGGCTCTTCTCTTAAGTGCAGCTTTGGTTTTGGATGTTCAGATTTTGCCTCTCCCGCTGGCAAGGAATTGACTTCTGAATCTTTGCAACTTTGGCAATGCAAGAGGCCAGCGGGTGAGAATCTCCAGGGAGAGAGTTTGGTTCACACACTGGGAGTTGAGGCCCAAGGATTCTGAAACTGTAGGCCGTGAACATCCAAGGGGTTTGTGAGGTAGAATTCAGGGCGATCCATAAACTTGGCTGGAAAAAAATGACATCTTTATTTTGCTAATCTCTGAAATTTAGCATTTCTTTAACTACAAATGTAGGAAACAAACTGCAGTAGTATTAATATGTATGACTTTGTTACCAGTAAAAATCATGCATTTTTTCATGTCACTTTACTGTTGTTTCAGTTAGCTCCAATTTTATTATTTATATAATATAACATAATATTATTTATCATTTATGCTCATCTCTACTTGGAATTATGGTTATTATTATTAGCCACACAGTCTTGTTATTTTATGCATTAGTGAAGAAGTACATAGCATAATAAAACACTTTGGTAACTATATTTTAATGTATTGGTTTCCCTTGACATTATGTATTATGTTTTATTCTTTTTAAAAAGAATATTCTGAGAAGGGGGTCCGGAGACCATTGGGCACACTGCCAGAGGGTTCCATGGCAACACAACATTTTTCTGAACTCAGTAAAGATTTAGTCTCTGAAGCAGTCATGAGGAACTGGGCCCTCCACACAGTGAATTCCACAGTGCATAGGACTCATGTGCATCTCTACACATGGAGGAGAGAAGGGAAAGACAAACCCATGTCTCCAGACACAGCACTGAGGATTTAACAAAGGGACTTTTTACTTGTCTATTCTTTAGATATGCTCAACAAATGTTAGCATTTGCAAGACAAAAATTTGCATTTTCTTCTCTATGACCTATGGCAGAACTCCAAAATGATTTCATTAAAAATAAAATAAAACCCTCAGATAACTTCTCCAATTTCTCCAAATGCTGGCCAAGAGATTTGTCATTGAATCACAGTTGATAAGGTAGAGAAAGGCTGATGATGAACTAACTGTATTTTCCAGTTTCTGCGCCAAGGATGGAAGGACAGAGAACAGCTATAAGAGTGGTGGTGAGAGAATCAGATAATACAAGATGACATAGTGGTGATATCTCTTAAATCAAGGTGTCAGCTAAGAGAACTGACACCCATTAATATCACAAAGGCAACTTAGAAAGTCTTCTATTTCCATTTGTCTTCATGCTAAGGGGAAGAATAGTTGAGAGTTGGAAACGATCATTCATTTGATTTATCAAAACCTGAAATCCTACTGAACTCTTGTACCAATGCAAAATCTAGCATTAAAAGGAGTGCTGGGAGATACAGGCCTATACACAGTTTTCTAAACTATGAGCCTCAACCTCTGGCTTACAAGAGACAAAATGCTGTCCTGAGAGAAAATGTGTAAAATATTAGCAATCTTCATAGACACTATTTTTTTTTAACTCAAAGAGAAATATTGTGTTTTACTAGAGTTCTTAATATAATCATAAAAGAAAGTCTGGTGATATAGAGATAGATAATGATAGATAGATAGATAGATAATTTGGTAAGTTCTAGATCTGTTATATATCAAACACTATATTAGTTTTTAAAATACATTTATTTATCTCATTTAATCATTTCAGCATTTCTATGAAATATTATTAGCCCGAGCTTTTCAGATGGGGGCAAGCTTAGAGAATGAGATAACTTGACTGATGTCACAGAACTAGTCAGTGTGATTTAAACTCGGGTTTTGTTTGTATCTCAAAGCTACTATTCCTTTATTTCAAGTGGTTCTAATTATTTTTTAAAAAAATCACTGTGACTGAATCCTTAAAACTCAAGAAGTTGTTATAAGAGTTGAAGGATCAAATTTCAAGTTAGGAACATAAATGGCAATGTGATAACAGGTTACGTATTGCTTAAAATAAACCTTTTTGATATCAAACAAAATTGTTTCTCATATGCAGAAAGTCAAATGGGCTTGTCCACCTATTTTAATCATTAATTTATGTAAATATAAAAGCAACTGGAAATAGGAGATCTTTGATAATTCATTTGCCAACAGAGTAGTTCCCTGTACCTATTGTCAGAATTTGAAGCTGTTTATAGGAGGAGAACTTGCCTGGTTCATGAGAACAAATTTCACTGTGTTCAAAATGTGCTTCTGTGCCAATTGCCATCCCTTGCCTACTATATCTGCAGAGCACCCAGGGTTAGAGCTAAGACCCAGGTCACAGCTGTCAAAAATTAGAAATAAAGTAACAAAATCTCAAGGTCATGCCAGGATATCTGTCAGGGAATTACTGCTCTTCACCATCCGCATGCCTCTTCTCATTATAAGTAAAGCCACAATGAGAGAGTAAATGTTTTAGTCCTCCTAAAATAATTTCTCTCCATCAAATCACTGCAAACTATTATAGTCCATGAGCTACAGACATTGAAAGCTACTTCAGGATGATCTCCAAGGCCTTGGTCAGCTTTCTTTTATTTCAGGAAGTTAAGAACTACTAAGATAGAAGAGCCTGCAAGAGGGTCTTCATCAAGTCTTGTAGGTGTCAGAACTTAAAAGGTCCTTGACTGAGTTCAATTATGTCAGACTACCCTTGAGCTCTTCCATGCTTCAGGAGTTATTCAGTCAGTATGAATAACTGGGACAAGTTATAGGATTTCAAACACTAAATAAATAAGCCATGATCAGAAAATTCATTTTGTTGGTGAGGTGGGGAAAAGCATCCTGCCATTAAGCAGTCAGATGGAGAACATGCAAACCACAGTTTGTAAAAGAGAAAAGGTCATTGAAAGCCCTTGCCCAGAAGCATAGGCAAGTGCAAGAAACGTACTCAGCAAAGTTAACATGTCTATTGTAAATGTGGGAAGAGGGAGCCACAATACTGACTGAAATTCTAAACTGTGAACTAACCAGAAGCATCACTCACGAGGCAATCCCTCCAGTGGGCAGCACTGGGGAATCTATGAGATTCACTCATGATATGGGATTGGAAAGAGGACTCTCGTCAAGTGAAAATGCTCTCTGGGACAGGAACCGCCATGCGGCAAATTCTGGTGATAGGCAAAGATGGTAGAAGGCACAATTTGACAGAGCCACCTCTCTCTTTTAGGCAAAAAGGTAAGATCTCCTTTGGGAATAGAAGAAAAAGCTCATGATAAGGCACCCATTAATTATTGCTGCAAAGAATCTTGAAGAATTGCTATGAATGCGGTACCTAGCCATATTCTCTCAGTCACTCTGGAGGTCTCCTGAAGCTTCAGTGTTCAGCTTTCTGTAGAAGCTAAAATTTTTACCTCAAGCTCTTGCTTTGCTGCCTGAGGGCTTTTTCTAGCCTGCAAAGCATGCTGGACAAGACAGGGATTCATGCCTAAGAGCAATCTTCAATTAAAGAGGGTGTTATGGAGTTGGTGTGTACATTCTCAGCCTTCTTGCCCAGGCGGTCCTCATGGTGTCTCATGGCATCCTCAGCAAGACAGAGACTAGTTGCCCAGACTGGCTGTCTGCTCACAGTACTCTTTGTTGAATTTCTTCCCTTCCTTGTTTCATTTTCTCACTCTTTCTCCATGTTTCCTGGAATCGCCTTCCAAATCCTTGTCTCTGAGTCTGCTTTTGGGGAAGCCCAAATGAAGACTCTGGCCTTCCTTGCAATAATTGTAACTTTTGGCTCGATGCACCTGCCGGTGTTTGGAGCTTTAAATCCAATTTGACTAGCATGTAAAATTCTTTATGGATGAGAGTGCTCTTTCATAAATCAAATAACATTAAGAAATGAGCAAACCACACCATAAAGAGAAAAGAAACACAATGATTACCTAGAGAACTTACAATGAGAAAAGATTTCCAAAATTGTCTCAAAGAAAATGTACTTAAAAGAAAAGCAATCCCATGTCCTGGTGGTCAGCAGGGGACGGGAAGAAGGGGAGAAAATTTTGACTGTGCTTATTAATATCTATGTAGTAGAGCCCGGGCTTCAGGCTTCGTGTGACTGTCTTACTTGTAAGCTAAGGGGGACTGGATAAGTAAAGAGAAGAGCCCAGTGAGAGCCCAGACTCTCACTGCAGAAACTTGCTGGAGGCTGGCCAGAAAGAAGAGCAAATGGTGTAGGTGAAGACGCCATGTGGAGCAGGTGCTGCTCATTAATCCATCAAGTTTTGACAGTCCTCAAATCTGGGGACTCAATTCAAACATTTATCGAGTCCTTACTATATCGATATATTGGTATGTGGTGGGTGCTGCTTCATATGGGGGCCAAGAGAGAACTGGACGCAAACCCTGTCCATAAGGATCTTATAGTCTAGTAGAGGGCATAAGACATGTCAACACATTTGGCACAGGCCAAAATAACTGTCCACAAAAATAACTAAAAACAATTGCCTACTAGACTCTAAGAATCTTAAGGGAAGGTCACATCTTTATATGACCTCCAAGACAGTGCCTTTAATAACCCAAGGAAGAATCTTATTCTACAACACAAAATTTGATGAAAAATCAGAGAAGGCAGAAACCCATTCTGGCTGGGGAACGTGGGACGGCTTGGAGTTGGTTGGCAATTCTGAAGAAAAACGTGCTCAAGTAAAATGGACTCTGCTGAATTATCTTTTGCTTGTCAGCGGAGACCTGGCTCAAGTAGGGGGATATGTCCATTCTTCCTTTACTCCTTGATACCTAATGGGTGCATATTCAACTTTGACTTTTTAATACTTTTTAAATGGTTTGCTGTTAAAACATCCAAAGTTGGAGGCTATTCTCTAGACATCAATGGAAGGATATTATTTCACCGCTTTTACTTCAGCTGAGAGACTATTGTTACTTTATTCTTCATTGTTGAGATATACTTATAGACACAAGAATCCATTTGAAGATGGGAAACAAAAAGATGGGAAAATGCACCTATATAGGAAAGTAAAGCTCCAAAAAGAGAATACGAGAGGCTGCCAAATAGATTTGTGTTTTAACTTGTGATCCTTCTTGCTCCCAGCTTGTAGCCACCTAATTCCTTCATTACTCTCTCGCTTTTCCTCTGCCAGGAAGTACAACAGAGCCTGATACAGTAGTTTCAGCACCTGCCAGGTAGATAGACTACCTTTTCATTAACTGGTGAACAACATGACATCGTCATTTCTGTGGTTCAACAAATGGTTGAGTATCAGCAATTTTATATAGTTCTAAGTAATATTTTGGTAGGACAACTAGCCCATCAATTAAGAAAATAAAAATAATCTTGAGGCTTTGCTTTTCTGATTTCAATTTGGCATTGAAATCTGTCCATGTGGCAGGGATGTGCTGCATGAGAATTCTTAGTAAGTCTAGTGAGGTCAGCACAGGAAGAGTAGATTTGAATCATAGTCCGTGAACAGAGATGGGCAGGAAATATCAGAGAATGTGCCTGTTCTTAGGTCAATCTAAAGGTCATGCCTCTCTGGATGCCTCTAGAGGTGCTGCCAGAAAGCTAATTCAAGTTGCAAGTTCCTGGTCTCTTACTTCTAGAAGTGGAGAAATTGTTTTGTTTTGGTCTCTTCCCAGGCTTCTCCAAATCTATTCCACTTCTACCCACAACTCCCTTCCCTTTACCTCTTCAGTGAACTTACCATGTTCTAAACATTTAGGCTTTTCGAAAGCAAAGACAGAAAGCTTTGGTGACTTTCTGCTTTAAGAATATAAAGTGAGCTTCCCCTGGGGCAAGGTAAAGCAGAGCCTACTTAAATGGGAGAGGGGTAGTGGGAGAGAAAAGTAATTGATAATCACAAAATATTTAGCCACAAAGAGAATTTATGATAGAGAGTAGTCGGGGTTAGAAATGTCCAAGAACTTCATCTCCTTACTAATTTTGCCCAGGTCAGACTTTAATTTTCCTGTTGCCTTAGATTGCTTTAAGAACAAAAGAAGGTCCTGGAATCATTTGTCTTCGGGCCCTTTGCCTCAGGGGAAGTGACTTAGCACGGCCCACACTTCACGAAGGTTACGAGACTAGTGTGGGTTTGTAAGATGGATTTGGGTTGGCTCGTACCTTGTCTGAACTGGTTGATGACAAATAATCCGAATAAAAGCACAAGAATTATTTCCAGACATTCAGAATGAGAGCAAGACAGCCTAAAGGAACTTCTCGGAGCCCTAAAGTATGGTTCCCTCTTTGCATTTCTTTTGACTCTTAGATCGATTCAGAATTTTTGTTTCAAGACTTCTTCATGCTCTTTGACACCCCTTCAAGTGTGGGTGGCATTGGTTTATGTTTAGATGTGTATTTTTTTCTTCACTTGACTTTCTGTTTGCCCAGTTACCCAGGTGATTGATTTGGCTATTTTAAAAGCTACTTTCAGAAGCCTCACCTTTTCCATGCACCATTGAGAGTAAATATTTGAAGCCTGAGTCAGAGAGCCACTGTCTTTGTGAAGATTGCCATGATGCAGAGTTATCTTCATTGGTGTTCTCTCCCTCACGAGATCCTGCCAAGGAAGCTGTAAAGCGGTGAGCTGGAGAACGAGCGACACAATTAGAAGTTGGAGTTTCAGCTAGGCCTTCTGACAGTCTGTGCAAAGATACACTTGGGATGCTGTACAGCAGCGGTCTCCAACCTTTTTGGCATCAGACCGGTGTTCCTTTGAGAATCTAATGCCTGATGATCTGAGGTGGAGCTGAGGCAGTGATGCTAGCACTTGGGAATGGCTGCAAATACAGATGAAACTTTGCTTGCTTGCTCGCTGCTTACTTCCTGCTGTGTGGCCCAGTTCCTAACAGGCCACAGACTAGTACCATGGGGACCCCTGCTATAGAGAAGACAATGAGCAACAGAAACTAAAAGCCTCACTGACATACACTGCTTAGAGTTTTTTGTTAAACAGTGTTGTTTTCTGATAACTTTGAAAAATAGACAAAAGGACCACACAAGAGGAATGTGTATCAATGAGAAAGTTCTTGTGCCAGATAAGAAATGAGATATGGTAAAAATGGACTAAAGTATCCTGTGGAGTTAGGAAGCAATAAAATATTTATGGATAAATCTTCATTGGGGATGAGAGTCTGAATGCTGAATGCCAAGGCCAAAAAAAAAAAAAAGAACCCTGCAGCTCACCGAGCTGGGACATGTTCCTTTCTTAGTTTCACAGTGTGTAAGAGTTGGTGAAGAGATTTCTGGCTCTTTGTGAGGAAGAAGTTTCAGAGGAAAAGAACGGGGGCAGGCCTGGGCTTGTTGGGGCTAGCTTTGAGGAGACTGAAAAGTGAAACAACAGTTGCAATGATGAAATGCTTCTAAATGGCCTCAGAAGGACTTGGAATGTGGCCACATATGCACTATCTGACCATTTTATCTCTGTGTGAAAGAAGAACCCAACATGAATTTTCATCTTCCCCTCTGCACAAAAGGTGGTCGAGGTTGAAAGACAGCAGTGAATGGCACCTTGGCCTCATGAGTACGGAACTGAAAGGTGTTGAAAAACCAGAGGAAAAGCTTTTTTTGCCATCTATTCAGTACCACAATTATACAGTTGTCAACCTTGAGGTCATAGATTTAGCAAACTTTTCTACTTACAGAGAAAAAAAGTTACTTGGGGGGAATTCAAACTTATGTTTTATTTTATTTTATCAAAATCTCTTAAGCAAATAATTTCTCCTGGAGCTAGGAGTTCTGGGCCAGTTTCAAATCCTGAGCTCACTCTTTGACCAAAGATGGCAAGGGCATCTTTGTTCTCCTCACAGGCTACCTCAAGTAGGATGCAATTCTTAGCTCATCTCTGGCCTTGGGAAGGGATGATGAGGCCAGAGACCCACAACCCAGAGCAGAACACAGAACTCTGCTCCAGTCCTCGCCCTTCTCTTCTCATCATTAGAGCATGGACAGTCTGAGAGATACTGAAATTTTCCTGGGGAAGATCAGCCTCAGATACTGATGAGACATCAAGGGAATAAAGTTGCTTATTATGAAAAAAGCATGACCATATGAAGAAAGGAAATGAATAACTGTAAAAGGGATCTTTTTATAAGTGATATAAAACTAGATCATTTTGCGGGGGGAGGTAGATAGTATTTTGTGTGTGTGCAAAAATGGCAGTCAGGAAAATGAATCGAAGTTCTGGCTGGAGTACAAGTGTGTGCGTCAGAAATGGCCACTGACAGGTCAGTCTACCCATCTCCTTCATGTCTAGTCCCCTCCCTACATCCTTCACCTGCAGCCCTGGTACCCTAGGTGACAGTGTGGCAAAGTGGGGAGAGCCGGAATTTTGTCACCTGGGCATATAACCACAATAGGTGTGTCTTCATTCAGTAATTTCATTTCCTTGGACAAATTGCTTAACCTTGCCTGAACCTCAATTATCTTATCAGTGAAATGGGGATACTCATACTTTCTCTACATCTAAGGTCACTGTGAGAGTCAACTACAGGAACACGAAGGGAAGACCTTTGGCAAGTGAAGAGTTCTGTATACAGCATGCATTTTACAAAAATCAAGCTGTAAGGTTGACATTCTATAGCACATTGCTTCTTGCATAGAGGATCTGATTAACCATAAAATGTAGAGAGATATGTGATGACACTGTTCAGAGCAGTCGAAAATGTCTGAGGCCTTCTCATGAGCGTAGATACCTTTTAGCTTTCTTGAGGAGGCATCATGTTGCCCTATACTCTGCTATTTTCCCTAATAAGAATTTCTAAACTCTCTTCTTTTTTTTAATGTGTTGATTTTTTAAAGTTTGAAGTATAATCAGCATATAACCTTATATGAGTTTCAGGTGTACAACATAATGATTCAACATATGTATGTACTGCAAAATGATCACCACAATAAATCTAGTTAACATCTATCACCACACGCAGTTACAATTTTTTTTCCCTTGTGATAAAAACTTTTAAGATCTACACTCATAGCAACTTTCAAATATGCACTACGGTATTATTGATTACAGACCCTCTTCTTTATGTGTCACATGGTGCACATTTCCCATGAAGGACAGTGCAGGTCTTACTAGCTCCCCTTAAACTTCCCAGCAATTGAGATTTTATAATTACTTTCATCAAAGATATGTCATTAGGAAAAGTGTTTGTTTTCCATTGAGAACTGTCAAATTTTCATAAAAGTGTTTGTTTTCCATTGAGAACTGTCAAATTTTCATAAACCCTAAGCCCAATGTTCTTCAGATTTCAGACTCCATAGATCAATTTCATTAAAATGTAGAGGCAGAAGTAAAAAGCCACATCACCCTGGAACCATTTTGTTTTACACTGAACTGATCCAAAGGCAGTGAGATATGTGTCTCCCTTCACTCAGCCCCACCATTTCAGATTTATGTGCCTTCGCCCCTGGGCCAAATTTGGGGCAGGGTTGGGGGAGGGAGTGGATGCCAGAGGAAACATACATTTTATTTTATATTCACACAAATCTCTTCTTCAACTTTTATTACAGGCCTGTGAGCTCCCTAGGCAGGAGGAAATTTTGAATGAACTCAGCTTTTAGTGACCAGGAGTGGAGACATAAAAAGAGCTATTCAGCCTCTCTGGTTACAGAGATAAGTACAAAGGGTAACTGGCATTAAGTCTGTAGTAATAGCAGCTCTAAGTACTGACCATGATTTGAATCTCCCGATAACTGATTCTGGGGGAGGCTGGAATATTTATCAAGCCATTAGGAGAGGCTGTTTCTTGCTGATAAGATACCTACAACTGATGGGGTCCACCTGAAGATGGGGATGAGACTGGGCTGGATTTATAGCCATTTGCAGCAAGAGCAAAAAATGTTCTCCTTAAGAACAGCATGAGACGTTCATCAGTAAAATTATCAATCCGTCCCCTGGGGCCAGCCTATGGAATCTTCACAAAACAGAGTTGGCGAACACTCTGACATATAAAGTGATTGGATACTACACTCAGACTTGGCCAGTAAGTCACTGATTTGGAGGCTGAGGAAGTATAGGGTGGGATAAATGGGATGGATAAGTTATTTATCTGTGGATCTCATTTTTCAGAAAAATCTCACACTGAATTATATGGTGCCAGATATGTGATTATCCTTGGCTTAAAAAAAATGAAATCAACAATTTTATACAACTCCAGGGGCTTATTTGGTTCATTACTACAGTGGGAGAAGTTGCAGTACAAGCATTATTAATAAACAGCAATAAAGCGGTCACCTGCATTTTATTTTCCACCTCTGTGACATTTTGCGGTCATGTGTAACCTCGGCACCAGCTTTTACATTAAAAAAAAAAAATACAAATTGCCTATCTCACACTTAAAATATATGACTTTAGTTGGCTTTTGAAATTTAAATGTGTTTTTCTGGGTTGGTTCTATTTTTATAAATAAAATCTAGGATGAGAGGCAAATACGCTGACTACGTGGTTGGATGGCCTCTTCAGCAAACTACTGGGCCATGTCCCTTAATATCTTTAATGAAATATCCTTCCTACCTCTCCTTCATCGATTTTTCAGAAGCAGATAGATTTGCTCTTAGTTAGCAACACAAAATCTCCTTCTTCCTAGGCTCAAACTCTCTGCTGCCCAACATTTGTCTAAAGCTGGCTTAGGAGAAATGATGTTTATGGAAAATTGCCTGGAATATATGTAGTTATTTTATTCCGGTTGACATCCTAGATTTTTATCTCTGGATCAAACCAGATCATCAGAGAAATGGCTATTTGCATCTTACTGCATTTCCCCTGCCCTTGAAAATTATTTTGAGAATTGTGGATTGGCATTAGAGCTTTGGCCTGCTTTGAAGAATTCTTTAACAAATAGCCCTGTGTAATTTGCTGCTGCAAGGCTGCTGGTGGTAGAAGGCATCAGTCATCTCTCACCCCTCCCCACTGTCCCACCCAAACCTCTGCTCTAGTGAAGGAGAACTCAATTGTCCTAGATGGGCAAAAAAGTGTGTGTGTGTGCATGGGTGTGTGCATGTATGTAAGTGTATGTCCTGAGCATCTGAGATGTTCTCCTTTCATGAGAACTTAGGGCTTATCTGGCTTCCTTTTTTGGCTTTGGTCATGAAGACTCATAGCTACCCTGTGGCCCACCTTTGGTAACTACCTGTGACTGTCACTGGTATCTCCATCTCATTTCATCTTGTTCTCCCGATGGGTAGTATAACATGGCTGTTAGGAGCATAGAATCAGGAGCCACACAGCCTGGATTTGAATTCTGCTCTGCCAGCTGTAGCTTAATTGAATATTAGACTATTAGGAATAATATTAGAATTAATCCAATACTCAGTGCCACTCCTAAAGCCCTTTCCTCTTCTCTCCTATTGTGATTGTTACTTGAGTGCCTCTCACGTCTTCAAAATGTTGGAGAGATCCATGACAAAAGTACTCCGAGTTCAAACCCCAATTCCTGCAATCCCGCCACCGTCTTGATAGTGTGTGAACAAAGGACCATGGGATGAAATAGGAACCTGCCTCTGACAAATTGCTGCTGCATGGACAGCATGAACCCCCTCCTTGAAGACCCCACTCCCAGTCTCCACAAGGCAGCTGTGCCCAAGAGAGAGGACCAAGCTTCAGAATGCTTAGTTGGGCTTTGCTTCAGAAGCAACAGAATCCAAATTAAAAAAAATGATTTTTCTTTTCCAATGTGCCTTGCTCCTGACTAATTCAATGTCTTCAAGAACAGAAAATTCAGACACTGGATTCTCAGTTTAGGGCTTGCTTGAGAGCCTAGCCCTTACTTGGTACTAAACAGATAAAATATTAAGCACCATGTGCTCCCCAAATCATTAGCAGCAAGTCCACAGATAATTAATTCAGCCCTTGGCTATTTGGGGACTGTTGTTTTTATTTCCCACCCACAGCACACACTTTTCAGTAATGAACTCTCCCTGTACAAGATGAGAGACACACACCATGTCCCCAGGAAGCGTGGAATGCCTCATTTCTGCCAAAAACTCTGGCCCCAGGGGCTCCAAACTCTCCATCAGGAGCAGAGAGGAAGAAAAGACGATCACATAGCTGTCTAGCTTAACTGACTGGCTGATTGAGAAAACTCTATTTCTTAAATCAAATTACTGTATGGAAACAATTTGGATGATTTTAAAAATCTATTAAAAAGAATCAAAAGTTAAACAGTATACCATTTTCCCTTTCCATAATTATTTTGAATTGCTAATTTATTATCAATATTATATTTAATTATTACACTAGTCCTAGGAGGCTGGTGGCTTTGTCCCCTATCATTTCTGAGCTCCTGAAGGAGAAGCCAAATCTCAGGAAAGTTAAGTGGGTTTCCAGAGGTCTCCTAATAAATGAGTGGAGATAGATTTTGAAGGTGGTCTCAGCTGCCTGGTCTGGTATTGAAACTTCCAAGGTCCCGGTCATCTAACCTGAATAGTCCCCTGAGAAACAGATGAAGTGAGGGAATAGCAATTCACTTTACAGAGGCCTACTAAAATATTTTTAGCAGAAGGGAGAAGCATATTTCCAATTTGGACAAGGTATCAGATAGATGGATAAATTATGTAGCCCGCAGTGGGTTGCTGAGTTGCAAGACTTTGAATAGAGTAAATTCCATTCATTAAACTGTCAAAGAAACGTTGTTTCATGTACATTTGTGATCACGTTTGTGTGTGTGTGTGTGGTTGTAATATCAGAGCTTTGCTGATTGCCCTTTGGAATATAAATATCATACAGTTTAAATACAAAGTATTATTTGAAACTTGTTTCTCTGTTCTAGACTCATGAAGTCAGCTACTAGTTATTTCCTGCCTGGCCTTTACAAAGGCTGAATTGATCTTTTTAGTTCAATGCTCTGAATCATGGTGAGGGATTGTACTGATTATGTTTAAGAAATTGTCTTCAAATATACAAAACACTAAATTAGTGTAGAGTAAACTTGGCTATTTGATCTTTAAATCTAGAAGTATACTGTAAATATATAAATAAATGAATCAATCAATCAATCAATAAGTAAATAAAATAGAATGGGAAGAAAAAAGAATTCTATACTACTATAACGTATTGATAAATTTATTTGAGGATGCATATATTATGGGTAAAGGCTGAGCAGTGGCTAATGTAAGGTGGCAGAATTGTTTAACAAATTTGTGAATGATTTTATCTTCAGCAATTATCAAGTATCAGGACTTTTTTTGTTGTGACAAAAAAGAAAACCCCTCTAATGGATATAAGTCAAGAGGGAATTTATTAAAGGATGTAACTAACCATTCTAAGAAAAGCTGGCTTCAGGCAAAGCTTTACTTAGTAGTGATACCAGGTCACAGTCTCTCTATTCCTGGACGTGGTTCCGCTCTCTGCTATGTGCTGGATTCATTCCTGGCCTTCACAGGGTTTTTCGGTAGGTATAGCAACTATTTATTCTCAGTATGCTCAAATTAAGTGCAGAAATTTCATGGCATCCTACTGTCTCTGATGCCTTTCCCTGAACCAATCACTGTGGCCAGCAGAACCTGGAGCTCTGATTGGATGGGCTTAGGTCACATGACATCTGTTGAGTTGGGTGTAGAATCACTTCTGCTGTCACTACTGTGTATTATGAGGAGAGGAAATTGGATACTCAGAATGGGAAACTAATGAAGGAATAAGAACAAATGGATGCCAGAGGTGTAAAACCCAGTGTCTACTACACATAGCATAGTCATTAATGGTAGCAATAAAGGAAAAAAATACATTACTAAAAAATTTTTTAAGTAGCATTAAAAATGAAATAACACCCCAATGAATGATTAGTCTGTGTTAGAAACATCCATGTATCTTTTCGTATCATATAAATGCTTCAGAGAAGATAACATTAGCTAAAGACCATGACATTTAATGTGGTGGAAGACCTAAAGTGTTTCTAGAAGTTGTTACAGAGGGCTCTTACATTGAAAGTACAGTGATGTGCTTTTTTTACTCACTCTTTACTTTCCTGTCTTGGGCCGGGATATTTGTAATGAGAAAAGTAATGGGATTAGGGGAGCTTCCAGGTAGTACTTAGGCTGGAAGATGATTTTCCTTCCCACTTCAGCCTTTCGAGGGCATTAGAGGAGTTGTACAAGTGAGCTACCAATTCTGTGGTTCCTGTCTTACTTGGGTGGGGGTGAGAGCAATGGAGAGTAGTAAGAGTGACATGAATGCGATTGATGAACTCTGAACACTGAGGCAAAAGTTGAACACTTGAAGCCAATGGAGAAATAGCTTTCTGGATTTAATTTGTCGGCACTGTGATCAGAAGATAGCCAGTCTGTCATGGACCAGCATAGGATGTTTACAGCCTTAGGGCATTTGCATTTGCTCTCTTCACTGCCTAGAATACCTTTCTCATACCTTTTTCCATGTTTGGTAGGTGCTCATCCCTCAGACCTCAGCTCTTCAGAGAGAGTTTTCTGATGTCCTTGCTTACTGATGGATCTAATAACTAACATAATTTTAAAGTAATAATTAGAATAAACAGTGTTTTGAGAGATTTGCAGCACCTAAAATGTGATATGAAAATATGTGTGATTTCTAACATATTCATAACAAAGTCACAGGTATGCTAATACTATTGTAGCTCGTTGCCTACTATCCTAATTGAAAGAAATGCTAACTTTCATTGGAGGTTAATGAAAATGAAGATGTAGTTTTTTTCCCATTTAAGTTATGGACCCCCTGAATTCTACCTACAGACCTCTTAGGGTGACTGTGAACAAAAAAATACAAACTTCCACTTATAAAATAAATAAGTCTATGGAGAAAATGTATGCATGATGATTATAGTTAATAATACTGTATTATATATTTGAAAGTTGCTAAGAGAGTAGATCTTAAAAGTTTTCATCACAAGAAAAAAATTGTAACTATGTTTATTGATGGATGTTAACTAGACTTATTGTGGTGATCATTTCATAATCTATACAAATATCAAATCATTATGTCATACACCTGAAACACAGGGAAAGAAATTCACTCAATGCTAGTTTGGAAAGAAGTAAACAGGTGAGCATCACGAATTTTATTCTTTATTCTCATTCTTGGTCGGAGAAACATCATCCAACATAGGAAGGGCCCAAAAGAGAAGAACTTGAAAGACTCACAGAAAACCATCTGTGATGCTCCTCAAACTGGAAGATGAAGCTATGTGAGTGAGTGCATCCATTTCAATAGAGTTTCAAGATGATATTTAAGAATTTACTTTCCATCCTGACTCTAGAACAAATTGTGACCCTCATACAGACTTTTTCTTTATTTTTCTAAGATATCATTAAGAATTTAGAAACATGCTTATAACTTTAAAAATTGTCAAACATTATGAAGCATAGTCATTTTCAATGTGAGGTTCTCATTTTTCAGGTGTTTCAACAATACCTATTTCAGCAAGGGCAGGATTTTCTAATTCAGTTTAACACACGCACCAGTCGGTATATAGTAGGTTTTGTCACAGTAACAAACAATCCCCAAATCTCTGTATCTTTGACCAAAAAAATGTTTATTTCATATATTTTTCTCGTGGTTCATTATAGAGACTTCTGCTCATTACAATCATTTGAGACCAAAGCTGATCGAGGCTTCATTTTGACACATGCTTCCATGATCATTCTGCTAGGGGGAAAGACTATAGCAATCATGAACTGGCTCGTAGCACCATACATCTCTTCTCAGATTTTTGGTTTAAATAAAATAGTATGGCCACACCAAAAATTCAAAGGGGAAGTACAAGTTTATCATGTGTCTGGGAGGAGGAGAACTGGAAGTGTTTGTGAAAGGCTGCCATGTGCACATATTTTGTTCGCTTCCTGTGCCCTAGGGAGACAACCCCAAATTCCCATTCATCAAGAGCATTAAGCTCAGAGCTCATAATCTCTGAAGGATATCCAATAGTCTCTGTAACAGGTTTGAATGTAGCTCTTTTGAGCCAGAGATCTGTGAATTAAAAGATGTGCTGTATTCCCTCTATGCACACTATATATAAACTTCAATAAATATTAGTATTTAAAAAGGAAAATATGCGATACACATAGGAATTTTAAAATCTCTCTGGGTATAAGTGGTGGGAGCTTCTTCCCCTAAGAGTGAGGGATGTTCCTTCATTAGACCCGATTTCTGCCCTTGTTTCTTCCTCTGAGATGCTCTTTTCCCCATTATCTCCTTGGCCACATCTGAAGTGAGCATCAGAGACTGTGCCTTCCTTTGGCACTAGCAGCTTCCTCAGCCTTCCTCTCCTCTTCCTCCTCCTTCTCCTTCATTTATTTGTTGTCTGTCATCCAGCTTTCTATTTTCCTAAACACATGTTCTTTTTGTTCTGACTGATTTTCCTCTTACATAGTTTCCTTTTTTTTTTTTTTTTTTTAAATATGTTGGTTACTTTGGACTCCAATTCAGTATTCTAAGTCAGCAGTTCCTTAAGCATGCAAAAATGACGTAGTTTCTTCCTACTGGGTCAGTGGTGAAGAAGCCAGCAGGCCACAAGTATCCTAACGATCCACCCAGAGGAAGCCTCCCAGCTCCCCAGTCTCCTTACATTGCCCTAGCTCAGGCTTAGGAAAGCCACAGCCTACCTTATTCAGGCAGTTCTCCTTGACCTGTAAAGAGAGGAAGAACCACACACTTACAGGAGACCACACTTGATCTTCCTTTTTGGGGTCCAGATATGTTTCTGAGCCAAGCTCTACCAGAATCCACTACTTTGCAGTAAGCAGGAGAGTGTCTGATCATCTTCAATCATTCATGCTGCCTGCAGGCAAAAATTCTCTCTACCAAGATTCTCACAAAGCCTGAGGCTCTCTTGCCCATGGACTATACTGCAGCAGCCTTTTCCTTCAGAAGGATGAAGGAATGAAGGTGGGTATAGGTTTCCATCAATCTCTAAATAGTCCTAATATATTTCAGAAAATAACCCAAGATGGATAAATATAATTTCCGTGATGGTTGTGCTTGTGATGATGAAAAATTGACATTTCTTGACCACTAGAGCAATATCACATTAAAAAAAATTTTAATATGAAACAGTATCTGTGTTTTGTATTATCTTACTCTGAAACCTTTTATACAGATTTTTTTTTTTGTCCCGATTTAGGCAACAATATCAATTCCTGGCTTGACATCTCTTTAGCATATTATTAATTATGAAAATATAATTCATCAGGTTGTTGCTGAAAATACAGAAATCAGGTAGATATCAAATGTTATTTTAGTCATGATCGAATAGTCAGATTGAAGCTTTTATACTTACAGTATTAGAGGTTATCGAATTGCTCTTAAGCCCTACAATAAGTGAACTGTCTTTTCACTCAGGTATCAGTAAAATATTTTTTAATTTAAAAATGCACTGAAAACATGAGTAGCTGAAAACAGTGGAGAATTTTTCAGTGTAATTCAGTTTATCATGTATGCAAGTAGAATGACAGATCATTATGTACTAACAACTTCAAAAGTTGCCATGGAAAAGCAATTCGTTGCAAGAACGAATACAGAAGGCTGTAGAAGAAGGGAAGAAGCAATTGGGTTTAGAAAACAATTTGATCTTTAATTTCTTTGGAAATAATTTTTAAGTATATACAGTATCTTGGCTCCTCAAACATAGTTTATAGTTAGAAACCACTGGAAGGAAACGTGTATCTTGTTTTTTAAAAAAATTCTTAATTTTAATTTGTAAATGGTAGGATCTATTTTAAACAATAGGTTTAAATCCTCAAAAATTTTCTTTATGACAATGTAACATTCTATAAAAATCCTGGTTAGCTCATGAATTAAATTTATAAACACATTAAAAAAATTATAGATTGTTGTTGCATTGCCAACAAGGCAGTCTTTAATTGTTACAAAGCCTAACTCCAACTTACAACCTCTGTAGACTGGAAAGGACCCAAAATAATGGGACTGAGGCCCAGTTCTCCAGGCATATAAAAAAACTTGCTTAGTCTACACCTTCAGTTAACCTAATATTTGAATGTGTAAGGGGCATCCTTTTGTGAGATTTCATAATCAGATTTATAGGAACAGAGTTTAGGTCATCTGCCATACCCAGGAAAAAGTATTCTTTCCTTTGTGTCTTTTGTGGGTTGTGAGGAACGTGTAACAAAAACACCAATATAGTGCCAATATAGTGACTGCATTCACATCAAACACTCCCTGAGCACCGTTTATATGCTTGATTTCATACTTGTTACTTTGGGCGACAGAAGGATAAAGCATGGTTCTTGTTCTCAAGGAGTTCACCACCTAAGTGAAAGTAACAATACCTAAACCTTGGGTGTAGAAAGATAGGGCTGGTCATTTGTACTTTTGATAAGCTCCAGAGCTGAATGTAGTTCATGCCAAAATTTAATAATCCTGACTTCAGGATGAGTTCTTAAACTTCACAGAGTTTTACCTTACCAATAACTTTTCCGTTGTGGTGTGCTGAAATAATTTCTTTGGTTAGATGCTCAAGAGTTCTTCATTCCCTTCCATAGAACAAAATGAACACTTTCAGCTTTAAGGGACTTGACATAATCTCTCCCTTTTGTAAGCTTCTAATTCCTCAGTGTACGCAATGAACATTTTGAGGATTTTTCCTAAGACGAGAATGGTTGAAACACCAATTTTTATTCGTCTCATTCAGTTAGTTCTTAAGAGACAAAGGAGGAATCGCACTATGTTGAATGGGAAGCTCATTCAGTAAGGAGTTTATTCTTTCAACTTAGGGTCTCATGATTTTCTCAGAAATCCTAAAGAATACATCATGGCCTCAACAACCTGGGCAATGTGCTCTGAGAAAAATTACTATAGAGGCTTCCTCTTGACTGAATTATCCGAGTACTACAAAGGGAGTACAAATTCCATTTTTCACTCATAGCCATAGATGGGCGCTTTCGTAAATACAGAAATATTTAGGACTATCTTGACCTAGCATCTAGGGCTTAGATCAATGATTCTCAACCCTGGCTTAAATCAATGTCTGGGGCAGGTAGAGGAGCAAGACATCAGTATTTGATTTTAATGTGCAGTCAGTTGAGAACCATAATCTTAGGTCACCTGAATGGGATACTATTTTGTGAGTGGCTTTGGGTATAATCAAAGTTGTAAATATTTAGGACTATCTTGACCTAGCATCTAGGGCTTAGATCAATGATTCTCAACCCTGGCTTAAATCAATGTCTGGGGCAGGTAGAGGAGCAAGACATCAGTATTTGATTTTAATGTGCAGTCAGTTGAGAACCATAATCTTAGGTCACCTGAATGGGATACTATTTTGTGAGTGGCTTTGGGTATAATCAAAGTATGGAGTCAGGTGATACAATAGACTTGGTTTTCTTTATGACAGTTTTCCAGTGGCCTCTTCCAGCTTATTTTTCTTAGCAGGAGACTTTGTCTTCTTAAATCTGTAGGCTGAGAAAGATAATCCTCCACATCTTGAGATGCGATAAGCATATAAATTGATCTACAGGTGCTGTGAAGCAGGGACTCCCTGGTACTGTAGACAGTTGGGTCCACAGAGCCTTTTGCTTGCATTTTACGACTGGTTTTGGTGGTAAAAAGGCTTTTCCTTTGTCCAAAATAATGATCAAGATTTCATCATCAACTTTTATTATTGGTTTAATTATGTATTGTAAAAAAGATATTTTGCCATCTTAACCCCAGTACCTTAGAATTGTGACCTTATTGGAGATAGTCTTTAGAGAGGAAATCAGATTAAAATGAGGTGTAGAGTATACCCCAGAAAGAAAATGATAGTTTGTTTGGCACGTATATGTAAGTGCAGAAGAGAAAAAATACTGTAGAGTTAGACTATTGTCACATTGATAAGGGCCTTGATTTTGTGCACAAACTGACATTTAGCAGGCCACAGGGAGATGATGATTGTTAAGTATGGGCATAATGTCAGAAATATGTTTGAAGAGGTGCCTCTAACAGCCTGTTATGGGATGGATTCGTTTTGGGAAATACTGAAAGCAGAGACTTAGTTGAGAAGTGATTGTAATAGCCCAGGCAAGTGATGGGGATAGAAAGGATGAGGTAGGTTTAAGAGCAATTACCACAAAGGAAGAGAGAGATGCAGGAACTTCAGGCACATGGCAGACTGATGTAGAAATGTTTAGGCATGTGGGATTTTCTTACTTGTTCCATCTATGTGCCTGGGCATAAAGTTGGCCTGCAGAGGCTCTGCAGTTAGAACTAGAATCGGGATTTTGACCCACCAGGATCCAAGAGGGCAACCCTCAGATGGTACCCATAACCTGGGATGTTCAAGATAAGTGACAAAGGAAATGGGACAACGTGACACCAGTCAAGCATCTGTGCTTAGCACATGTGCATCATGAGGCATATAGACACATGAACAAAAGCATCTAGAATCTTTCAGTTGTGCCCCAAAACATCTGCTACGTTGACCAAATACATAATGTAGTTGAGTCGCCTGACACATGCCTGAAGTATAACCTAAGTTATTTCCCTTCTGTGCAAAACAGCCATTTGTTAGTTTTCACACTTCAATCATCTTTTTACCACCTTCTTCCCCAGCCAAAATAAACCCCCAGCAAAGCAAGGCAACTCCCTTTGGAAGTACAGAAAGGCCATGGGTCTCATTGAGGCCTGGAGTATCCCCCCGACCCCAATCCACTGTGCATGACGGCAGCCTAATCTGCTTAGGCAGCTCAGCGCTCACAGGTAAGTTAGATGTGACAGTGCCAACTGGATGGATTTTAGTGTTCAATATCAGGTCACTCTTTCACTTAAAATTCTTTGTGAATATGGACAAGTCTGGAGCCACAGAAGCAGTATAATCCTCTGCCCCGGGCTCTGCAGGCTGAGCCAGCTCTGCAGCTGCCTGGCTCCCTCCTCCAGGCATTAGACATCACTCACCGTGGCTTCTTAGTCCTGTCCTGAGGACATAGTAGCTTTTTGCCTGTTGATAGGAAAGTCCAAGTGTGGGAGCCCTGTACTGGGGGATGCTGGTGGCGATGAGCTGCTGTTCTGTGTATTTACCATCACAGCGGGGAGGGCAGCAGCTCCCTTAAGGTAACCTGTAAGGCAATCTGCGATCCAAGTTGCTTACAGAGCTGAATTCTGCATTTGATCAGTAACTTCCGAACAAATGGCTAAGAACGAGACCTTAGCCTATTCCCGCTGCCACTTTCATAACCTAAAACATGCATAGCTGAAGGATTTTTAAATAAAAGGTCTTTTATTAAAAGGTCTGTTTCTCAGGGGCACAATGGAAGGCCATCCAAAAGTAGAGTTTAGTAAATGACTGAAAATGTGGTGTAATGATTCGGCATATACATTTTCCCCTTGTGACAAACAACAGATTGTATCTCTGGTAACCTTGGGAGTTGTGAAATTCATCATATACTAGTGCTTTATGGATGGAGAGGATGAGAGGCAGAGACAATTGTTGGGGTTTGGGGATTGGAAGAGAGAAAAAGAGTCGGGATCAGACATGCAGAGGAAAATAGAACTAACGGACAGAGAAAGATTCCTTCTGGCTTCGCAGTTTTGGTTTCAGCAATTTGTAAATCTTTTTTTTTTTTTAATCCCTTCCCTTGTGATCCAAAAGATACTTTTATATCCTTTATAGTGACTTCCCCCTTTTTTGCTTCAGCTAGTTTAAGTAGGTTTCAGTTGTTTACTGTCCAAGGTTTTTAAATTATGGGTGCTTTCATGATAGACCAAGTTAATTTTCACTAAAATACAATTAATTATAGCAGTCCCCCCACTCCATTATCTGGAAAATACAAGTTAATGAATGATCTCCTTGATTTCATGTTTTTCTCCCATAATTATTTCCCAAATCATTGGCACTTGTGATTTCTTGCCTGGTTGTGAACACTAGCAGACGACAAAATAAACGAGCCGAGAAATGTTAATAAGAAAACTGAGAAATAGTCCTCTGTGTTTAGCACACACTTGTTTTGTTAGACAGATGATAATAATAATTTTGTATTGCATGTATGTATTTATACACATGTATATTTATATCTACACATAAAATGTATTTGTATAATATAGTTATCTTTTCTGCTAATAAAATAGATCTTTCTAAGAGATCTACTAGAATTAAACAGACCAATGGGGGTTTTGGCACCTGGACAAGTTTGGGAACCACTGCCTTGGATTAACCTAAATCTCCTGTTTTCTTCATTCTCACCACTCCCAGGCACTGCAGAGCCATATGGGGCCCAATCTGTCTCTCCCACCACTGTTTTTCCCCTGCCAGCCCAATTTCTAGCCTTTCACAATGGGAGCGTCCTCATAACCCACACTGGCACTGCACGTGCGTAGGGCTTCTGTTGTGTACAGTGCAGAAGGCTAGAGCCTCGATGCATGTTTAATTGGGAGAGGAGTTGTTCCTCACCGTGACCTTGAGGGTGGGAGGCCAGACCATGAGAGCTATAGTGTGGATTTCTTAGAAGTTTGCTCAACCCTGGGTCAGTCCCTGTGGAAAACGTCCACTCATTAGATTGCTTCTTTGTCTGGCTTGGAGATGCCAGTATTTTTCAAGTTAGGCCTGTGGATGGGGTTTGGGGTGTCTTATTAAACATAATAAAACGTTTACATCAATTAAACACAGTGCTCACTTATCAGATACTTTCATAAAATGTTTATTGAACTTCCCATAAATGGTGTTCTGGTAATAAAAGCTAATTTTATCTTCGTGGGCTTCAAGACTACGTTGATTTTTTTCCTACTATTCATATGTTTTAATGAAGAGTTAAATGCTAATTATTAAATCTCCCTTTTTATGAAGATCTCTGTTACTCATGTAGCTAACTGGCAAGTTCAATATTAATGAAGCTTAGTTTTCCATAAATAAGGAAATCTGGCACTTATAACTCTATTTGCTAAAATTTCAAAGGAGCCAGTTTTCCCTTGAGAAGGTCATTTATTTATTCCTTCTAATTTGGCATTTAAAACGCTGATATTTATTGGATCTTCCTCCTAGTTCTTGTGGTTTAGAAAATCACATTGCTCCAAATGGAGTCCTCTTTTATTTGGTATTTTTAGAAAGCATTTAGATCGACAAATCTTTGTCTTTAAAACTATGTTTATTTTTTTAGAGCTAATATGTTAGACACACATGAAACATAATAAAAGATTTCTATTAAATATTAATTTCTAGACATAAATTTACAGTGTATGTTACTTTGCAGTATTCGTTATCGTATAGTTTGTTTTTTTCTCCCTCTGACTCCCCACACTTTTAACTCTAGTTCTTCTGGGCCTTCCTCCTGGTGAAACTGCTCTTCTCTCTAGTGGCTGCCTCATATCTAAAGGTTCTCAGTGGTGATGAGAGGATGAAATATAAAGATGGAGTTGATAGGCACCATTTAGGAAGTCATTTCAAAATAGTCATACCTGGATCCAGCCTCAGATATTTGATTTAGTTGGCCTGGGTGATACCCAGCATGTGTATTTTTAAAAAGCTTTCCAGGTGATTTTCATACCTCCCTAGTTCGAAATCACTGCTTGAGTGTCTGTCTCTGTCCTTCATATATTCATTTAGTATCTTTTTTCCCCTCCAATTTCTACAATTACAATTTACAGAACTATCCATACACAGGCTTTATGTAATTTGTTTCCAATATCTCCTAATTGCAGTCCACTTTATCACTGCATTCATGTTAATTTTCTTTTAAAAATTTGTTTTGTTCTGATTACAAAGTGACATCTGTCATAAAATTTTCAAAATCAGAAGTAAAAATATGATACCTAAAGTGGAAGTTACTTATAATCATATCTCCAGATCTAACCAGATCCAATCAGGAAAATAGAAACCACTTTGGCTATTTAAAACAGAAGGAATTTAATGCAGGTACTTCATTATAGCAACATTAAAAGAGGAAGAGAAGTTGACTGGGGCTCAGTGAAGTAACTCAGTAATTGGTGACATTAGGAAGCTACTATGGTCCCAAACTGGAGAGAAAAAGATAGAGAGAATGTCGCTAGAACTCAGGGGCCAGTGTCACTAGGGGGAGGTAAGATGCTAAGGAAGTGATACAGATATTGCTGGAGAAGCCCAAGGAAAAGAAAGAGAGTAGAAATACTCTGGCTTTCTTTTCCATCCACTTTTCACTCTTATGTGCCAAATCTAGTCAGTGGAATTAGCCTCCACTAAGATACAGAGCAGGGAAAAGACAAAAAAAATGTGTCTGAGAGAAAATAGGCATTGCTACTATTCATAGTTTGATTTAAGATTGATTATTTCAAAGTTGGCTCTGATTACATGGTTACCACATTAACAATCTGTCTTTGGCTTTGCATTAATGCCCATATAAAACCAGACTCCTAGACCCTCCAAAATATAACATTTTCCAAATGTTCTTATCTTTTCTCCTCTTCTTAAATATGTACCATGCTCTGTTCATGGCATCCTCTCTCTCTCAAAAAGGCTTCCTTGACCCTGCCTCATTTACCTTTTATTTTCTTTTAGACTCACTTAGTCTTATCTTCCATATGAAGTCTTTTCTAATCACCAGAGCTCATTGTGAATACTTCTTTCACAGACCTATATTTATTGCTGGTCTCATTCATTTGACATATTACAAAACCTATTTTTACCATATTATTTGAGTTTTTAGGCATCTGTCCTGTTTCTCTAGATTTTAATGCCCTTAAAGGCAAAGGATGCCCATAGAGATCTTATGTTCCCAGAACATGGTTTGGTGACCACAGCATAGTGGATGTTCAATATGTTTACACTGTGGTTGATGTAAGTCTGTTCTGACTTTCAGCTGTGATCAGAAGAAATTTTGGAACTATTTGCTTTACAGGTATATAAAGAGAGTTATTATATGTCTTTCAATTCTAATACAGAAAGAGCCATATGGAAATTATAAACTTAAATCAATTTGAGGAGTTATATTTATCACAGATGCAATCAGTTTAATTAAAGCTATGACCCAGTCTCACTTAGAGTTGACTCTAGGAGAAACAGAAACGATTAATACTTTACCTTACTGTAACTACCATGCAACTACCATACAAAGGAAAAAGAAATAAATAGAATAAAAAAAATTATATGCGGGTACCAAAATTTTGTTTTACATGGCATTCAGAATACAATAAAAATCTTATAAGACATATGATAAAGGAGGAAAGTGTGACCTATAATCAAGAGAAAACATAGCAAATGTAAGCAGGCACAGAGATGGCTCAGTTTTAAGAATTAGTCATCAAGGACTTAAAAATATTATAAATGTATTAAAGAATTTACAAGGAATATAGACACCAAGGATGACAGGTCATGTATTTTAGGAAAGAAATAAAAAATATTCAAAAAGAACCAAGTGGAAATACTTAAACTGAATATATAATTTCATTGAGTATACTAATAGCAATTTGGAGACTACATAAGAAATAATTAGTAAACTTCAAGAAAGGTCAATAGAAATTATTCAAACTAAAACAGAGAGAGTAACAAGATTTCCTTAAAAAGAACAAAACTAACCTGTGAGAAAATATCAAGAAGTCTAACATACATAAAATTGTAGTCCTGAAAAGCGACGGCAGAATGGGACAGAAATATATTTGAAATACTTGCTGAAAATTTTCCAAATAAAAAGTAGTATGGATTGGGTGGCTTGAACAACAGAAATTTATTTCTCACAGTTTTGGAGCCTGGGAAGTTCAAGATCAAGGTGCTGACCAGTTCAGTTCCTATTGAACGCTCTCTTCCTGGCTTGCAGACAGTTGCCTTCTCACTTTATCCTCACATGGCCCTTCCTTGGTTAAGAGCACTCAGAGTAAAGATCTCTTTCTTCTTTTCTTATAAGGCCTAATCTGATTCTATCAGATTAGAATCCTACCCTATGACCTCATTTAACCTTAACTACTTCCTAAAAGCCCTATCTTTAATACTATCGTATTGAGTGTCACAGATTCAACATATGAATTTGGGGGACACAATTCAGTCCATAGCAGGTATATTTATCCAATGGAATACTATTAACAGTAAAAAGGAAAGAATTATTGACTTTTGTAGACATTATGAGTAAAAGAAGCCAGACGTTAAGAAGTACATACTTTTGATTACATTTAGATGATTATAGAAATCAAAGAGCAGTTGACTATGTGTTGGGGGGTGAGTTAACTGGGAACGGGGAACGGGGAACCTTCTGGGATGATGGCAATGCTATGTCTTGATTGGGGTTATAGTTACATGGGTGCATATATTTGTCAAAATACATTGACTGTGCACTTAAGATCTGTGCATTTTACTGCATGTAAGTTATATCTTAAAGAAAAGGCAACTAAAAACAAATAACTGTGTTAAGTTATGTATTAACAAAGAAAGACAATCTCCCCCGGTGATTTTGATGAACTCCTAGGTTAGGGAGCACTATCCTATAGAGATTTTTTTTCATTTTAAATATTCTTACAAATGATGAAGGATTTAGGGGATTTCAGATGTACACATATTTATTGTGTGCCTCCACATAATAGACTCTCCAATTCACAGATGCAGATGAGAGGAAGGGACTTGTTCCAGATAATATTACTAACCCATTAATTCTGGAATGGGAACCACATTTCTAGCTTCCAAGTTTAGACTATTTGATATTAAAAGAAAAAAATACTACAGCACACCAAGTTGATATAAAGAGGCTCAGGATGTTAGAGCTCTGTCTCCCAGGATGTAATCCTAAACCTACATGTGTGTTGTGGAGAGCAATTTAGGAGCAGGCAGATTTTCTGTGGTGCTGCAAAAGGCCTGTGCTGACCACACAGAAGCAG
>NW_006494610.1:63533-82472 GCF_000325575.1 Pteropus alecto
CTAGTATTGCCCTTAGACTTTCTAGTCTTTCCTTCCAGGGATGGGCTTTTCAAGCTTAACCTCTGAGGCACCAGGTCCACCATTACTATTTTTCTTTCTAAGGCATTTTCAATTGATGTTTCATCATGCATCTTGAAATTCTCTGGGAGCAGGATTCAGGGCTCACACATCTAACACAATAGTGAGGGCTAAATGTTTGTGGAATCACTTGTAGGTATTTAACAACCAAGAAGAAACCATCCTCATTTCCATTAGCAACAGCTTGCAGTGTTACGTAAGCACTTTGACGCAGCTTCATGAACTGCAGATTTAATTTTGCAACCACAAAAGAAAGCAGCTGATTTCTTATGGCCCTTCTGTAACTTCAGAAAGGTTTTGAGAAGTCTCTAAATTGAATTTAACTGTCAAGCACAGCTGAACTGAAAACACTCATCTGTTTAAGTCACCCTCCCTCCCGTACGTTGTACATTCATACAAGGTCTGAATCCTAAGTGCTTTGGCTAAGGACATGTGCTCTGTGTGAAAGGCCAAGGAACCCAAGGGGCTGAGATTACTTTACTGCCTGCATCACCACATTCCTTTTGTTTGAATTCACTCCGATGAAAACCACTGAGTGGTTGTAGAATGTCTTGCATGGAGCAGTGGGGTCCCATCAGGCCACAAAGGTGGGTGGAAAAAGCACAGCCAGCCCCACAAAGGATGTTGGCGTTTCAGGAAGGAAAACAGGAAGATGGTTTTAAAAAAAGATATTTCTCAACAACAATATGCCCAAAATTTTCTACATTGAAAATTAGGGTGTAATTGGCATCTACCTTGAAGCCAAACCCCATGTAATTAGTGTTTTTTGTGTGTCCTGGCATTGGCCATGCCAATTTTCTCATGGGTACTAAACCTTCCTGAACACAAGGGAAGAATATTTATTAATCAGAATAACGCTGTAACAAGCCCTTGGTATTTGGCGAGGAGGATATTTGAGACAAGGAGAGCTCATTTCTTGCTCACGTCACGGCCTAATGAGGATAAGGAGGGAGAAGGGTGGGAAGACATAGGAGCCTTGGGGGCCACATCGAGCAGTGACTTACACCACTTCTGCTCACATTCCACTGACCATAATTCAGTCATGTGGCTTCAACTAACCTCAGAGGAGGCTGAAAAATGTAGTCTAGTTTTATACCTAGAAGAAAAAAGAAAAGAGGTTTCATGAACACAGCATTGTCTCTGACACATTATATAACAGTAGGTGGCAATAATATAAATTCTATCCTTACTAAGATACTTAAATATCTATTGAAAAGTGAGAAAAAGAGTATGTTCCATTCTAATCTTCCCAGATAGTGTTGGTGTGGTCTCTGGAGGTGTTAACTGTAGACAATAGCCCGGTCACTCTTCTATTATCTTCATAACCAATGCTTGCTCTTAAACTTATAATTTGACCATTAGAATTGATTATATAATGATTGCACGGAACAGATTTTCATTGTAGTACTAAAATCAAACATATTTTGAGGGCTATTCAATGCCTGTAGCTGATCAGGAGACAGGACTCTAAATTGTTTTTCCCCTTTACTTTCTAATATTACGAGACTTCTAAATTGTTGTTGTTCCCCTTTACTTTCTAATATTATAACACTCAGCAGAGTTATTAATTATTACAGCCCATTGTAATTAAAATAGAAGATAGCAAAGATCAGTCAGAAAATAATGCCTTCAAGTTTCTGTTTCACTAGTTAGATGGTAGCAGTTCCAAAACTAAGTCAAAAGCACGTGTTAGCGACGAGACCCTCAAACAGGTGTTAGGAGGCAAAGAAGAGAGTAGGTCCAGATCTGGAACTCTGGGAAGGAAGGAAGCTGAGAGCCCTTAGCAGCATGGGAGGAGCTTGAGTGTGTAGGGAGAAAATTCCAGAAATAGAGTTCTTGGGTGCTACTTTAGCTGTCTTGGGGGCAGGAACCATAGGCGTTTCCGAGTGACTTCACCTCTCTCGGTCTCAATTCAACATCTGGATTAAGGACTGGCGAATTCCTTATACTGACTTCTCATGGATGATCAGGCATCTAAAATCTATAGGCACTGTTTTAGGCCGTGCCTCAGTCAAACCATCTGAAGTTTTTCAGTTTGATTGTTTGTTCTTTTGTTTGTTTGTTTGAGGTTTCTTATGGAACATCTGACATGGAGCTGGCAGATTAGAAGAGTTACACTGGTGATAAGTAGAAATCCAGGCCATAATCTCTTCCTGCCAGAGCTGTCACTCCCAGGAAAGTCACAATTTCATTTCCTAATGAGATATAGCATTTTCTTCCTAGGGCACTTTAAGTCCTCACTGCTCTGTATGTTGCAGTATGGCAATGATTGAATAACTGTGAGGGGGCCTGGCCCGCATATCCCCATGTGGTTAATTGCGACAGCATGTGGCAGAAGTCCTTACTGAATATGTAATCTGATGCCACTAATGTGATGGTGTCAGGTGCATAAAATGCTCCAGATAGTTGGACTTTTTTCCTACTTTGCTGGGAGTTTGGAAACTTGCCCAATAGTTTTTGAGAGTAGGAGAAAGTTCTCTTTGCCATTAAAGCCCTTAGCAGTTCTTGCAAATAAAAGCCCCTCTAAAACGGGCCTATCTGAGAGAGTACAGCTCTGCGCTCTGTCATGTGCTCTGCACTTCTTGGTGGTAGGAGGAGAAGTTGGACTAAAGGAAAGATGTCTAGAAACCTCGCACAGGAGGATGAGGAGGATAGAAGCATGACTGAGAGAAGAAAGAAAGGAGAAGAGAGGAAAGGATAGCGGGCCTCAGGAGCAGAGGGGAGAGAGTAACATAGAGAGGGACTTTGAAAGTAAAGGGCTATGTGTGTTTCATTCACTTGAAATGAGTGTGAGAAATGTGAAAATCACCTCATAAATATGAGGCCCCAAGTCAAAAAAGTGATTCCTTATCAGATACCTTAGGTTAGACCAAAAAATGGATATCATCATTACCAGTGGGCAAATCCCTAATCTCTCCCAGTCTCAGTTTTCTCATATGCAAACTGGAGACACTCACAGTGCCTACCTAACAGAGTTGTTGTGAGATTTCTAAGAGATGATATATGTAAAGCACTTAGCACAGAATCCATCATAGAGCGAGAGCTCAATATATTTTAGTGATGGTGATGGTGGTGAAAATGATGGAAGACATCAAAGAGGATGCCAGAAGAATCAAGCTAATGAATTTCATTCCAAACCCATGATACACATTTAGTTGAAGATTTAATCAAATTTAAAAATTGCTGGGACATTTCCAGCTCCACAGAAGAGCTATATGGTAGCTCCAGTTTATTTGCAGATTTTCAACCTCCCTTTCATTCCCATAATCCTCAAACACATGCACAAAGGAGGAAGTAAAAGCTGGAAGAAATACCAGCACCTGCAAGTTTGGGATACACAGTTACAATGTTGGAGGAAACATCAAGAAATCCTTTTATAGAGAATTATATTTAAATATCCAAGACAGACGAGAGTCTATCCTGTTCTTAAGGACTTCTAGAGGTGTGGCTTTTCTTAATAGTTGGGTTCAGGGTATAACTATCTAGATGTTTAACTTAAACACCATTTCAGTCTGGTTCTGATCTCCCTGGCAATGTACAACAGCTGGAGTTCTATAAAATAACCTATGACCCATGGGGTAGGAAGATAGGAATAACATCCATACTATAACCTAGCTATGCTAAACCAGGCCTAGCACAGATCCCTAAAGGTGAGCTTAAGGTCAGGTGTCATCTGCCTTCAATCAGGGATGTTTGTGGGGAAAATGAGAATCGTACCATGCCACAATGCAGTCCAGATGTCTGAAGAACCTCCAGGGAAGAGAACCAAGAGCTAATAATGCAAAGCAGGTGGAGTTCAAGGTGACTCATGTGGGCAGCTCTGGATTGGCCCATTCTGACATTGAAATAGCCAGAAAAGAGTCAAAGTTTGGACGGTTCCTTTGGGACTATTTTGGGGAACATGCTTTGATCTGTCGAGCTGAGCGTGAATCCAGCTATGATGGGGGCCTACTGTTGCTTCTATCGACTCCTTCGAAGCCCTCTTTTGCAGGCCTTCCTCACCTCTGTGGATCTCCACTAGACTCTCCCTAGTGTCCCCTCCCACCTCTTAAGTCACGGAGAACAAATCCAAACTCTGGGCTATAATTAGAGTCTGACTCATGATACATGCAGCCCAAGGATGTCTCTTCAGGTGCTATGTGCCACGTGTCATATAACATGTGATTCCTGCTAGTTCATCCTAGGGCAATCTTCTCTCTCACAAACAAACAAACAAACAAATAGAATAGAGCATACTTTTTCTGACTCATATGCATCATGTGGATCCTTCCCATTTAATTAGTTGAATCTCTCATTCTTTGTGTTTTAGCTGTATAGTTTGGGGTCCTTAAGCACTTAACTTGCACCTGGCTAGGGAAACAGAGGACACACATCTTTTATTTTTATTTTCCATTGTCTTAAACAGTGCTAACACCATAGGTGAATGGCAAATGCTCTTTGAGCACATGAGTGAATAAGACATGAAAAAGAAGCACTCATCTTCTTGCCTACACTGATTTTTATTACAGAGCCTAGACCAGGGGCTTTAATTCACCAGTATGCTTACACACAGCTGGATGCAATGCCCTCGCTTTTCCTGGTACCATCTGCCAGTTAAGTCATCCCCTGAAGGCCAAAAAAAACACAGAACAAAAGGAGCATTGGAAAAAGGAGGAAGGAGATGTGGAAAGTGGACAGGAAGAGGTGTTTAAAAGAAATGGTGTACATTCGCAGATGTCACAGAGATTTATTTCTTTTTCTATGGGGATTACTTTAGTGACCAAACTCAGCTTTCAGGATTTTTTTCCTGAAAAGCTCTTGGGACATTTATCATGTGCTATGGGGACTGCTCCAGTGGCAAAACTTTTTTTCTACTCAGATTTTGGGTTCAGGTTTTAGATTTGAAACATTAAGAGGAGCAATACCTTGACATTACTGGAGAGAGAAGGTAGAAAGCTTAGGGTCGGGGAGGGAGTTGTCAAAATAATTTCTCTAGGTACCTTTCTCAAAATCATCATTTCTCCCACTCCTTACTCGGAGTAGCTACATCCAGGAAGTGTGAGGAGTGAGGGCCTCAGACCCTCCGTGTGGTGGGGAAGTGTCAGCGATTTGAGTTCTTAGCATGTGTATTAGGCTGCATTTTGAAACCAGTGTCCAGACAACAGGTCCTTTGTGTTCTTGAGGGAGTATCCTCAGTGTTAAGGCTCTGAGTGTTACCAACCAGCAGGGAAGCCCTTGTATGAGATATACTCATAGGGGACAATAAATTCTCACTAATTAATTCCAGGCCACCATGGCTTTCCCAGGCAGAGATGTAAATTTCCCTCAAAAATGTTTTTGAAGATGGAGAGTACTTTGGAAGGGTTTAAAAAAGGGAAGTCTTTAAAATTTTTTTTTGTCAGATAGCTAGTTATTTTAAAAATAACTATGCCATAAAGGTGCTTTATGACATTTTTGTTTGGGTACCATAAATAGAAATATAGGATAATAATTATCATTAACCTTAAATGTATAAAATCAAGGAATCAAAAGGGCGGTCATTGGCAAATGATTCTCCAGAGTCATTTCCATTTAGAAAAGTTAAGTCAGAGAGTTAGTAAACAGTGTTTATAGAGATCTGACAGGGAAAAACAGAAATCTGAAATCTATTCTTCAGTAAAAAGTTTATTCATTTTAACTAGGGTACTGCTAGCTGCTACAACAGGCAAACACCACAATGTCATTGGCTTCTACAAGAAACAATTTTTTTTTTTTTTTGCTCATGTAATAGTCCATTGTGGATACCACTGGTTCACAAAGCAGAGGGGTGGAAAGCACCGTCACTCCACTGTAATTCAGGGACCCAGGCTCAGCAGCTCTGCCATCGATATCATGGGCCTTCCAAGGACATCAAACACACCAACACAAGCCAATGGATGGGGACAGAGAGGAAAAGGCATATCTGCTTCTGACACATAACACTTCTGCTCATATTCCACTGATGAGCACTTATCACAGGGCCCCACCCAAGTGGGCATAGGGCTAAAAATGTAGTTTTTGGCCAGGCAGCCACCTGCTGGCCAAAACCGTCTACTCTGGAAGCGGGAGCTTGAACCCACTAGGAGACAGTTACGCAACAATTTTATGAGTAGAATTAGGAGATGTATTGAAATGGAGGAAGCAATAAAGTCAAGTTTATAAAACCATTTTAGGGTTCTGGCTCTGCCACCCATCAGCTGGATAATTTCATCTCTATGATCAACAGTTTCCTCACCTACAAAGTTAAGAAAACAAACGCAGCTCACAGGATTTAGTGAGGACTAAATATAACACTAACTTTGAGGGTCTTTGTAAACAAGAGAGGGCTACCTGCTGCTCCTGCAGCTGTGGATAAGCAGAGTTGATTTTTTAAAATATATGTTTTTTTCAGTTACAGTTGGCATACAATACCATATTAGTTTCAAGTGTACAGCATAGTGAATAGACATCTATAGAACTCACAAAGTGATCACCCCAATAAATCTAGTGCCCCTCTGACACCATACAGTGATTACAATATTATGGGCTATATTCCTTATTCTGTACTTTCTATCTCCATGACTATTTTGTAACTACCAATTTGTATTTCTTAATCCCTTCACCCCTTTTCACCAATCCCCCCAACCCCCTCCTATCTAGTAACCCTCAGAATGTTCTCAGAGTTGATTTTTAAAGATTAGATTTATTACATATTTTTGAAGGCTTACTACTCAAGTCACTGGCTAACTACTATCTGAACAAAAATATGTTTTTAAGCTTATATTATATTTCTTAATTATTACGTGAGAAAAAGACAGTGCATTTTTTAAAGTATATTTTAGAAATTTGGGCTTGGAGTAATGGAAAGAAAGCCTGCTTTCCACTTGCAGCTCTGACACTGGCCAGGTGACTGACCACAGTCTGATTACTTCCTCTGTCTGGGCTTTAATATCCTCAGAGGCAAAAAGAGAGCAGTAATCTAAATGGTCCTTTCCCGATTGTGAATGAGATATTCTGAGGAGGAACTTCAACTAAATGACTCATCCATCCACATTATCAGATTACAAGCATGGGGAGGTCAGTGGAGAAGTAACACCCAATTTATGTAAATTTAGAGGTAACATTTTGACAACTGGACAGAAAAAAAAAAATCATTTTCTAGCCTCTTAATGGAATGATTTAATTACTACATCAAAAAAAAGTCAAGTGTTTCAAAACTTTGTTGTATTATTTGCCCCCACATTCTCTCTCTGGTTTTGCATTTACATTTTTCTTCTCGAGCTAATATGGGACAAATTGTGTGTAAAACATAGATATGACTAGGTAAGACATAATTTCGATGGCAAGTGAGCTTGCAACTTTGACAAAAAGAATTCCCCCTTTGTAAGTTAGATCTAATGATCTGGAGAGAAAGATTGAGACCAGACAGATGTTTTTATGTGATTGAACTGGTTTCCATGTTAAGAAACGAACATTCACACATGTTTAATTTCTTTTCTAGACACTGATGCAAAGCTTTGGGTTCTGAGGTTAAGTAACACCCGAGGCAGCTCCCTGATCCTAGCAGACACTGAATAAATAGTTGATGAGGATAGTGAATATGTCAGCAATTAACAATTACTAGTGATACTTTAATGTAGTTCCTGCTTTCCAAACTGTTAACCTTGACCAGCTAATTACTTAAACATATATTATTCATTACATGCAGAATCATTTTTATTAAACTAGAAGTATAGCCCCAGCTTAGTCTCATGGCCTCTCTGACCCTCAGTTTCTTGGTCTGTAAAATGGGGATAATTTTTTTCTTTTGGAGTTACTGTTCAATTGTGCAAATTAGAGATAGTGTTTGTAAAATGGCGGGTACAGGGTCTGGCACATGGAAGAGGGTCAATAAATGGCAGCTATTAGTACTTTGTGATATAATCAATGACCACTGACCTTGTGCTTTCCATACTGTGCTAAGTAATGAAGATTTTTAAAAGAGAGTTAAGAAATGGTTCTTATTTGTATAGATGTACAGAGTAGCTGGAGAGACAGGGCAGGATAATGAAAACACAAGCTGACATTTGCTAAGTGCCAAACCACTTTTAGTAACGATGCTCTTGTTGTAGAGACAGCCTGTGTGACTGGCAGGTGTTTCATAATGTATATAAAATATTTAAATAACAGCCATTACTCAAATTTGTATTTATTTGCAAAAAGATTTGTCAGTGCTTTATAATATGTTCTATGGTGACAACGGGAGACCAGTCAATTTTCTCCCATTTTATAGACAACTGAGATGAATGAAAAAAGTCCAAGTTTTTGTAAATTTGTGTGTGAGGAGCTTTGCAGAGGGAAGATCAGAAATCAGATACCTATGCTTGTGTTCATCTCTCTATGTCCCATTAGAGTTCAGAGGAATAAGATTCAGTTAAGAACTGAATTATTTTTCTGCCCCTTAAACTTCATTACATTTATCTAAAAAGATTGATGGTTCAAATGAACGCTGGAAACTGCCTCCACCTTTCATCTCTTTGAAATCATGCCAGAAAAAGCCTCCAGCATGCTCAACTCTAGTTTACCGTTTCTAAAGTTTCTTCCTCCCTGGATGATGGCAACGAGGATCATCACTTGTTAACACACAGATGACTCCAGAAATTTCTGCACTTCAAAGTGAATCTTTTATTCACCTGAGTGTTTAACTGTGTCAATGTGCTCTCATTATCAGATTTAATTGAATAATTCAACAAGGAAATGTGCCCAGTGCACGCATTATACAGATGTGTTTGCCAAAGTTATCTTGGCTTGTGGGAGAGAACAACCCTCTGATGCCTTGAGTTATTTAGAAGGCCATCATAGATGTCAAAAGACGGAGGAGATAGATACTCATGATAATATGTAAATAACAAAATTCATCCCTAGTTTATTCTCCCATCATGTTAATAGGGTGTTGCTCTTGTGCTGGAGTTATATAAGTGAACAGCTGGTCATGAAGAAGTTGCTGTACTTCTCCTCCCACTGGATGGTATGATATTCTTCATTAACATAAAGCCTGTCAAGAGTGGCTGTACTCTAAGGTAAAGTAGGAAGCCTTGCATGTGTGAAGACCTTGCTAGGCTCCTGACCTGCTAGTAGAAACCAGCTGAAATATCTCCGATTCAATGGGAATATGCATATATATATTTCCACCGCATTCACCCAAGTGTGGTTGTGAAACTATATAATACAAACTAATTTTCTTTGTCAGTTCATATGGAGACTTGATTAAACTTAACAATAAGACATATAATTTCAATTAAACCTACTATGAACCACATAAAATATACAGCAGGCAGGAATAATTTACCACAGAACTACTGTATTAGGCAACTTTTTGCTGCAATAATGCTATATAACAAAACGACCCCCCAAATCTCAGTTGACTTATAACAACAAGCACTGGTTTCTTGCTCACAGATGTGTGGATAAGGTATAGCTCAGCTGAACTTGATTGGGCTGGGTTTGGCTAGGCTTGGCACCAGGACGTGGGGTGGATTCAGGTCTATTCCATTCTGGGACCCAGAATCAAGAAACCGTATTTCCCTGGGACAATATCTCTTCACAGTGGATTGCAGGAATTCAAGAGGGCAAACCAAACCAAGCTTACACATTTGAATGTAGTACATATTATGTGCTCTCACATTTCATTGGCCAAAGCAAGTCAACTGGCCAAACTCCAAGCTAGTGACATTGGGAAGTGTCTCTGCTAAAAATATGTCTCGGCTGATGAAGGAAGAGAGAATGGTAAAGAAACAATATAATTTTCCACAGCTGGTTACTATAAGCTGCTAAAAGAAGTTCCGGCCGATTGGACCACAAAGAAATTGAATAAATCAGAATCAATTGGGAATTTTTTAAAATATTAAGTCAAAGTATTTTTATTTCCCTTTATATCATTATGCTGTGTGATTTCCTTCCTTTGAATCAATGAGTTTCAGTGCTTCAGGGCCAGAGTATATGTCTTCTAGAATGATAAAGTCATTGCTCAGCCTCAATTAAGGCTTAATGAGTCTCTAGTAAGGCAATAATTTTGAATATCAGGCTTTTGTGGGAGAGAAAAAAGACTTCCAAATTCTAAAATCTTCTTTCACATATCAGAAACAGAGTTTAGGAATCTGAATGTCGATTTTTATTGTAGGATACAGATAGAAAGAGCTCATGGTAAGACAAAAAGGAAGGTCCTAACTGCCTTGGAGCAAGTGATCACCTCCGGGTCTTAGAGGTGGGAGGAGATCAAAGAAGAAGGGTAAACCATCATGCAGGTAGGGCCTGGCCACCCCCTTGGGGCAAGTTATTATTTTCAGGTAGGCAGGGAATTTTGAAAACAATAAATCTTGTCTCTGGTGCACAACAGATATTTTTGAGAAGCTACATGTTCAGCCTAATGCTGGAGCAACTTGTTTCAAAAGTAGGTCAGTGTATCGGTCAGGATTTTCCAGAGAAACAAACCACTAAGGGGATATACATATGTGTGTATATGAAGAGATTTAGTTCAAGGAAAGGGCTTATGTGATTTTGGGGACCAGCAAGTCCAAAATCTGTAGTATAGACTGGAATGCTGGAAATTCTCAGGTAGGAGCAGATGCTGCAGTCTCGAGACAGAATTCTTCTTCCTCAGGGAAACTTCATGTTGCTTTTAAGGTCTTTCAGTTTATTAGACGAGGCCCACCCACATTATTGAGAATTATTTACTTTACTTAAAGTCAACTGACTGTAGGTGTTAACCACATCTACCAAATACCTACATAGTAATGCCAAAATTAGTGTTAGCTTGAATAACTAGGTACTATTGCCTAGCCAAATTTACACATGAAACTAGCCATCACAGTTACAACAACAGATTTAACAGAAGGAAAAATATGGTGAATACTACACTCAGTCATAAATGTTCAATTGATATTAAATAAAATATTTATTATTGTCCCCAAACACTATTTTTTTAATTCCATTTTTTCTCTTGGTTTGTGTTACTTAAAAGCGATGAACAAAAAATATCATATGATTTCTGAGAAAGATAATAGAAGTCAATCTTATTACAAAAACTGTCATGGAGGTAGAAATCAAGACAAGCAAAAATAATGGGTTGAATATTAAAAAGCTGTGGGTCTGTGGGGAATGAAACACCAGCATCAGCCCACGGAAGGGCCATCTAATTTTGCTATGGACTTTATCAACTGCCACCACAAGAATTCAAAAAATTCAATGAGTCTAATACAGGTAGAACACTGGGATATGTCTGATGAAATGTTGCCAACTGTGAAAGTATCCACAGTATAATGAAAGGGGATGAAGACAAGCAAAAAAAGTACAGCTAGATAGCTCTTCTTCCAACACTAAGTCAGAAGTATTCTCTGGCATTTGGAGAAAGCCAGATCATTTTTGTCTGGATTTTGAGGGTCCCCATCTCTGAGAGGAAGTCAGCAATGTCTTTCTAGGTGGCTCTGAGATATTACAACTTGTCATTTTTTTGTCCTCCCCTGAGTTTAAGAAGCAATGTCATGTTGCTGTTTATCTCAGTTACAGGTAAGACATATAAGAAGTTCCTGCTTGTGGCTAAAAAGGAAGGCGTACTTCACATACAAAAATGGGGAAGGCCCATTGCTTAGCAAAGTGCCGTAGAAAACTAGAAAAGGCATCATAGTAGATAAGGGACTTGGAAAAAGATGAGATACTATTCTTTGAGAGCAAAGCTAGTGAGAAATAGGATGCAGGGCTAAGAAATGTCAGGCTTCATGTGGAACCGGATTTCTTCTGAGAAATGCGAAATGTTTTACACAGATAGGTAAATTCTTATATTATTTTTGTATTTTTTTTTTAATTTGGAATTTTTAAAAACTTACTCACCAAGTAGCATCTTATATTACAGAAAATAATGGAGAGTGCTGTTCTCTGTTCTCCAATGAGGCAGAACAGTTCTCAGGCTCAATTCTTTCATAAAGATGATCCATCTTTGGTACTAAGCCCAGAAATAAAAGAACAAAAGAAGCCTCTTCTTACTTTTCCATTGCCAGTTAAATCTGTGCTTTATGATTTGATTTGCATTTTATGACTTGAGTTTTTCTTTACCAAATTTACAGATGACTTCGAGATGATAAAAGTTGCCTTATATTAGAATAAAGACAAGGCTCCAGAGAGAAAATGTATTTGGAAGTCTTATTCCTGTAAAATTTTTATCCTTGAAAATAATCTAAAGCAAAACTGGATTTCCAACAATGTGAAACAAAGCAAGCACCGCTGACAGTCCTGAAGAACCCCAGACTGTCAAAGGGGGGAAATTCCTTTCTTTTCCCCAGAGGATCAATCATCCTGAAATGCCGCTCCAAATACTGGTAGCAGTGAAATAATCATTTACCTGATAATAGTGCTTCTTAATGCTAGGGTTTACTCTCTCCTTGAAGCCTAAGTTATCCAGCTATAAATCATATCAAAGAGAAATCAAGGCAGTAGCTAAATATTCTGATTGAAAAGTTCTTCAAAAGCCTGTTATATAATAATTTTGTTGAAAATTGCCTATTATATGCACATGATATTTTGCTAGCTTTAAATAATCTCTTTCCTTTTCTTCATCTGCTTGTTTCAGTGACTTTATGTTTTAAAAAATAGTAACTGAAGAAATAGTTCTATCCAAAACCATATATCCAATTGTTTTCTCATAATAACACTTATTTATTTTTCATTATATTTTCTTTTTCATTAAATGTTATTTAAAATTTATTTAATTAATATGTACTTATTAGGGAAAATTTTTGAATATAGAAAAACAGAGAAAAATAAACATAATATCAAAAGCGATCTACTAGAGATAATCATAATGGACATTTTGCTATAATCTGTTCAGATGCTTTTCTGTTTGTATGAACGCACATGTATGAAGTACTTTAATGAGATCCTCCTATACAAACCTACATTTTTCAGCTGTCCTTTTTAAAAAACTTCTTATAAACATCGTTCCATGTCAATATGTGTAATTTTACCTTAGTTTTAATGGTTTTATTTAATCCTTCAGAGCCCTTGGATTCATTTTTATTTTTATTCAACTTATTTTCTTATTCCCCACATAATTTCTTCTTTGACCCATTCATTGTTTGAATATGTTGTTTAATTTCTAAATATTTGTAAATTATAGTTTTTCTTCTGTTATTGATTTCTAGCTTTATTCCACTGAGATCTGAGAAGATGCTTCATATAATTTCAATCTTTTAAACTTTGTTGAGACTCATTTTATGGCCTAATACATGGTCTAACCTAGAAAATATTCTAAGTGCTCTTGAGAAGAATGTGTGTTCTATTCTTTTGGGGTGGGATGTTCTATATATATCTGTTAGATCTAGTTAGATTATAGTACTGTTCCAGCCCTCTATTTCTTTATTAGTAGTCAACGTAGTTTTATCTGTTACTGAAAGTGGGATATGTTCCAACTGTTAGTATAGAACTGCTACTTCTTCCTTCAAGTCTATCAGTTTTTGCTTCATATATCTTGGGGCTCTGATGTGAAGTGTGCATATGTTTATAATTGTTATATCTTCTTGATATATTGATACTTTTGTCATTATATAATGTCTTTCTTTGTCTCTTATAATAATTTTTGACCTATAATCTATTATATCTGATATTAGTATAGCAAACCCAGTTCTCTTTTGGTTACTAATTGCATGGAATATATTTTTTCCATCCTTTCACTTTCAATCTATTGTCTTTGGGTCTAAAGTGAGTCTCTTGTACATAGCATACAGGTAGATCATTTTTTTTTAAATTTGTTCTGCCAATCTGTTTTTTTAATTGGAGCATTTAGTTCATTTACATTTAAGGTAATTGATTTTAGGGAAATAAAGTTCTCCTTGTTCTCACCAGCACTAGGAATCTTCACCAGGGATGTGGGCTGCTGTCCTCGAGACTGCCCTTGTGCCAGAGAGGATAGGGCGGGGCCTAGTTAAGTTAAAACACCACAAAACTCTCTTACTAGGTTTCAGTTACCCCTTTCTTGATTAAGCATTTACTTGGTTGCTGTAAATCTTTGATTGTCTTTCACAGTTTTGAAGAAGTTGATTCTGACAGTTTTAATCAGCCTTTTCAGGGTTTCTGTTAAGGGATAGGTGATTGGAGTTTCCTATTGACATCTTTTTTATTCTTTTAAAATATTATTTCCCACTATATCTTGTTTTAACCTTAATTTATTTAATAAATATCACATGCTTTAAATTTGGGGCTATTATAAATAACATTATGTGACTACTTTTATAGCAAGAATTTTCATAGATTATTTCCTTAGGATAATTCCTATATAAGGAATGCTGCACTTTAGGACTAGAAGGATATAAATATGGAGTTTTATTAGATGACAATTAACATTAACAGAGAGGAAAAAAATCTCAGAGCCCTGATACTAGTATATCGGATGTCAAACCCTGTTAGGGTTTTCTAATGAGGCGTTTGAATGAATTAATATCTATTCAATTGCAACTTGTCTGACTCTTCCCCTAAAATAGCCAGTTTTTAAGTGTGAGTTGGTGTGCTTGAGTCAGGCCTCTAGTGCTCTAGTGTATGTTAAAGTTGCACACTAACACCAAAGACCCTGCAGTGCATTAAAGACAAAATGGAAATCCAATTCCTTTGACTTGGGGGCTATTTCCATTAACTCCAGACAATTTCTAATCTAAAGGTGATTCCTAGCCATACAGAAGCAAGCGTCCTGACTAACCAGATTCATTCATCTACAGAGCACCAATAGGATGAACTATTCAAAAAACTAAAATGGTATAAAGCTTAGGATGAACTATGTCTATAAACAATTATACCTCTGAATAATTTGTGCTTGAATTATGAATACAGTACCTGTAGTAGAACTGTGGTAGGTATGCAACAAATTCCTCTTTCTCTCCTAGCATCCCTCCCCTGAGTCTCTCCAACCTCTCCTTCCTAGTAGCAATGACAAGCTCCATACCTAATTCTATCTGTAAAACAAAACCATTTTGTCCCTCACATATTACTCTATAATTAGTAACTCCAAGTCATATATCAGTATCTTTTTATTATGTTGCAGCCATTTGTATTTTATTCCTCTCCCTTTGTCATTACTTGACAAAAACCAATACAAACATAATTTCGAGGAAGACATTCTTATGACTGACTATGCTTGAGTTTCAACACTCGACCCATTAGATTCTTCCATTTTCTTATTTTAACATAATACTAGCTTTTATTTGCATCTTTCCCTCTGCTTCTTCTAATTCACACGTTGATCATTAGTATCAACATCAATTTTCTTCCCAAGGGTATTCAGTATGAGAATGAAGGACTATGTCTCCCAAGAGAAGGAAAGCATCATTTACCAAACAGCAAACATTCTAGTCTTATTTATTCATTCATTCATTATTTATGAATTGCCCTGTATACATCAAGAACTGGGCTATACGGTGATGGAAGAGGTGTGTGTTATTTTCAAAGAATGAATGTCATATCAGAATTTCAGAGTCAGCATGCTGTTTCCGCCAGATACCATGGAAATATTCAAGCCTATGCCTAACCTTGCAAACTGTTATAAGAGAATTGAATGAAAATAAAAATGTGCAGATCTTTAATTCATTCAGATTGTGCCATGTGTAACGGTTAAAACTTGTTTTAATTTTCACTTTCATCCAGTGATTTGGAAAATAGTTTTGCTACAGTCTAAAATGTAGGAGCAGAGCAGCTTAGATGTGTTGATTGAGAGTGAAAGCATCTTATTCATGTGTAAAAATCTCTCTTCTATTGGAGCCTGTGTTCCAGCAAATAATTACTCAATGAAATATGTCTTGCTGGTAATTTTTTGGATAACAATTAAGAAAAGTTTACAGTTTCTTCCTTTTATTTTCCAATTTCTGGCAGGGGTACCAAGATTTTCAAGGAGGGTTTGTAGAGTCCCAGCTCCACCAGAAAAAAGAAGCACTACAAGTTCCCCCGAGAAAGAGAATTCTTGCTGATTCAGGAAACTCCAAATTTTGGCTCTTTGCATTTGTTCCAAAACATTACAGAGATTTTTGGAACCAAGTTGCTAAAACCCTGGGTGGCTCATTCATCTTCAATAATAACGTTAAGATTTACTCAATGGGCTATCCAGAAGTGGTGGGAAGAAGTTGCCCACAATTCTATTCAGCATTTTCGGAATGGACAAAATGTCAGATTAGAAAAATTGTCAGTTATGAAGTTCCAGCATGCTTTCCCTCCACAAATAAAACCCACTGTGACATTTTATGTAAGTTGCATTTCAGAAAATTAGGGAATGGCATCTTTTATCTCTAACTAGTTTCTGGAATTAATTTGCTCTTTTTTACTTGCATCAATATATTTGTCCTCCGATGGCATATGTTTCATCAAGGCAACCATGTGGAAAACTCAGACACAAAGAAGTATTTGTTTTCTTGCAAAGAGCAGTGTGAACAGGGCATTAGTGTAGTTTTGATGCCAGATAAAGTACTTCGGTATAGCAGAGAGCATAATAATGGAGATACTTATACGGGACCCGGGTTTGTTGATCTTTACATTTCTTCCACGATAAAGTGGTAAAGTTGGTTCAACCTTTTCAAACAGCTGAGTAAAGTGTGACTATTTTTTATTATATCTCCCTTCTGAATAGTGTAGCTTATAGCAACTTCAGAAAGTTTTAAAGATCTCGTGGAGGATTTCGTCATGCAGATTTGGTCCAACAGGGTAACTATAATGGCATGCAGTTGTTTTTATCTTGAATAGTGAAGTGCAGGATAGTTACCCTCCACAATGAAGTTCATCAACCTTTGGGATACAGCATAAATCTATTGAATAATTTGTAGCAACACTAAAGAGAAATTATGCCTAGAAATGGGGATTAATGTGGTGATTCAGTTCTTATGGAGACTACAGGAAAATAAAGATGAAGATAGTAACAATCTTTTAATAGAAATGAGGTAGGTTATAAGGGCTAATTCACACATATTTCAGGATTGTAAGAAAATAACAATGGTGGAAAGAAAAGATAAGTGGATGAAAAATCAGGAGACTGGATTTTAATGCCAATTCAGCAGCTGAGCCACCTAGAGTAAGTGACAAGGGTGAAATAATAATACCTGTTCAGGTTATTTCATATAGCAGTTGTGAGATGAGTAGCCAGTGTACTAAGTAATAATAAAGTTCTTTGAAAATTAAAGTTACCCATCAGTTGTTATTTTGGAGCAAGTTTAACAACCAGAGATGGACAGATTTTGCCTAATCTTAAAAAAAAAGAAAAAAAGTAAAATGGACAAAGGTGTACCTTCAATAACACATACTATTTGGCATTCCACTAAATGTAGGTCTGTTTTCTGTGGTATCATGGGTTTCCATACTAAGCTTCAGCTTTAATGTATCCTTTGGTGTAATTTATGATAACACAACTTTAGTGGAGGTCCCAGCAAGGATAATTGAGTTATAGATGGGAGGCTCAAAATGTAAACTGGAGGAAAATCCACATCTTCTTCCTCTGTACTCTTTTTTCTGAACTCAGCTTCACAGAAATGTGGGGATATTTTAGTAAGATCTTCACTATTAGGCTGCTTTCTGAGAGCTTACTAGCTATGTACTAGACAGAATCAGACCTCTGGCTAACATAGACCTAAATGGAGGGATTCAGAAAAGGGATGGATTAAATAAAATTATTTTTTAAATACAATATTACTTTCTAAGAGGATACTTCAATTCAAAGTCTTTATGCATGGAGAAAGAGTAATCATCAATCAACCAACAATGGATTGATCAAAATGTTGCCAAATTGAGACTCTATCTTATTAGGTAGTGACTAATTTATAATTAGCTCATTGGTTTTCATTTGTGTTCAAAGAGAGTTTGTTGTCTGTTAAACGTAGGATCACTACGAATTTTTAGTTTCACTATGAATTTTCTTAAACTTCTACCTAGCTTCTGCTGACTTATCCTAAGTCACAAATTGTGAGATTCAAAGCTCTCTTCATAATCTACTGAACCTTAGAATATTGGAAATTTAATGCATCACCATTTTTTATTCCTCTAAAATTTTATTCCATTGTTTCCTCTTTCTTTTCAATTTAGACAGAGAATTACTTAAAAACCAAGAGAAATGTTGTTTTGACAATACTTTAGTCCAACAGGAAGCTCTGTAAACATCCAAAGAAACTTCAATTCTCAAATATTGCCAAATTTTTTGGCAGACCCAAGATACTGAAATAGTCATAATCAGATGAATTTCCCCATCCTTTGGAATTCAGCACTCCCACGGTCAAAACTAAAATGTAATACAAATTAAAAAATTAAAAATAATTTTAAAAGGCAGGAAAAGAGAAATAATGAATCATCAATTGGGGTTGGAAAAGCTTAGTTGCTTATCCTGCTAAAACCTCTGTATTTTTATTTTTCTTGAATGGTTGGTGGGGACAATAGATTGAAAGACCATTATGAGTCGAAATTCTGTGTTCTATTTTTATTTCCGTGTTCTTGCATCTAGTTGAATTTCCCCATCAACCAGATACTGAAAGTTTGCATGTATTGTTGGGTAAATGTTTATATAGGCCTAAGATTCTTGTATTAAAGGTGCTATAAAGGAAAAGAATATTATTGTTATTACGCATGAGAAATAGTTTTCATGATGATTTTGGCAGAGTCTGGCTGCCTTCATGTCGGCTACCAAAGAAAAGTCAACACACATTCATCAAGCACATTTCTCTGCAGTAGGTACTAACAGCATAAGAGCTATCAGGTTGGGAATTAAGAATACTTCCCTTATAAATGGATAATTGAATACAAACAGTCTTTCTCACGAAAGTAATATAAATAATTTACTTCCTCTTGATTAAATCTCTGGTAGAATTTTGGGCAGTATTAGACACTCAATAAAGATTTTTT
>NW_006494610.1:82607-87269 GCF_000325575.1 Pteropus alecto
TCCTTTATGCAACCCACCTGAAGCAAGCAGAGTAGATTATCTAGCAAGAGCCTTTATAAATAATTATTATTTCTCTGCTCTGAGATTCACATTTCTTTCCAGAGAAATTTACAAGGCGTGGCCATGTATTAGCAAGCTACTTTGTTTTGAAAATGTTTCGAAACATTTTCACATAAATGGGAGTGTGAAGATGGATTATCAATTATAAAATTAGAGTTTCTATCAACCACCCAAACTTTCAATTAGGATACCTTTCAGCTACAGGTTAATAAGAAACCTTTTTTAAACAGGTTAATATAATTTATAATTTCCCAGAGATATAGTTTCTCAAGGCTTGATCTCCACCTCTCTGACATCTCCCTTAGCTCTGCAATGCTTACATGTTGGATTCATTCTCACATGAACATCAAGGTGAATGCAGCAGTTCTGGGCATCACATCCAGACATAACTCTGTCCACAGGAAGAAAAGAGGCCCCGTCGTCCTTGTGCAGTTTTTTAGGATCAGGGTTGTCTTTTCCAGAAACCCAAGCTCCTCCTAGCAGATTTTCCCTCATAAATCATTGGCTTCAATCAGTTCACGTGCCTCTCCTAAACCAGCTACACACTGGCAAGACTAATGGGATTAGCATGATTGGTAGACTAATTGGATAGGCACATACTGGGAGACTGCCACCATGATACCTTTACCTGAGGAATATTTAGTTCAAATTTCTATAACATAAGCCTCCTTAAGTACATATTCTACAATTTATCAATCCAGAATATACTCTAATTTGAGTACATTGAGTATATTGAAGTTGCTAATTTTCTTTTTATAACCCAAACATTAAAAGCATCTAGTATTAAAAGTATCTCTTCATAGAATCTATTTTATGGAGTCTATAAAAATGAAACTAAATTTTAGTACATAACCAAAAGCTGAAAAGAGTCTATAGCTTTATATATCTTCACTACAGGCTCTGGGACTTCTCAACCAATGCCACTTGTCAAATGTCAAGGCAAAGAAGAAGATAGGAAGGGCTGGAGAAATGATCATTCCTGTTTTAACTAAGGCCTTCAATCTCTCCATGCCCAAAGCATTTTTATCAGTCAAATTAATTATACTGCAGTAATGAAAACAGCACTGGACAGGGATCTGGGGGATGCCCAGCTTTGTTACATGCAGATGTGGTCTCTCATGTCCAAGAAACTTTTCTCTATATGACCTTATGCTTAGAAGCAGGAGGTTCTGGACTGGGATATTTAATGCCTTTTTTAACTCTAAGAAAATATGATGGTGTCCTTTAATTTCTGCTATCTCTCCTTGGAAGGATTTGCTCATAAGGAGAGATCTTTTCAAAGCATATAAACAAGAGAGAACAAATCCAGCTGAACAGGATTGAGCCTGATCATCTCCGAAATAATTGAATACAACCTCTCTGAGTGAACCCATGACCGAAAGCATTGTTATTTATACGATCTGGAAGAAATGTAGTGTCTGGCTCCCAAATACCTTTATCGATATGTATGTGGGGGGAGAAACAGAAGAAAAGGGACCGTTTTTTAAAATGGGAAAACAAAAATAGGATAATATCGAAAACGCTGCACTTTTTCAATTCTTTTCAACTTATGAATCATTGCTATTTGCTCATTTGATCTTCACTACAACCTAATGATGAAGAAAAAAAAAATTATGGTCCTCATATATGGATGAAAAATATGAGATTCAGGGAGCCCAGAGCTTAAAGTAATATTGGCAGAGCCAGCAGTGGAGTTGGATCTTTTCAATAGAAAGTGTCTCTAGGGAATTCTAGCTATTTTTAAAACCATTTTCGTGCTCATATTTGTAAGATAATTTTAAGCTCTAGAACTTGTTAGATAAACAGCTTCTCATAAAGATTTGATTGGTTGGGATTCTCATTTATTCATTCAATAAATATTTATTGAGTACCTACCATGTTCCATGTGTGCTTAATTATGTTTTCATATTGAAATATGTTTTTTTCATATATCCTAGATCTTCCCTCTAGTTTGAAAAGCCTTCTGGTTGGCTGAGATAGTTTGATCTTGAGTTTAAATCTCTTCTTGGAATTTAGAGTCAAGTGATTATTCTAACCTTTCTATTCTATATCTTTAAAACAGGAAACAGAATGACTGAAGAGCTCAGCCTTTGCCCCATCCATACTTAATACCTTCTTGGCAGGATATCTAGTGAAGCTTTTCACAAAACTACCTGCATAGTCAGAGGCAGAAACAGTTTATGTTACATTAACGTCTTTCAAGTTGCTACACCTATTTAGCTATAAAATTTTCAGGGCAGATGAACCCTACTTTTTTCAGTTACCTTAAGTACTACTAATCTTAGTCTTTCAATGTGTTAGTTTGCAAAGCAAATTTACCAATTTGTTTCATTATTATGAATCCATGCTCATGTCAGACACTTAAGTAGCAAAGGAAGTTTTAAGAGGGGTGATTTAACCCGTCTTGGTCCAAGAAAAAAATGCCCTGTTGAAGGATAGAAACAAGTCCTGGCAGGTAACAGTAAAACCAGTGTTTTCTCCATAGACCATGATGATACTTGTAATTAGTGTCACCTAAATCAAAATGATTAAAGTAAAATCATGTCCTTCCAGATGCTCAGCATACACTTCCTCACAATAAATTAAAGTCACCATTAAGAGTCTGAAATGCCTATAATTTGAACCATAGTTGCAAGAAAAGTCACTCATTTATGAATTTGTTAGACCATATGTTATTGTACCAGTGTGGGTTTTCTTTCCCAAGACCCCTGTTGCCACCTTTGGAGTAATTTTTAAAAGAATGACATTGACTTGTGTTCATAGCTACTCCATGACTAAGAGGTAGCAAGTTAAATAAGAAAAAAAAAAAAAAAAAGCTGCTTTGGCAAATAACAGCTCTTAAAAATAAAATTAGTCCCACGTTTCAGTTTTGAGCTGTGAAGAGTATACTATTTATTATTACCATCTCTCTTCCATCCTCCACCCCAACACCTCCCTCCCACATCAATAGCATTAAGATGTAGAGAGCTTGTAAAAAATGTTTTTAGGATAATTCTTAAACCACTGTTTAAAAAACATTTTCCATTTCTTCTTACAAAATGAGCTACTTGCCAAGTAAACATATTTATTTAACTATCATCTGGTTTCTCTCAAGTTATCAAGTCTTTCTTCCAACAGAGAAATAGACAAATGGTGGTCAAACAACCAATGAAATAAGGGAGACAGGGCATCCGGATAATCCACAAAGAGAATAATTACTCTTTGAATTCCCAAGTTGGATTGCACTTTTGACTAACTTTAAAGTGTTAAAGAAACTCATGAGTCTCTTTGGTGATTCTCTAAGAACTGTTAAAGAAGGTTCTTCCATGGATGCCTCAATCATTTTAAGAACCTAGAAATTAAATTTCCTCTGGATAGGCCATCAAAAAGAAATAGCTTCCTAACCAGCTAGATCTACTAGATAAAAAAGGAAATTAGAACTACACGAATTCAAAATAAATTCAAAATTTTATACATTCAAGAATATTCTAATTATTTTTATCTAAGAAAGTGGTTTCTAGAAGTGAGATAATATATCTTTCATATCCCTTTAGTCTGGGATAACGGTGAAGAAAGGTGAGATTGGTTATTGAATATTTATTCTTGAAAGAAAATGACTCCATTTAAGATTTTGGAAAACTCTATGTCACTTATATCTTTCTAGGCATCTCTTCCAATTTTCACAATTTCTAAGCCATAGTCCAATAATCAATGATACTATTTTTAGAGACAAAAGGCTAATTTCTGTGGAGACAGAACTACGGACTTCATCTTGAATAAACTTTCTAAAGCTCTGATTCCCACATTAATATATATTGGAATTAGTTAAGAAATTTCTGGGGAAAAAAATGCCAGCACTTGAGCACAACGTCAGGGGCAATTAAACTGACAATTTTGGGGCATATAACCTGAACATCAGTACTGTGATTGTGATGTCCGGCCAAGGTTGAGAACCTCTGATTTGATCTAACCCATTACTTTACAAATAAGAATATGGACTTTCATAGAAATTAAGTGTTTTGTTCCAGATAAAATAGCCTACTTAATGTCAGAGTTAGGATTAACAGCTATGTCTGTCTGCCTACATGCAGGTGAGTTTTTATGCTGTGTATAACATCACCTAGAACGTTTAACATTGTTATTAACTCTTCGAGGTATAATTTACATACAATAAAGTGCACATATTTTATTAAGCAGCTTGATGAGTTTTGTTTTGTGATACATAACTATGTAACCGCCTCCCTAATCAAAATATAGAGCCCCGTCTACAGCCATGCCACCCTGAACAAGCTCAATCTCATCTGATCTCGGAAGCTAAGCAGGATCGGGCCTGGTTAGTACTTGGATGGGAGACCGCCTAGGAAGACCAGGTGCTATAGGTGTAAAAAATAAAAAAATAAGGGATTGTAAGCTGACAAGGTCCTGCAAGGTCCTGTGAGGTCAACCAAGGGTTGCCTCGCCTAAAAAAAAAAAAAAGACATAGAACCCCACAAAGTTTTCTCATGCCCCTTTGCAGTCAATCCCACTCTACCTCCTGCCCCAGACAACTGCTAATCTGATTTCTATTGCTACAGATTAGTTTTGCTTGTCCTATATCTTTATATAAATGAGGAGAAAAAAGCC
>NW_006494610.1:87356-89144 GCF_000325575.1 Pteropus alecto
TTCCTTTTTATTGTTAAGTAATATTCCACGGTATGAACAAATACCTATTTATCTGTTGATGGATATTTAAGTTGTTTTCAGTTTGGAGTTATTATGAATAAAACCACTATGAATATTCACATAAAATCTTTCTATGGATATATGTTCTCTTTTCTGGATAAATGCCTAGGAACAAATTTGCTGAGTCACATGGTAAGTTTATATTTAACTGTGTAGGAAATTGTCACGCTGTTTTCTAAAGTGATTGTACCATTTTATATTTCCACCAGAATCTCTGAGACTCCCAGTTGCTGTGCATTCTCACCAACATTTGTATTAGTTTTTCTATTGTTGCCATAACAAAATTCCACAAATTTAGAGGCTAAAATGATGCAAAGTTGTTATCTTCTAGTTGAGTAAGCCAGAATGCTGACACAGATCTCACTGGGCTAAAACCGAAGTGCTGGCAGGGCTGTTTTCCTTTCTGAAGGCTCTGGGGGAGTCCATGTCCCACTCACTCAGGTTCCTGGCAGAATTCAGTGACCTGAGATTGTAGGATCAAGATTCTCGTGTTCTTGCTGGCTGCAAACTGAGGACAGTTCTGTTTCTAGAGACCACTGCATTTCTTGGCTTGTAGCCATCTTCCTCTATCTTCAAAGCTAACGGCCACCAGCAAGTCAAATCCTTTTCCCATCTCATCTCTTTGACCCACTCTTCTGCCTTACTCTTTCACTTTTAAGAGTTTATATAATTAGATTGAATCCATTCAAACAATCCAGGGTAATCTCCCTATTTCACTTATCTACCTTAATTCCATCTGCAACCTTAATTCCATTTGCCATGTGATGCAACATATTCACAGGTCCCAGAGATTAGAATGGGGACATCTTTGTGGGACCACATACTGGCTGACATACCACCACCCTAGATAGTCATGCTATTGTTATTCCTTTTACGTCTATATCTGTTGTGAACTCCACCTGACAATGTATTAATTTTTCAAAAAAATCAGTTGTTCTTCACAAAAAGCTACACATCCTATGGTTTTATTTATATGAGATGTTTAGAATGGGCAAATTCATAGACACGGTTTAGTGCTTTCCAGGGGCTGGATGGGCTAGTGGATGGCAGGGAGTGACTGCTAATTGTTACAGGATTTCTTTTTGAGATGATGGAATTTTCTGGGATTAGATAATGGCAATGATTTTACAACCTTGTGAATTTATTAAAAATTACCATATTGTATGCTTTAAAAGGGTAAACTTTATGGTATGTGAACTATATCTCAACTGAAAAAAATAGAGGGAAAAAGCCACTTGTCTTTGAAGGAAATTACATGAAGAAAAAAAGCAGCTTTTTCACCAGTCAGTCGTTGAATAGGCTGTCTCCGTGAGGAATTAGCCCAGCTGCCTTGCTTGTGGCACGCTCCCATACTGAAGGCTACGGGAGCAGTTCCAAAAACAGAACTAGTAAAAAATCTCTGACTCAATATTAAACTATAGATACAAACCCAGTTCAAAAAGAGTCATGAAGTTAATATTTGAAGATAACTTTATTATCTTTAGTTTAAGTTTCTTTAAATGAGATATATATATAACTTACAGGCCCCTTCATTCCTTGGCTTGTAGCTATCTTTCTCTATCTTCGAAGTCAGCAGCCACCAGTATATATGTTGCCATCTATATGGTATATATCTATATATATATCTATATATACACCATATATATGGTAAAAGATACATGCAGTAAGTGTGTAAAATTTCACTAATCTCTAACACATAAACTTAATGTCTTTTTACATTAATTTTTT
>NW_006494610.1:89195-112466 GCF_000325575.1 Pteropus alecto
GGTGATAGCCTACATCTTTGTCTTATTCTTGACTTTGAAAGCATTCAATATTTCACCATTAAGTATAATGCCAGTTATAAGTGTTTTTAATTTTTAGTCTACCAAATTAAGAAAACATCTTTCTATTCCTGGCTTGCTCTTTGTTTAGCTTTTAATTACCTTAATAATTTATTGATTATCATGTAAAAACTTGTCCATGGTGTCTCAGATAATAGTATCAAATTTAGTTATTCAATAAATATTGAGTAACTTTGATGAGGTAGGTTCTATTTTAGGTACTGGGACCCCAAAAAATAAATAACACGCAACCGTAGTCCTGCACTACCTCACAGTCAAAATGCTATGGGATCATTAAGAGAAAGAAACTGACTTTAGTAGAGAGGAATCAATGAAGGATTCAGAGAAAGTAATATTTGGGCCAAATTTTGCAGGCAGGGAAAAGTGAGTAAAGTACATTTTGGGTGGAAGTTACAGCTTGACGATGTAAAAGAACATGGAGTACAAGGTGACTGCATTACACCAATAGAAGCATCGAGGAAGGGTGGTGGAACACGAGGCCAGAAGGGAAGGTTAATGCAGACTATAAAGTAAATTATAAAATTTGATAATGGGTTTAGACTGGAACCTGTGGACGAAGAGGAGCCATCAAAGTATTTTGAAAGGTTATTCTGCTGACAGGTGGGGAAATAGAGGATAATGGAGAGTAAAGCTGATAAACCAGTTAGGAAGCCAGTGATAAGGATCTGAAGTAGGGAAGATATGGGCAAGAGCAAAAGATGATATATAGTGAGCATTAGGAAGTAGAAACAGCTGAATTGATTGTTAAATTGGATGTAAAGTGAGGGAGAAGAGGAATCAATGTTTCTTTCCTGGTTACCTGGGTAATTAACATAAACAAAGATACAGGGAATTTAGAAGGGTGAAGATGCTGGGTTCAGTTGTGGATTTGCTGCTGAGGAAGGCCACCAAGTGGGATGTCTAGAAGAAAGGTGAAACGTTGGCCTCACACTCCTGATTAGGATCAGTCCTGGTGAAGTTGCTGATCCAGAAGCTAGATTATTAAAATAAATCTAGGATTGGAGCTGACATTTTGAGGGATTTATAGCAAGCTCTAGCTCTAGAAGGGCTGTCAGGCCCTATGATTTCCCCCATTTTGTAATCAGCATCAATTTACATGTGGCATGGCCATCTGAAGGTTCCAACCCCTCCTAAGTCACTCTTGCCTGGGCTTTGGCCCTGAATTGTTTTGATCGCTGTCCCTTGGCTTTGAATTATTTTGACCTCTGACCCACCTATCCGGGCTTATATCTAACGGTAACCCAAATATGAAAGAATACCCTTGAGGTTTGATTTTGTTATCAATATAACCAAATAGAAACCTAAACACACACACACACACACACACATCATGAATCATTACTGATTCCCAAATTCTTCCCAATGGGAGAATGAGTGGAAATAGGTATATATTAGGCATGTAGGTATGTATGTGTGTGTTTAGTTGAAATGTAATAGGTATGTATGTGTGTGTTTAGTTGAAATGTAATAACTAAAAGCAGGTTGGATACCTGGCTAATGATAGCTGGAGAAAGTAGGAATCTTGTGTGGAAAGGGGAAGACTCGCTAAGGTTTAGGATTAAAGGAGAAGGAAGGCTGTGGGGAGTGGGCAGTGAAGGTGAGTAGTAGGAGGGTGGTCATGCCAACAGCATAGCTATGATGTTAGGCTTTGTTGGTCATAAAAATTTGCAAAGCACATCGAGGAAGAATTCTCAACATATAACCATGGACTGATGGAGCCCAATCTTTTATTCTCTCACAGGGGATTGTAGGAGGAAATCTGGAAATCCCTTTTTGCTTGGTGAGTAATCTCAGCCACAGCTGGCTAATGGTTCCTCTGTGATGTTGAACAATGTATGGGAATGTGGGTGTTTGGTGAGGTGGCCAAAGAACCTTCTACATGGTGAAAGGAAAATCATGACCTTTCCTTTCCAAAGCACTCTTCACCCAGCTAGTCTCCCCCAGATCAAACACAAACACCAGGATTCAAATAAGGTACACGCATTTTTTACAAAAGGTCAGAAAGGTCTCCCCGAGCAATATCACCTAGGAACACCAGATTTCCTGTTTCCCTCCCACCACAAAAGGCTGTGCGTGGGCGGCATGTACAGACTCAGACCTTTAGGAGGAAGGGATACTCTACATAGGTTATCCCTCTTTTCTAACCCTCTTCTACTCTCCCCAGTTTGTTGTCTTACAGGTCTTTCTTCTGGACCCTCAGTCTGGTGTTCACAACCACTCTTCAGAAATCTCTATTGCTCCTCACTGGAGTTTCCTCCTCTGTGTTCTTCCTGAGGCCATGAACCCAAACATCCCAGGCTTTGCAAACTCCAAAGGGAAAGGGGTTTGCTCTGGATTTATGTGTCAAAGAGATAGAAAGTGCCTTGATTCAATTTCCCTACCAGCAAGAATTGTGGCTGATTTCCTCTGCCCTAAGAAGCAAGCATATTCATCAAAGCAAGCATTCATTTGCACTCACCATATCCCCAATCCCACCCCAAAGACATCACAGACTAGTTGCATAGGAAGAAAGCATATTTCATGGGAAACCATAATGCTGACATTATCATGCTAAGGAGCATTTGGCCCATTCCATTATGAGAGTCACAACTTGAGTGTGAATATCTCCATTTAATGTGAATGGCTCTTATTCCAATTAGATTCTTCTCTCGTGAAGGGAATAACAGGCATGCATGTGTTAGGTCTCTATTTTACACTAGCTGCCACTTACTGATATATAATTCACTTTGTACACATAGTCCTATGTAATCCTTACAGTGACTCAGCAAGGTTCATATTATTATTCCATAAAGAAACTGAGGCTCAGAGAGTTAGAAAATTGCCCAAGTTCTCATAGATGGTGAACAATGGAGCTGGTATTTGAGTCCAGATATATCTCCAAAGTCTACGATCTGTATTGTGCTACCTCTTAGCATGAGGTGAGCAGAGATGTAACCAAAGGAAATATCATGGGATTCTGGATTTTTAAATCAGATGCTCATGTGCTTGTTTGTTAGGGCAAAAATCAAAGTGGATTTTTTAATCTTTTCTCTCTTCCTCCTTAACTCCTTCCCTTCCTCCCTTCCTCCCTTTCCTCTTTCCTTCCTCCCTGCCTCCCTCCCTCCCTGTCATCCTTCCTCCCTTACTCCCTTCATTCCTTCCTCCCTTCCTCCCTCCCTCCCTCCCTCCCTTCCTCCCTTCCTCCCTTCCTCCCTTCCTCTCTTCCTCCCTTCCACAAATGAAATATACTAGAAAATATAAAAATCCTTCCTTCCTTCCTTCCTTCCTTCCTTCCTTCCTTCCTTCCTTCTTTCTTTCCTCCTTTCCTTCCTTCCTTCCTTCCTTCTTTCCTTCCTTTCATTTATTATAAAACACCAATAGTAATCACAGAAGAATCAGAAATAATAGAGTATAAAACTGCTTCAAATCAATGTCTGGGTAAAAAGCCATGATATAGTCTATTGTTTTATGATTCCATTTAGAGTGAACATTATATTTATAGCTTTTTCCCAGAATACACATTAAGGTAATATTGAACTTTTGGTAAAAATTACACCATACAGCTGTGTTGACAGCTTGTTTCCTGAACACAAATCTTTATCTACTACTTTCAGCTTTCAATATTTTCTCCAAAGAAGTAAGTTAGGACATTAAAAGGTTCAGGGAAGAAACATAAAACAGATGGGACCAGATTTTTGTGGGAGTTACAGCCATATTGAATTTAATGGAAACCTAGCAAGAGGGAGACCTGAGCGGGAAACCCATTAAGCATGCATAGAGAATGTCAAGGGTGTACAACATCTGGCTTACAACTGTAGGTTGTCCTTAAAGTTGGGTGTTCTTTAAGATACAGTAAGAGATTGTTATAGGCTCTTCCTATGATATAGGGCAAATATTTCCAGCCATTGAAAAGTACTGATATTTTGTGAGTTTAGTGTTTATTCCTTTCACTTCCCACTTTGGGCAAGAGAAAGGCCTGGAGATCTGGCCAAGGGCAAGGACCTAACACTCATGGCTAAAGCATTGGTTGTGCTATGGCTATAGTCTTGGAGCAAAGGGAAAGTAAATTTAGAAGGCTGAACTGGATTGATCTCAGAGAGCAAGAGCCCACTAAAGTTTGATAGATCAACAAGAGGCTTGGTCAAAGCAGAGGTTACTGGTTCGGGAAGCTGAAGATGCAGGCAGAGCTTGGCAGATAGAAGGACTCTTTTTTGCAGTGTCTGCTGATAAACAAGAAGAAAGAGACAGGGGGGCCTGCAGTTAGCGCAGGATGATACCGGCAGCAGCACACATCCACAGACAACTTAACCAACGAACCCTTTTCTTTCCTGTTTATTCAACCCCTCCCTCTCAACTGGACTGTTCCTGTCAATATTTAAATATCGTCTGGCTCCTCCTGTGTAATAAAAAGAAAAGAAGCCCCATTCAATGATGCCTTCCCTCTCATCTACCAAGCCTCCTTTTTCTCTTCACAATGAAATTTGTCGAAACTCTGTATCCGCTTTCTCCATTTCTTCACATTCCACTAATTCCTCTTAAGACCGTTGTTTAGCCTTTGTTCCTTCACTGTAACAAAAGAACTCTTTCTGTAGTTATCTGTGACCATCATATTGCTAAATCCAGCAAACAATTTCCAGTTCTCTTCTTATTCTATGCTCAGCGGCATTAACTTGCCCCTCCGCCCCTGATCCCTCCCTCCATCCAAAAACGCCCTCCTCCCCTTCTCCACTCTTCATGCTTTCCTTCTACCTCTCTGGCTGCTCTTATTCAGCCTCTTTGTCGGTTCTTCTCCTCTAACCACTAAATGTTGGAGGATGTTAGAGCTCTGTTTCAGGCTCTCTTTTTCCACCGAATACTCTCTTGCCAAGCCATCTCATTCATTCTCATCACCTGAATTACCAGTGCTGATGTCAGACCTCTCTTTTGAGCTCTAGAGCTGTATCTAATTGCTTATGTAATCTCTTCTCTTGGATATAAGGACCTCAAGCGCAATATGTATAAGCCCGAATTCATTATCTTTTCTTTCCCATGTGGTTTTCTCCAATGTCATCTCTCAGTAAATGGTATGACTATGCACCCAGTTGCTGAGAAAGCTACGCGGAAGGCATTTTTGAACCTTCCTTTTTCCTCACCCTACATACTCAATTCACTGACAAGTAACATAGATTTTTATGTCTTAAATGTTGACTAAACACTTTCATTTCCATTCTCCTTTACCTATGATCAACATCCCAATCCAAACCACCATGATTTCTCACCCTGGATCACTGTAATAGCATCTAAAACGCACTTTTGCTAATCCTCCATCTCAAGTCTATGTGTCTTCTCAAAAAGCAAATCTGAACACATTCCTACCTTCCTACTTTCATGCACGGTGAAAGCCATGCAGAAGCCCTTACTTTGTTTTTGGGTTAAAGAGCAACATTCTTAAAATACTATAAAGCCATCCACAATCTGTCCCGTACCTACCCGCGCCAGTTCTAGCTTCGCTCTTCCCACTGCACTTCAATCTTTAGCACGTGGCATTCTTTCTCTTTCTTAATCCCTGCATGTTCTCTTTTTATGTCCCAAGTCTTAGGACATATATTTCCTTTTATTTTGGAACATTCTCCAATCGCCCTTCACTTGTCCACAGCAGACTCTTGCAGAAGACCAGTATGCCCTTGCAATTTGTACTTTGAAGAACTAAAATGCTAGCCCTCTCTCTGAGATAAGTCTGTGAGCCCCAAGTAGGCACGCATGCCTTTGATAATACTCAGGCCATTTTCATTCCTCTGATAAGTTACCAAACCAAAATTAAAAAACATAAAGCATCATAAAACAATAAAACTTCCTAAGATTTTTAATAATGTCTCTCTATTTAACAGACTATTGCAAATTAACCAAGATTTAAATGGTGTCATTCTTAACTAGATAACTAGAAAGTTTTAAATAAGAACTAGTTTTTCAGAGATTTGAAATAATTCTATATTTTCCAGCAACATTTGCAACAAACATTATTGTTATTGCTTTTCCTTAGCATACACTTTAAAATGATGCTGACCAGAAGTAGGTAAAACAAAACCCTCAGCCTCTGGCCCTCTTGATACCAGACAAGTTGAAATAATAGGTCTTGGTTCTAACAAAAGGCTTGAAGCAGGCAAGGAGAGCGAGTTAATGAGATCCTGTAATCTGATCCATGGCCCGTCAGAGACAGCTGTTCTCACAGCCCTAATGAACCCTCCACCTTTACAGATCACGAACTGGCAGAATCCGACCCTCATGGGTGCAGGCAAGTCCTGACACTGGAAATGGTTTTGCTGGTGTAAATAACAGGGATCTGTTATCATGAGATTACCTGTCTCTAAATGCCTATTTATCTTCATTATGTTGCTTTTTGGAGGAGAGAGGAGGTGAGTGTTACTGTCTAAGATGATGCGTTAGGAGAAGATAAAGGCATCTCTGACGGAAGGTGAAACCTGCTTTAACTCAATAGATTTGTTCCCCAGCCAAATGGAGTCCATAATGCTGATTCCTAGTGTTGAGCTCCCTTTAATACTATAAGTAAGTGTCTGGCAAAATAATGCCAGGAAGAATTCAAAATTGGGATTGCAACATCATTGTTTGTACGAGAGTGTAAAATGGTAGCTTTAATCTGGTAGTTTCCATCCGGTAATTTTCCCTCCCTCCCTTCCTTCTTTCCTTCCTTCTTTTCTTCCTTTTCTTCCTTCCATCCATTCACCAAATATTTGAGTAACTATGCCAGCACTACTCTAGGCATGGGCTATAGTGTGGTGAAAAAAATAGACACTATCACTACCCTGACGGATATTTGATTCAATGGGGCAGACAGAGGGCAAAATAAACAGTAAAATAAGCATGCGATTAAAAATGTGATAAATGCTAACAAGTGGAAGAAAAAGGTACCATGACAGAGAGTAACAGGAAGAACCTACCTCAGTGAGAGTGATGGCTTTTAAACTCACATGTGAAGAATTAAAAGTAGCCAGCCATGAAAAGAAGGAAATATAGTGGGGCTAGCCAATCGATTTCATGTTTTTACCTTGATTTTAATATGAAATGTAAATATAAGTGCGTACAATTATGAAATACTCTTTTAATCATAATCAAACAATTCCAAAATATATAAAGAAAAAAGTGACTGTTTTTTGCCTCTTTTTACAAAACTTCCATTCTCTGGAAGGACGCGTGGTTAACAGGTTGGATATGTTTGAATCATTCTTACCTGATCACTTTCCATCTGTGGAAGAATACAAACTGTAAAGCTTTCTCTTTAAAAAGAATGAGCAGACTGACCCTAAGTAACAAATGCAGCATACTAATGTCAGAACATCTTTGCAATATCTTAATATGCTTTCAATTGCATGATAATTTGCATCTGTGAATAATCAGGGGATATAAAGTTCTGTACAATCTGCATTCTGATAACCACATTTCCAGATCTTTCAAAAACTTAATTGAAATAAAGTTTATAACTATTATCTTTCTGACAATCACTAGAGCTAGTAAAAATTGTTTTACTGCTTGTTTTGGCAGCTCAAATCTCAGTTCTGGGTCATTCAAGTTGCCTTTGCTTTTGCTCATATTTGATTGATTTTGCAATAGTGGTGAATACAGAAATTAAAAAAGCCCCCAAAGTGGACATACAAGCCATATCACATTACTAAATGATAACAAACAGATGACATTCAGAATATCTAATCGATAGCACTCTGTATTTCACTAGATCAAAAATACACTTCAAAACAGCCTGGATTCATTTTAAAAGTATAGTAAAAAAAAAAAAAAAAAGTCAATTACAGGCTTACTATATATCCCATGAGGAGAAATAAATCCAAATTTCTAAAATAGAGAATGCTGAGCTAGCTCGGCTCCATGTGATATGTGAAGTATCTCAGGACCAAGAGTTATTTATTTCCTAACATGGAGTGCTACACATAGTAAACCTGAATTACGAGGAGTTGTGGGCCTCAGGGGAGGCCCAACCACAGGGAAAGGAAAGTCATAATTCAGAGACATATGTCCTTACCCCCTCAAGAAAAAGTACCCCAAATGTTAGACTTATTTTAACTAAAGGATTGTGAAATAAAGCACATATGTAGAAAAGTGATGAAATCTAAACACGTGTTTAATAAGTGTCACCTGTGTGACTATGAACCAGTTACAGAAATCAAACATTACCAATACCCCCAAAACTCCCATGTACCCCTTCCAAGTCTCAATCCCCTTCCTTCCCTCAACGATTACCACTTTCTTGACTTTTCTGGTTGTTGCCCTCTTCGCATTTCTTAATACTTTTGCCACCTGATTGCACATATCTAAACACTCGAGGGTAATAATGCCTGCTTTTGAGTTTTATATAACTCATACCGTACATGTTCTTTTGAGCTTCACTTCTATCATTTGACATCATGCAGTTGCTCGTGGCTAAGATTCATTTCTTTTCATGGCTGTATGATATTCCATTATACACTATACCACAGTTTATTTATCCTTTCTGTTATTGATGGGGATATAGGTAGTATCTATATTTGGGAAATATGTTGCTACATGAACATTCTTGTACATGTTTCCTGGTGCATCTGTGCAAAAGAGTATATATATATACACTAAGGGGTAGGATTGCTGGATCACAGGTTATACATACATTTAATGTAACTAGATAATGTCAAACTAATTGTGTCAATTTATACTTCCACAGGGAGTATATGAGAGTTGTCATCACTTCATATCATCATCTATATTTACTATTACCAGACTTAATTTTTGTCAATTCGGTGGAGGAGTATAGTGTTACAAGATTAACTTCTATTATCTTTCTTAGGAATCACATGTAATATTAATTAAATCTATTTTTTAGGAAAAAAAACCCCAAAGCAATAGAAAAAAAGAAAACACAGAAAAGAAAAACATAAATATTTTATTGGCATAAGAGTAAACATTAGATTAAATAAGGCAGTGTGGCAATCAGTGTATTTCTCTTTCAACTGAACTCATTATTCTAGCCTATAATTTAAGACTAAAGCAATAATAGAAATGGTATGCCTGACACCTTATAATTGTGCCCATCCTAAAAAAAAAAAATAGTTAAATTGGATAAAATAAATAAATGAATAGTCTGCCAAGACAAGTGTTAAATGTGATCTCCTCATTTATGCGGATTTGTTTCTTAATTCTTTATTGTTTCCCATTGATCTGTTTATTCCTTTCATGATTCCACACTGTTTTAACCACTAGAGTTTTATGAGTGTCTTGCTTTCTAGTAGGATATTGACATTTGTCTTAGGTTCTGTTAAAATTAGAGTCATTTTTCCTTTCTGGACAATATTGCACTTTGCTTCTTTTCGAAAACATAGTGAAGTGGAAATTATACAATATTAAGACACAGACACTGATCAGAGAATATCCACTTTCCCTTTATGTCTCATCAAGTAGAATGCCAGGTGATATACCCATATTTTACTAATTCTGCCTCCAACTCTCTGCTGAGTATGAGATTCATCTACAGTCTGAGTTTGACTTACTCTGAGCCCTGGAACTGGCATTGCTCTCCCATGGTGAGGTGGACCACAGAAGGTATGGCTGCAGGTATGACTTTGTTATTGAATTACAGGGAGTTTTCTCACCTATGAGTATGTATGTATCTTCATTTATTCAAAAATTCTTGTTTCCTGAGATGTCTTGAAAATTTCTTGCAGATATGTTCTCAGGTATTTTGTAATTTTTGTGTGTGTGTAATTTTATAAGCAAAGTCTTTTTTCTATTACATATTTATTTCTAATTTCTGCTATGTTGTTATAACAGCCCAAATAGACTAAGATACATATATATAGAGAAAAATGTTTAAAACATGTGAGTAGCTCAGTAAATTTTTACAAACTCAATTTACTCTTTTAATCAACATCTGGATCAGAAACAGAAGCTTCCCTTTTGTCCCTTATGGCCCCTAAGAGTAACCACTATTCTGACTTCTAGCATCATAAAATGACTTACACAACTGGGCAGACTTCTTACATTCAACATGGAGTTCGTAAGATTCATTTATATTGTTGCAAGTAATTGTAGTACTAACTGCTATATAGTATTCTCTCCTGTGAAATTACCTTAATTTGTCTATTTTACTGTTGATAGACATTTGAACAGTCTCTCCTGTTTGAGGCTATTTCAAATAGTGCTACCATGAACATTTTTGTAGATGTGAATATATGTATGCATTTCTTTGGGTATATATATACCTAGGCAAGAAAAGTCTGGGTGATAAAGTATACATATATTCAGTATCATATTAGTAGATACTGCCAAACAGATTTCCAAAGTGGTTGAACCAACTGACATTCCAACACCAACAATTTATGTGTATTGACTTTTAAGTAAAATGATAGAGTGTGGCCCACATTACAAGTACTTGCTCCTATTAGTCTAACTGGGAGCACTGCTGGGAGCATTGATGGAAGACTGCTAGATTTCAGTGGTATTTCCCTCCTCTTATACCCCAGGAAGTTGGGCAGCCCTCTGCTCACTTTCCAAGAATCCAGCATTTCTCTCAGTGATATATGTGGGGGGCAAATGTAGTCAGTGACTCCCTGGGGAAGCACTATGCTCTCAACGTTAAAAAAAACTACTGTCCTAATCATGTCTTTCTCCTGCACACCCCCTTAGTGCTGTTCCAGTGCTTTGAACAAAAGCTGGGCTGAATCCAAACACTATTACGAAAATCTTTATAAATCTAGCGCAATTGGGCAGAAATTCTTCCAAGTCTCTAGTATTCACAGTAAGGCAACATGCCTATGGTTCTTCAATTGATTTTCACTAGATTCTCTGTAACTTTCAGGCTAGTATTAAAAAGTTTTCTTTTTAATGTAACAATATCTTTGTTAAGGAAAGCTTTACATTAAAGGTACCACAGAGTTATTAAAGACTTCTGAGGGAATAATGGCTGATCGGAAGGAGCTGCTCATAAAAACCCTATACATTTTCTTTATCTAAAGGATTTCTCTCTTCAGTTTCCAAACTATCCATTTACATTGCCTTTATGAGCAACTGCCATTAAGTTAGTCTCTACCTGCAGTACCATTGAAAATAAACCATTGTAGTGTTGCTAGGGTGAAATCATTAGAATCTTATTCATTTCTAAGCCTTACATTATTTGTCACCTTTCCAAGCTACCAGACAGAGGTACTTGAAACCTATTTTTATGTGAGCACACTCTATTACTTTCCTCTTGTCGTGGATTTTTATTCCTTACTGTGATGCTTCTGTTTCTTCTTTGGGAAACTGAATGCAGAGAGCCAAAATATATGGGTCCTATTATAGACTGCGCCACCCAGTTACAACTATGCCTTGCTTTTCTTTTCTGTAAAATAAAGGAAAACGAAGCCAGCCACTTGTCCTAAGGGATTTACATATCTGTTCCATTATCTTGTGATCTTGGATTTCCTCTCAACTAAGTTTCCAGGCAAGAGGCAGATAAGCCAATCAAACACATGGTGAATATTAGAATCCACAAGCTGAATGATGATAAAAAGATGAATCAGCCTTGTTGGACTCATAGAATGTCTCGTGAAGCAGGCAGATACCAGAAAAATCATTAGAAGTAACCACAGGGAGAGATAATAGATTTGGACATTGTCCTGACATCGTGCATTCTGCCTGAGGTTTACACATAACGTTTCCTATAAGCAATCTGTCATTGTGACCTTTTGAGCAACATATTATTGGCATCTGGGCCATGGCAACGATCAGGCACTTTGATTGTTAATTGGCCAAATAAAATTGCAACACACTGCAGTGATTTTATTCCAAGCTCGTTCGTATGGGATAGGCGTCAGGCTCATCCTCTTGAGCGGCACAAACATGGAGAACTTAGTAGCATCTTACATCTAACATAATGCTCTCGCATAGTGGAAGCTTAACAGATGTTTACGGAGTGGATGAATGACACAATGAGTCTGGTTCTCCCCCACAGATCTTCTAGTCTTCAGTTTGCCCTTATAGGACTGACCTCTTGCATGAGGATGGGAAATGAATTTAGAGTTGTCTGAAAGGTGTCTCCTCTGCTCCCCTAGGTGCTCAGTGCAAGGTAGAAACCCCAAACTCCCTTTCCGGCCAAATGAGATCAGAGCCAATAGGATCTCACAGGGCTAGTCTGATGGAGGGAGCTCTGTTCAGAACTGTGAAAATCCCAAAGTCAGGGGAGTGGGTCAACCTCAGAGTTGGGGTAGAGGCAGCTGGTGGATTACTTTCTAGAAATCTAGAAAGAGGAAACATAATAGATGCCCCAAACCCAGGAAAAAGATCAAGAAAGTATAGGGCTCAGGAAACCAAAGAGTCAAGAAAGGGGAAGAACTTGATGGATAAGTGGAGGCTCTTTGTGTGCCTGTGCAGTGTGGTGTGGGAAGGGCTCCCAGGCCCAGAGGCTAAGTACAGGGCAGACAGGTGACATATGCTGGGACCCCGTTTACCTGGCACCTTGTTTTTAGTAACTTGAAAGGTGAACCTAGGCTCTGTCTATAGCTTATAGCTCTGTCTATGGACTTGGTCGCTTCGAGGTCTATGACCAAGGCATGGAAAACAACCTGCCCCTCATTTCTTCATGCAGGCATAGGGAAAAGGACATGGGGTAAGTAAGTGAAGAGAAGAATGGAATGAGCAATTGGTGTCTAACATGACTCAGTTTAATAACAAAGTACGTGCTTACAGTTCCAGAACTTTTTCACCAAGCTTCAAAAATCAACATTTTTTATTTCTCAAGAGGAAAGGCAATGAAAACAACCTATCCAGTGGTTTTCCTAAGTTAGTTCACTACTTGGAAACTAATGACTCTCTCTCTGATTAATTCTTCTGACTAATTCACTATGGCTCAATTTCTTCCACACAAATCTGCCCATCAAGCTACTACAAAGTCTAACCAGAATGTAATGTAATATAACATATATAGAATGGGGAGGAATTCCAATTACTATTTAGTAGAAGTGCTAATTAGGAAATAATCATGATGCTCATAAAGAATTATCTTGTAGAAAAAGGAAAATGCCTCAAGAATTAGCAAGAAATAAGCTGTCCTTTCATCTTTATGTGGAGCAGAATCCTGGCATGAAACATCCAGGGACTCGAGTGAAGGCATTTTTTCCTCTTGTGTGTTTTGAGTCCTCTGCCTTCAGTCACTGGGGACAGCACACCCAGCACTGACAGTATCTCTAGCACCTACAGGTGGCACCCTCCTCTGGGACTCTGGGATTTTGTGAGCCAGATGGTGGGACTAACTCAGTATCTGTTTACCAAATTTCTCTAGGGGAAAAATTGCTTCCAGCTTCCAGCTTTTGCCTTGCTCCTCATGGCACCATAGCCAAACAGGAGAATGAAACTGCCTAATCATGTTTGATTCTAAAATTCTCCAAATTTCTTCAAATGTTGAACAGAATGAGAAACTCCATTTGTTTAATTGATTAACGCCCCCGACTACATTGTGCTTTGTTAGTTTCCTAGTTGATACTACTACACTTGGCAGACACACTTTTTCTCTCCTTAGACCTGTTCTTTTTTTTTCTTTTCTTTGTGTAAAGGGTATGTACTGGCTTTGTGAAATCCCTGTAGCAAGTTGTGAATGATGTATGAAGCGAAAAGTCTTTACTCAGGACACAGTAGGAAGACAGAAAGTACTGTGCATTCACTGCTGGGCTGAAATTTTGACTGTGTGCTGGAGTCAGATATCCTGCATTCATCCTACACTGTCTCAAAATCCCAAGAGCTCTTGACCAAGTGACAAGGGGTGCAGACCTACAGAAAGGCAGGGAGATAAAGTTTTTGACCTCCAAAAGTCCTTCCTAGCACTGTGTTCCTGCACTCACTACAGGCAGGGTTTTCCCCTGTAATCTGAACAAAGGAACATGCATAGGAATTCAAAGTCTGAGTCCAGAATGTAGAAAATTAACCCATTCCATGGCTTGGGATATGGGAAGATGGGGGAAGGAAATAGGTGATGGTTGGTACTCTACAGTGGCTTGAGAGAGAATATTGTTATGCCCTGAGGGGTTAGGAAGAGAGCTTGCCTTGTGATTATGTAACATTTTCCTTTCAAGGAATCAGAACTCTTTGAGAATGATCACGGTTTTCCTGTGAGCTGAGTGTCACAATGGTGGGTGATCTAAAATTCTCCTATGTTTCAAAACTAGATGTCTAATTATTCAACAAATATCTTATGCAATCAATTTGACATTATTCAGTGTCAATTCATATATTCATGGATTAACTATGTTTCAGGTGGAGCAGGGATGTGGGGCACGCACCCATTAGAAGAGAGGAGCTGAATAATTAGGTACTGGCTAATTATGGTTCATTGTAATTTCCTCGAAGATGAGAAGAGGGGATAAGCAGAACAGCTCTGGTTGCAAGGAGTGGAAGCAAAAGGGACAGAGTCCCCCCACTCAGAATCTCCCCATTCATTTCCTTCTTCCAACAGGAAGCCCCAAAACTCCAAACTTTGAATCTTCTCTTTTGAGCAAGGGTAGGAAAAGAGCTAAGCAACTATTCCTTAAGTGTTAAGCAATCTTTAAGGGTGAGCAAGTTGTAGATCATGCTGCTCCTTAGTGACATTTATGGCAATGTTGAATAATTGAGCAATAACTCTAGTTTCATTTTTATGCTTGATATTTTGTTTTCCATAACTACCCTCCCACTCCCACTCCAATCTCATGTACCCAGTCCAGTGGGAGTAGACTATTTGCCTCTCTCGTCTTAGAGGATAGACAATTATTATCCAAGCTGATAGACCAACATTCAAACAGAATCACTGACTTTCAAAATTTCACCTTTTCACCTCCTCATGCATTTATGATTAGGTTTTAGACTTACCTTCCATAGTCTCAGCCTTCTACCTGGAGTACCACATCCCACAGTCTCCTTCACTGCATGAAGTATAGTAAACCTCAGGGAGACCCATGAGCAAGCAAGGTCCCTAAATAAAGCTAGTTAAAGAAACAATGGGCCCTTTAAGCTTGAAGAGAAGAAAGCAGAGGCGCAACGATGGTTTTCATGGACAAGAAAAGAGATTTCTGAGAGTATGAGGAGCAGTAGTATTGAAATCATTCTGGAAAGATTTGTGTAAGAGTCAGTATAAATCATTTAGTCTTACCAGCTCCGTCTTTTGATATGGAGAGGTTTTATTTTATTCCTTGGATCAGTTATTCAGGGTAGTTAACAGAAAATTCTCAAAAAGAGAATACCTCGTGGAATCATTGGGGTAGAAACCTTTGAAGAGTTTGAGAAATAATATTGCACCTTGTCGGCTATGGGTTAGGATAGCTCCAGTTTGGTGAGTCAACTTTGGGAAAATAAGTACTTTCTTTTCACTCATGGTTTTCTGTGTTGGGTATAATAATATTATGACATTTCAAGTTCCTATCTCATAATTTTTCTTGTCTCAGGCCATTTGCCCATACTTCCTTTCCACATGAAGCTCTATGCTTACAGGCTTTTTGCCTACACTTCTGGATTTCTAGTCCGATTTTCTCCTTCTTTCTCTCTTGATGACTATTAGGTACTCATTCATCCATCCGCTGCTTGCCAACATTGAGGCCATCAAATACATAAAACAAAATGGTGAAAAGGAGGAGGGGGTGATGGTAGAGGGGCTTGCAATTTAAGTTAAAACAATCTGTTTTATCTCCAAGGGGAAGTTCCAAACTTAGGTCTCCTTTATGCCTAGGAATATATTTTCTTAGTGAGGCTTTTCCCTTATTTTAAGTAGCCTAAATATAACTGGTCCAAGGAATAAAATGAAACCTCTCTGTATTAAAAGCAAGAGCCTTTTGCAATGGTGGCAACAAACCCTGAGATGCTTGGGTTTGTCTAAAATCAAAATTCAGCAGGGTTCTGTCACTTAGCATGTCATGAAAATCTGAATTGAATTTAACAAAAACAATGACTCTGGGCTCTGGGTCCATTAGGAACATATTAACCTGTTGAGATACAAGACATTTTTCTCTTTTGTGGTAAAAATGAAACAGAATCCTGAATGCAAATTTATCCCCTCTCCTCACCAATAGATCATTTCCAACAACTAGACACATGCGTGAGGAAGCAGTTGAAAACATCTTAGCCTTAGGAAGAGTCATGTCTTGATGGCAGGGATGGTCATCTCATAATGCCACTGCTTGGGCTCATCGATGATAGCATGGGCAATGAATTTCACATTTATTTCTAGTATAATTCTTAAAACATTCGATGCCAAAACCAAATCCTCAAATAGCGCCTGATGGAAGCACAACCTAGTCACACCCTCAGTGGTGAGAGATTGTGCCAGTTGGTGACACGGGCGAGCGCAGAGCGCTCCTCTAAGCTTCGCGCCAGCCCTCAGTGATTTCTTACAGATATTTACTTTCGCACATGGCATATAGAACATTAAAAGGGTTTTGAAAAATCCCTCAGTTTTTTAACTTCTGAAGGATTATTAACTTCAAAGTCTAAAGAAATGTCGCCCTTCTATCTTTGGAAATGCCAGGAGCTTTTGCATATCCCTACCACAGTCCCAAGCAACCCCCAGCAGAGAAGAACGATTACTGCCTCAGTGGCGAGAGGATGGCTTTTGATCTCTTAACATATTGGAAATTACTTAAAGGTAAGCCATCTGCTAGCTGAGGAACAAAAACAGATTACATCACACCCTGCTAGAAAGATTGTGTTAAATCCTGTATATCAAGGCTTTTAATAATTCTATATTAAGTCAGCTAATAGGATTAGGTACACATTTTCTTTAGGCTTATTTCCTCAACTATTAAAAAAAAAACTTTTTGTGTGTGGTTGGCGATCTGCAAAATTCAAGAGTATTCCACTGTGAATAAAAAGACTTCTTTCAAGAGGAAGCATTTCTTCAGATCACTACTGCTCTCCAAAGAGATGGATAGCCGAAGTGCCTTTCCAGAGCAGTTTGTAGGGGGAGGGAAAACCAGTGCACTTCTGTTATTACTAATGTGATTTATTGCTTATGCATTACGAACCTACCTACAAGAGCTTCATACTTTTATTGTTCTTCTTCAACCCATCAGGGGTGGGATCTAGGAAGGCGGGGGAGGTAAGATGCCTCATTCCCTCAAAAATTGCAATTAATGGTAACCACAGTGACAGTTCACCATGAGGTAGGTGTGGTACAAGTATTAGAGAATGATAAAGGAATAAGCTTTGGTTAATAAAAGCTTAAAGCATCTGCAAGACTGGACAGCCTTACTTAGCCTTGACAAAACTTACTTTCTAAAATTATACTGTGCGTAAATGAAACATACTGTTTTTCCTGCCTGTGGTAAGCTCCAGGTCATGGGAGTATTAGAATATATTCACTTGACGACGTACGGGGAATAAAAAGAAGGGCCTTCTTTATTCTTTGCCCCAACTTTCACTAATTTGTTTAGTATTACTTTATAGTTCCTGAGCATTAAATTCACACGTGATATAAACTAACATGCACTCATTGCATCTCAATCTTTTATAAGAGATTCATTTATTCACTCTGAGATACTGACTGTGAAATAAAGTTTTAGCAATAATAGCAACGAACACTTTTATCTCTCAATGGTCCTTAAAGTAATTCTTTAAAATGAAAAGAGGTCTCAGTTCTTCTGAGAAAAAGTAATTCACATCTTGGTGACAATAGAGGGTTACCATAATCCTTGAGAGCCAAATAAAATGCAAGATTTGGAAACCAACACTATGTGTTGCATATTAAAGGCAATTGAGAAGTTTTTGTTGAATTGTATTCCCAAGAGATTACCAGTAATGATTGCCATGATTTTGCCTTAATTATTAAACTACAGAATAAAATGAACTTAATTTTATTATTGCACAAATGAGAGAGGGAACTGTAAAATCAGTAGCCCAAACATTTCATTGTTGCATATTAAATCTTTATGCAAATGGTCCAAAATTTCTTTGTGTGCTTTTTACGACATAATAAGCATAATTAATAATAAATCTAATAAGTCTATGACACTGAAGTACTTTATTTGTTAACACTTTAAAAACATTGCCTCTAATACAGCATTTTTAAAAATTAAAGCATAGTTGACATACAATATTATATTAGTGTCAGGTGTACAACATAGTGATTTGACATCTATATACCTTATGAAGTGATCACCATGACAATTCTAGTAAACTTCAGTCACCATGGAAAGTTATTATGATGATCTCACAGCATATTTGAGAGATGGATATCATCGCTATCTGTTTATTGATGAGAAAACTAAAATTCAGGTGGTTTAAAAGCACCTGAAGCAAATGGAAGAGTGAGAATTTAAACTAGGATTTAATACCGAAGTCTATGTCATTTTTGTCACACCTGACTGCCCCCAAATTAGTGGAGGCCAAGAGCTCAGGTGTAGTCTTGCTCTTCCCTCAGTGGCTTGGCTCAGCTCTCTTTTTCTTTGTTTTGAATCTTTGGATGAATGGGCAGAATAATGCCGTTTCTTTTAAGATGCATAGATTTCATCCAGGGGATCTCACATTGTGCTCCTTCAGGCCGGTCCCCACCATGTTTCTCCATGACAATAATGTCTCTTCCATTAGTTAGTGAGAGGTAGCCTAAATGAAATACTAGAAGTTTCTCCCCAAGACACAGAATTATTCTTTAATTAACCATTACCTTTAAGTTCTCAACTTTGTTTTTCTCTCCCATTAAAAATTTAAAAAACTTTTATCAGCTTACATGTTTGCAAGCAAATCCTAGTGGAAGACAAAACTATTGTTCAAACAAAAACCAGCAATAAGAGAAAAACTCAGGAGTCATGAATTACTGATTATTGAAACGGGAAAACCTATACATAATACTGCAATTATATTGTCTGCTAGTCAAATTATTCCTGGGGAAGAAGGAATTAAATATGTGATAGTATTTAAGTAAATATCCATCGAATACATATGTTAGCATTTGTATTAGACAATTACTAGTTATAATAAACAAACTCCAAATTTTAGTGTTTTAACTTTATTTCTTGCTGGTATAACAGTACAATGTGGGATTCCTGCGAAAGTGGCCTTCCATGCAGTCATTCAGGATTACAGATTCTTTCCATGTTATGGCTCAGCTGTCTTTAACTTGTGGTTTTAGGGTCACTAGACTCATCTGCATTATGAAGGAGAAAGTGGAAGAACTTTGAGAAAAGCTCCTGGGAGATGTCTATGGATCAGGAGAGGAATGGTGCCCATCACCTGTGGGTACTTTCCATTGGCTAATAACTCAGTCATACGGCCATATCTTACTGCAAGGGAGGCTGGGAAATGTAGTTAATTAACTAAATATACAGTCAGGAAGAAGAGAAAATAGGCTTGGTGATAAACTGGCCATCTTTTCCATGGTATTCCATGATAATTGATAAAGAGAACTTTGAATTTCAAGTGCTCTGATCTGAGAATTATCTTGAGAATCAAAATATAGATCTATAAATTTTATTCAGATTGAAATACCTGCCCCGGACCACTATTTGTATGACTGCTAAAAATTAGAAGAATTACCATAAACATAATGCCATTCTGATTTAATGAATACTACTAAAGCATGAGCACTCCTTCCTACAATGCCACCTATTCCTATATTTTTCTCTCATTTTTATCAGCTCTAGCTGATAAAACCAGTACAACTCTAGTACCTAGAATTCACTCAACACATATGTGTTTAATAAATGAATAGCTTTCTAGGGTTGATTGTGCATCTTTTGTATCACTTGATAGATATTATGGCCCAAATATCATAGTGAAACAACTTAATTTTTTTTGTCGTTGTTATTATTGATTCAACCATGACCTATGGCAGTGGCCTTAATTATATGTACTCATCACTCCAAAAATGTATATTATTTCTCTATAATACACCTTTTGGTAACATAAAGGGTTTTATTAAAGTCTGCCTTTACTTATCTAGACTCATGGGAATGAATCAGCACCCACATTGTATAATAGAGCAGCGAGAAGCCTAGATTGATTTACTGTTTCAGCCTTTGCTTTAGACAAGATATGTATTCCCTCTAGGGCTCAGTTTCTTCATGAAGAAAGGGTGAATAATAACATCTACCTTCCATAGTTGTAAGCATAGCAATTTATATATAAATGAACCAGAATATAGTAGGCAGTGAATAAATGGTAGTCACTGTCATCATCATTACTAATGATGATCGATTGTTTATAATGTTAGCATTCATAATAAAAATTATAAACATCACACTGTTTTGTTTCCTATTAGATGTGTTACCTAAGAAAGCCTAACATCCAGAGGCAACACCATAACAGAATCCTAAGTAGAGCACAAGTTTTTCCAGACTCTTGCTTTCATCTGCGCCCCAATTGAGGAGATACAACCCTGGGGACAAATGACCATCCAGCAGAGGCCTCATGAGCTAAAACTCAAGCTGCCGCATTCACCTCTAGTTTGCATAGCTGCTTTCAGCTTCCACAAGGGGAAATAGCCAGCACATCAACAATGCTCTTATGATTCAGTCCTATTCAGCCTTATCTATTTCAATACCTGCCAGTAGGTGTGGAATATTAGAATGTGTGTACTGGGAATCCACTGCTGTCTTGAATTAGCAACCTTGGCTCAGAAATTACATATTTTTGTATCAAAAAAGCAGAAACCTTTCTTTTCTCTCTTTACTGATGCATAACATTCTAAAAGACAGGAATGGCCTTCAGCTAATACAGATCAATTTCCATTCGGTTTTAGTCACTATTTAATTACCGTTGACTTTTTCAACCTTTCTCACTTCCTTTATGGATTACATTTCTTTCCACTCCACTGCCATTTAGTTTATTTGGTGACATAATCAAACTAAAATTATATGATAAGATATTACACTTTTTTCTCTCTCATGTTTTTATTGTGCTGAATTTATTTAGAAATAAATTATTTCTTGAAGGAGAAATATTTTTAATGAGCTGTCTTTTTACTTTATATGTGCTTCTTAGATCTTGATTCATTAAAAAAGCACTCTTCGATTTCCTCCATCACACGTTTCAGAATGATGGAACCCTGCCATTCCCTGTAACAGTCCTGTATAGAAGTGCATTGCATGCTAAATTACATATTAAAAAAGAAAAACTAAATCTTAAAGTGAAAATAAACCACTATGAATACAAAGGGGGTTATTAGAGTGATATAAGAGAAGAAATTCTCTTCTTTCTGAGTAGTCATTTTTATTATCACTGATCTAGGCATCAAGAATATAGAGGAAAGAGCTTGAGCTTTAGAGTTAGACACTTCCTGTTTTAAAACATGGCTCTGCCACTCATAGGCTGTATGTCCTTTGGCAAGACCCTTCACTTAGCTGAACCTGTCTCCTTATCTGGAAAACAGAAATAATTTTTCTACCTCTCGAGATCACCATCATGATTAAGTAAAATGAAATATGTAGACTGCTGACATGTATGTTCTCTTCCAGCATGTAAGTACATTTGAACCTACCAGTGGGACAGTAGCCTGAGCTTAGGCTCTTCTGAAAGGGAAGCCTGAGGCAAAGTCTTCTGTACTACTTTCCCAGCTCCCAGAGAGCTGGAGTGAGGGACAAGGGGAGTGAAGCAGGGAAGGAAGGAGAGCCAATATGAATATGTATAATTAAGAGGTAAGGTAATCTTCCTGAACTGGACATCCTCCTCCCTGACTGTAATCTGTAGCAGCAGACTAGTTCCACATAGTAATAAGGGTTGATTACAATAGCCTGTCCCATAACTTCCTTCTCTATCTGCTGGTCCACTAGCATGAAGGGTTCACAATGTGGTAGTTAAAGGTTCAAGTTGAGTTGAACCCTATCTGTGCCCCTCCTCCTTGACCACCCCAAAGTGGGAACCAGGACCTTAAGTTTGTGGGGACAGAAATACAAATTTCACAAGTGAATCACTGTCCTTACAATGTGAATACAAGCTGCCTTTGATCCTTCTTCCCTGTGGGCACTGGGAAGGATACATTCTCATACCTGGTACCAGAGGCCTTTTTAATCCACTCACAGTAAAGATAACACATCTGGCTGAGCAGATGCGATTGGGGCTACTGGTTAAATTGATAAGTTCCATGTCATACATCACAATCTTTCAGGATTTTTCAAGTCCAGACAGGTAAATTGAACCAGGGATATGAGGACAAGCATCACATTTGTGTCCTTCAGGTCTGATAGTGGACCAAGCTCTGCAATTCCTCCAGGGATTCGGTGTTGCTTCTGATTTATGGTCCTGGCTATAGTGGCAGTTTCAGGGGCTTCTCCTTGCTCTTTCTGCCATAACAGTCCTTATACCACAGATCCGGGAACCAGTGTGAAGGTTCTATCAGCCAAGAAATATATTTATCCCAATGGTACACTCAGAGTATGAGAAATAACCTCTAGATGGGTCTGTGACTACTTTGGACCCACTGTGAGACAACGTTAGACCAAAATTCCATTATCATGGTGCTCAGGTGAGCTTCCATTCTAATTGGGAGACCTTAATAGAGCTCAGGGTTCCTTGCTATTATTTCAGCCCAGACTCTACCTAAAAGATTTAAAAGGCCTGGGTTTTCCCTTTTCAACAGTGTATAGTTACTCTAACAAAGGGCCACAGGTACATTTAGGGGGAGAATCAGAGGAATATTTCCTGTATATACTTGTGGTGACATTGAAGGGTCCTTCTTCAAGGGATCATGGCCTCCCCATCAAGCATTGAACTCTGGGTCTATGAACTGATTTAAGTCTGGGGACTAGGTGATTGGCTATGACTTTCCACTATGGTAGTCGATGTTAATATTCTCTCTGCCAAGCTTCAAGACACATCTCAACAGACCATTAGGACCGTTCCAGAGGTTACTTATAGGATATTAAATCCCAATCATGGATGGGCACCCATGATTCAGTAAATTCAGTAAATTTTCCTCTATCCAACTTTATAGTCTGGCCTCCTCTCTCTAGTTCAAGACCCTCAAGCTCCATTCTCATATGTGTAGCCCCTTCTTACCAGATCATATTAGCAAATTTCTGCAATCCTTTTGGTAAGCTGTTTCCTCCAGGAACAGCGTCTGGGCTGGGCTTTTACTTCACCATGGTCAACAGTCTAGAGGCAATGAGGGATGCTGGGGGGATATCTCAAGAGAAAAATTATCATTTTGTGAGGTACCTGCCTTAGGGGAAGGCCTTGAGCAGTCTCCAGGCAGGCAGCCAGTCTGTCCTCTAAAGGTCCTGGAAAGTTTAGTGGGAGTTCAAGACTCTCAGT
>NW_006494610.1:112531-131181 GCF_000325575.1 Pteropus alecto
TCCTGACTTTATAGAAGATTTATTGAGGTTGTGTATTCACTCTCCTTTGTGGTTCTGCCACCTTTACAATTCACTCCTGGGCCTGATCTTCAGCAACGTCTTCCCTCTTTCCAGGAGATGACCATTTCCACTGAAGCTGCTATAGAGGACTTCTGGCTTTCACAGCTTGGCTTGAGTTGACAGTTGGTTTCCCTGAGTCTATACTTTATTTTCGAAGGCTTCCAGTACAGTTAACAGCAGTCATCATCTCTATTCCACAATTTCCATCATTATCATTTTGTCTGTGCTTTTAACCACCATTGTGTCCTCGTTTACTACCTGTATCTCAGCCCAGTTACCCACAAGTGAAAGTCTTGGTTATAATGCCATTACATGCCAGGGGTTATCATCACCATACCTTCTGCTAGCAATAGGGCCTTTCCAACCCATATCCAAAATATCCTCCTGAAGAGCTGCTTTTGGAGCCACTCTGGTATCCATTGTCTTAGCCTTTGTTACTCAGAAAATAGACCTTGAACTAAAGTCTTCCATCATACTACTTTATTAGGGAATATAATCCAGAATGAGAAATTTGGAGTATGAGGCCGAGAATGATAGAGGAAAAAAATACAAGAACACCGATCAAGCCAGCTGCTGCTAAGTTAAACATACTGCTTGATGTTTTAAGACCATGAGAAGCCATATAAACTGCTTCTCAAGACAGTCTCTGTAGGAGGAGAAAGGCAAAATAAATCAATTTATGGGCTCTTGTCATCCTCTGGTCAACTTTTAATCCCGTGAGGATGCTAACTTCATTATATTTTTGGGTTATATTTGCATGGGTGCCTAGCAGGGTCCTGTGGCATTCTAAACTTCTGTATTAATGGAGGGACCCTTGGGCAGATGATGCAAAGTCAGGGCATAGAGAACATCACTGTCAGGTTGAGACTGGAAGAATTTTATCAGAAACCATGTAGAGCTAGTCACCACAGCAGTGGCTGGAGTTAGAGACAAGTAAGACAGAAAGAATTAGAAATGGTGCATGTCAGGTGACTGACAGAAGGGTGTTTACAGTTTTCTGAGGTAAGAAAACACTTAGCATTACAGAAACACACTTCTGTTTCTATGTCACCTCAAACAAACAGATAAAACAAAACCGTTAAAGAAAGAGCAATTAAAGGCCTATGGGTTCGCTCAGGTTTTCTTCCAAAAAGAATCTGTTTATGTTGTATCTTATAGTTATGGCTCATTTTATTCTAATATCAGGGCAGATACTGTTAGTCCTATATTAAAAAAACTAAAGCTCAGAGAGGCTGTGCATTACTGAACTAATATAGGAAGTAAGTGGCAGATAATGGAGACATAATCTAATTTATTTACCCATTAAGTGCTTCTTTCCCCCATGCACCATGTAGCCAATTCATCTCTTCTTTCTCTCTAGAAATGATGTTTCTCATCACTTTTACCTTCATTACTATGCTGTCATAAGATTTATTCATACAACAAAATGAGTCTGGAAGCTAGGGCGCTAAAACAAGTTGGACTTTAAAGTGTTTCCTGTGGTGTTCTACACTGAACTTTATCTTTCTCACTTTATTTGTGCTTGCTTGTTGTTTTCAGGGCAGAAGAGACTTGAGTGGGGAGGTAAGAAATGAGGATGCAGGTAAGAAATGGCAGCAACACATCAACCATGTCTGTAAGACAGTAAGTCCTGTTCTACTTGTATTCAGTTCTTCCCTTCTGATCATTGCGGATATTACTCCATAGCCTTCTTCAAAAAAAGGACCACGCCATCTATCCTGCATTTTCCTCTGCCTCTAGGTAGTTATCCAGACTTAGCAGTTGCTTCATATAACTTTGTTGAAGGAATATATAAAAAGTCACTCCCCAAGCACATGAGTGAGCATCCTTCCCTTCCCCATCAGGTGTAAGGCTAGCTTTGCAGGCCATATATTTTATAAAACGTCCTTTGCTAAACGAAGCAATTTTTGAATGAGTGGAGTCATCTCAGACATTAAGATGACGATTAGGGAGGACTTTATATAAGAGGATTATTACAAAATTCTCCTATGGGTTTCATGACTTCTCAAGCCTCCTTTTTAAAATATCGAGTGCACACACGATGGTACTAGGCAGCTAAGGAAATATAAAGATTCAACTCTTTTTTTTCTAAAAACCCTAATAGTTTTGTGGCAGTGCAAAAAGTGTCCTCTGAAGGGAACGTGTAATTTACCTCTGGGCTTGGGCATGCGAGCCCAATGTCATTAGCCAGTTCTTTCCTGGGTGAAGTGAACCACTGCTGTGCTGCCCATCTCCTTAGTGATTAGTGAAGGGCAGGAGTGGGGGCCGCTAAACACACTCGGTGGCTCACCCCCGCTGCGCCTCCCGCCTCTACTGCAGCAGTCAGTGCCAAGCTGAGGTAAACGGGGAAAACGGGAGTCCTGACTCGTTCCTAAGGGTTGAGTCACAATGAGATGCCGGTTTCACCAAAACCTCTGCTGCCATTGTTTTCACTTTCTTGGTAGATATTTTCCGAGACTTCTCATTAGCAAAGGAGAACACTCAAAATCGGTGGAAACCAATCTATTTTTCCTAATTTATTCTGAGTTTTTGAAATCTTCAGCACCAGTCCCAAACCAATGCATGGTACTGGTGTAGGGTGAAGGTTAAAGTGATGGGATCTGGAACCTGACTGCCTGGGTTCAAATTCTCTTGTGTGACAGTGGGCTCATTACCGACCCTTTCCAAGCCTTAATTTCCTTATCTATAAAATGTAGATAGAAATACAATGCATCTATTAGTATCATTGTAAGAAATATATAGATGGATACAGATAAAAATGTTGACTTCTTGTGGAAAGGGAGACCAATATTTCTTTAAGATCTGTAGGTACTGTTCAGCACAAATCATAGAAGGGGATTTAAGTGAATATTCCTTTCTTCATATTTCCTCAAAATATCAGTCGTTCTTTGGCTTAAGTACTAGACCCCAGCTCAGAAAACTTATTCAGATTGGCTCACCCTCTCTCATCTTGAATTGGCACTATGTGCAATCCAATCACTATAGGCTCTCGCTGTAGTGGGAATTATTTTCTCAAAGAGGGGAGCAGCAAGACCAGGCCAACATTGCTCAGCAGAGTAGTCTTTAGTAATAGTCTTTAGTAACACTGTTTCTAAAGCAGACTTTAAAAGGAGTTCATCTTTTGAACCAACCAAACCATTTCTTTTTTTCAGGTTGCATCTCCCCTGCAGTCTACACCTATGACCACTGAATCAGACCCATGGCCATCTGGTATACCTAAAACACATGCAAGTATAGATTTATATATAAACACTTATATAAAATACTTCCAGATATGTATGTGCATGTATGGCATATATGCATATATAATATATATACCTTTTTATATAAAGAGAGGCTTGGTCTTATATTTTGCTTGCAGCAAGTTCTTATCTACCTTATGGTTTTATAATTAAACAATTAAGTGTCATTTCTGATAATTAAACATTACACCAAAGTGGTAAGTACGCATTAACTCACTTGAGAAAGATGTTCTCTTTTAGAGCCAGCACAACATAATAGCTACAGTCAGGAAAGTATTAGTGCTTGGTGCTTGGCTCAGTGTTAGCATCCTTGCAGACAGACGACAAGTAATTCCACTCTCCAGCTACTGCACCAGAAATGGGAAAGACCCCACAATCAATCCCAGCCAGCAGGGCACAATGGCTCCCTCTGGAATGTTATCACCATTCCATGAGTTTCACTCGTAAGTAGTTCAGGAGATGCCAATTCCTGTGCTACTCTTGGTGTGGTGGGGGGTACCTTTGCTCAGTTCTTTCACATATTAAAAAGGATTCTTTATTTATCTTAACCACTGTCATGTGGGATATTAAGACTGCCAGGCTTAAATTAGAGGAAGGAAAACGCTTATCTTCCCATCTGCTCATCCTACTCTGAGTTTAAAGATACTTCATGAATCTCAGCATTGGAGCTTGAAAAATACAGGGTTGTATTATCTGTAAGGCTCATGAGAGGAGAAAAAGTGAGGAGACTTGAAGTGACCACACCATATCCCAACCTATCTGGCCAGTTATTTCTCTGCTACATGCTGCCCCAGCCCTGCCTGAAGCTGTGACTGACCAGGGCTGGATGCCTTCAGTACAGGACAGGAGAAGGATTAGAAAGATTAAAAACATCTCAGCCAGATCGCACCCCAACTGCCCAGCTAGAAGACAGAAATTTTCGCATTTCTTACTTTAATGCGTAAAGCCATCGAGAGCCGGTAGAAAAATTATAATATCTGGGGAGGGTGAGCACCATTAATAGTCGCTGCTGCTGCTGCTGTTGATGAATAACAATACAATAATAATAGCTCTTCTTGATTAGACCAGTGTTTCAAGTGTTTCAAGTATCACTGTTTGACTTTAGAGCATATACTCTTAAGGGCTATACTATATTGCCCATGTAACCTTATCATGTGCTGGTGTATTAAATCTCGTACTGGTTATCTACAAGATCTTGAGAAAAAGAAACAGTTTTGCTAAGATCTGGCAAGAGATAGACTTTTAGTAAAGGAGGTGAGGTGAAGTTAGTGAGAGGAACAGAACCCAGAGCAGGAAGATGTCTGTCTTTCTTAGCTGTGAAACTGGAATTTTGAGGAAGGATTTCTCTTATCTGCCTCCTCTAGGAAAATCTCGGAAACAGGGCTGTGGTGGAAATAGGTAGTTACTGGGGTCTGCAGAGTGCATGGAAATTCTTACTTGACCCTTTGTCTATAGACAGAGGCAATTTGGTTCGAGATAACCAGGATTTTTAAAAATACTTTCTGGAGCCAAAACATACCACATATCAAATATGAAATGGTAAAATTAGAATTCTCTCTCTCTCTCTCTCTCGTATTATGTAAATGGATATATCTGGACCTTTTGTATTTCAACAAACAATTCCTGTCAACATTCAGAAAAAATTTACAGCTGACCAGTTGGAAAAGGGAAAAGGAGAAGGGAAAGTTAGTGGTGGTGTAGATAAGTGTGGTGAGAGACGAGCCCCGCTGTCAGCTCACAGCTGAGAGCCCCAGGTTAATAGGCCCATTCGTGTTACGAGAAGATCCCACCTCTTTTGAATCAAGTCAGACCAAAAGACTATTCAGTGCTTCCATACTCCGTTTAACTCCAAAGCAATTAAGCCAGGTGTTCAAAAATCCTTTTTTTAAAAAACAAAAACAAAAACAAATAAAACGAAAAACAAAAAAACAAAAACAAAACAAAAAACATTGATTTTCAATGTCCAATGGACATTTTTACTGTGATATAACATTCCATGCTTCAAAATGGCTTCAGAAGATTATTTTACCTACTTTGTAGACTGCCAGTTTGGGGCAGGTCTGAAAGGATGGTGGACACTGTATTGCCCTTTAATTCTATCCAGTACCAAAGATATCATTTGGAAGTTATTTAACATGCTTCTAGTCCCGATCACGGTGCAATGCCCCTCAGCAGAATCAACCGGGCAGGCTATGGTGTAGTTCACCAAGAGTCCTGGGTTCATCGTTTTTTCTTGGTGGGCCTTAATTTCCTCAATTATAAAATGAGACAGGACTAGCTTCTCTGCGTCCTTTTCCAACTTTGATTTTCAATTTTTAAAACATGAAGTGCTTAAAAATGATTGTAATATATTTATTAGAGCACCATTTCTTGAGACACTCAAAACATAGTTTCTCATTAATTTCTGCCAGGTAAGTCTAACCACATAACCCCATTTCAAAGAGTAAAAGTGAAAGCCAGAAAATTTTTCCATCTGCAGCCATGCTACCCTGAACAAGCCCGACCCTATCCGATCTCGGAAGCTAAGCAGGGTCGGGCCTGGTTAGTACTTGAATAGGAGACCACCTAGGAACACCAGATGCTGTAGGCATAAAAAATAAAAAAATAAAAAATAAGGGATTGTAAGCTGACAAGGTTCTTGCAATCTGTGAGGTCAACCAAGGGTTGTCTTGCCAGAAAAATTAAAAAAGAAAAAAAATTTTTCCATGTGATAGAGAAATAAAAGAAGGAGGCAAAACCAAATTGCTGAGTAACTTATGTTAGACCTGGGCAAAACCAAATTTGGGAAAGTCCATCTTTGGATTCTACTGAAATCCCAATTCCTGATTGTTCTTTGTCCTCTAAAAAAATATTATTGTTCTCTGGTATACTAGTGATATTTTAAAAAACACTTCTCAGGGACAGTGTATCCGAATAGAGTCTACGAAGTCTTCATGCTCCAAAGAAAGGTACTTTGAGCAGAGTCAGGCCTACTAACAACTGCATAGGCTACTACACTCTGCTTTCATGTCTCAGTTTGTCTTCATGAATAAAATTTAAAGATAGCAGTTGGAAATAAAATGTAAAACTCTTCTTTCCCCTCCCTGTAATAGTCTCGTGGGTTCGCAACTCCTTTTTCTCAGAAACTACCAGCTGCCATATTCAGGCCTTTCTGTCTTCTCTTATGCTTTCCACCGCTATCCCTTAAAATTCTCTCCAGGTTTTCCGATTCTCTTAACTTGCTGCTTCTCCAAGGAGAAGCTATGCCCAATGGTAACTTAAGATACATCTGACCAGTGTAAGTAAATATTATTAATTTCATTAATCTCCTTCTAACTGCCTTTTCTGTTTATGAAGGGAGCCTCAAAGCTCTGGGAAATAAACTACAAATAGCCCCACAATAGTAGCAAGGATGACACTTCAAAAGAAAGCATTAAAGAAAGCTCACTAACAGTGATACTTTTTCCTAATGGTTCTGGGAGGATAATTAAGTTGTTTATCACCTTTGATGCTTATAACCCTAACACAGGTGTTCCCTGGAAACCAATTAAAAATACTTACAGCTGATAAAGAGTATCTCTTAGCTCAACAAATTTACTAATAATTCCAATCCCATTTGGAAAAGAATTTTGTCAGGTCTTTTGACACCAAAAGGCAACTTTCACACTCATTTACACTTCAGTGCCTGTAGTGATAAGCACACACAGGGTGTTTACTCAGCCTCCCTTGATCTCAATAGTAGTGTTTTTCAGAAAGCTTCCCTTGGCTACTGAATGACAAATTTAGTTTTAAAGTATGAATTACGCTCAGTAGTTTGGGATTTCCTTTGAAAAGAAATGGACTGGGATCTCTCAGATGATACCTTTGCCTAGTTGTCAGGAAACAGTGGTGACTTGAATCTCTTGCTCTCAGTTTATAACTTTCAGTGGGCACCAAGTTGATTGCTTTTAGTTTCTTCAAGGACTCATGGAAGAAAGAAAGAATCCTTTGTGAAAATCCTAGGTGGTAACAGGTGGCTTATGTGGCAGACTCGTAGAAGGTGAGCTTTCAATTCATAGTTTGGTCAGGACTCACTTGTTTTCTTACATTCTGAGCAGTTGGTACACCAAGCCCCCATCCCTGGCCTCATCCATATCCATTGACTTATGTTGGAACCTCTCTATAGCAGGCCTTTTCAACCTGGTTGAAAGTTCATTGACAAAGTTCCCGATTCTGATGTCTGAAGCCTCACTACTTCTCTTGTGAGTATGTTTGCTGGTTGATTGGTGGATTGGTTTTAGCTCCTTTCATGTGCTTTAGCCTCGTGCTGATCGACTCCGTCATTCTTTTAGAATTATGGTAATTCTCAGGTCACTTTATTTCTCGTTAGTTATTTTCTCTTCAGTTGGAGCCGGAAGTGTGACTTCGAATTCAGGTCCTCTTAGAGATCATCTATCAAATAGCTTGTGTGGCTTTGGTCGTTTCCGTCTTCTCTCTGAACACTCATTTCCTCATGTCTTTATTTGGAGGGAGAGAATTAGACCAAACGATGTGCGAAGAACCTTTCAGCCCTAAATTTTATATGATGCTTTTGGTAGATGGCTGATGGAAGATTTTCTTATGAAACATTTTTTCTTACTACTTCACTCTTTTAAACTAGTTATTTTGTAATCAGTTTCTTTTCTAGCCCTCTTGAATGTATAGTTACATTTAAGAAACTGATTCCTGGCCAATGTTGCTGCAGTTGAGAGAATGAAGAAGATAGTGGCATGAAATTAGACTGAAAAGAGAGGTTGGAGCCTCCTGAGAAACCAGTGAGAATTTTCTACAGGTGGAAGAATCACTTTAGCTATAAATATGGAAAATAAGTTTTGAGTCAGTGAATGTAGTAGCTCTTTTGGTTAAGAAGCTATTGCAGTGTTTTAGCAGAGGTAATACTACTCCTTTGTACTAGGTGACTACAGAGATAAAGAGAAACGAATGGATTCAAGAGCTATTTGGGAAGTGAGATTTACGAGTTGAGAATGACTGTTAGTATTCTGGCTTGTGCTATTAGATGCATGGAGCTATCATTCATCAAGATGTGGAATAATAGAAGAGGACCAGGGTTAGGGTAAGCAGTAGATGTCTCTTAGTCTTAGACAACTGAGCTTGATATAACTTTGAGACATTCAGTGGAGATGCCAAATAGGCAATTGGATATGTAGGTCTGGAACTAAGAGGGGCATTTTGGGCTGGATATACAAATTGAGAGTCATCAGAAAACAAATGGTGATTGAAGCCATGAACATAGATGAGGTGACCCGGGAGAGAGAACATAGAGTGAAAAGAGAAGAGGGTCTGGGACTAGCTCTACATTTTAATAACCAGATAGAGAAGGATAAACTAGCACCAGACACAAAGAGTGATTATGGAGAGAAAATCAGGAGAGTTTAGTGCAGTGAAATAAAGGATTTGTTTCATGAAGCAGGGAGTGGTTAATAGCATCAAATCTTGTTGAAAGATGAGATAGGGTAAAAAATGTCCACATGATTTAACAACATGGAAGTAACTGATGCCCTTAAACAGAGCTGCTTTGGTTGAATAATGAGGAACTGGGAGATGAAGTATCAGGGCAATGAATGTTAAGACTTTACAAACTCTGGTTCTGCAGTGGGAGAAAGAAATGGAGGAGTAGATCTAGGGAGATTGTAGGGCTGCGTGACAGTTATTTTAAAAGGAGACTCAAGCATGTATTTACCAACAAATATTTATTGGACACTTCACTTGTGCTAAGCTCTATTTTAGGCAATAGGGATGCAGGAGATTCCCTGTTCCTATGGAATCTACATCCTAGTAAGGAGGTGGAGGGACACAGACGATAAACAAAAATATAAATATACCCAGTGGTGATAATGTATGAAGATAAATAACCTAAAGAAAGGTGATAGAAAATATCTGAAGGGGGAAGTACTATTTTAGACAGTGAGGAGTCAAAAAAGACCTCTCTGGTGTATGGTTGCCAGATTTAGCAAATAAACATACAGAATGCCAAGTTAAAGTTGAATTTCAGTTAGAGAACAAATACTTTTCAGTAGAAGTATATCCCATTCAGTATATGAGACAGTATATTAAAACATTATTTGTTGTGTATCCAGTATTTAATCTGGCAAGTCCACTCTGGTTAGATACATTTTTGATGTTTAATGTCGGCGGGAATTCTCCAGTTGAAAGGAGTTCGTTGAATACAAAGGAGAGAAGAGAGACTGTACATGAGAGTGGTGTAGAGCACCTAAGAAATGTGAAGGAATGGGATCCGGAGCCCACGCAGAGGGGTTCACCTAGGCAAGAGAAAGAAAGGGGAATGCGTGGGTTCAGGCAATGGTTCATAAGCACAGTAGGGAGAAGGGGAGGGTTCCTGCTTGATACGTCTGATGTTTCTCTGTGAATAGGATGGAAAGACAGGGGCCAAAAAGGGGAGGTGTGTGGGCAAGGGGATGAGTTGAAGGTTGGAGAGAACGAAGATATGAAAAGAGAAAGAGCATGAGTTGGCCTTACAGCTTAAGAGTTCTAGGGTCGTGACTGAAGTTGATTATTCATACTCTCCATACCATTACTGAGCACCCTGAAGGTAGGAAGAGGGAGAAGCTCAATTACGGCCCCACTGACCACCTGACCCAAGGCTCTGGTACTGACAGAGCTTGCTAAGCTTACTCCCATCCTCTGCCTCAGGGGCTCATTAAGCATTTCAGCTATTCTCCTTTAGTTGGAAAGATTGCTGCCACTGTAGAAGCTACTTTAATAGCCTTACTTAGGAAAGGAGATGAATTTGAAGATAAAATCAAAAGAGCCATTTATGAAGCATCTAATTTTGACACAAACTCCATCTACACAGCCTGAAGTAAACTGGAGATTTGGCAATTAACCTGCTAATTTGAACAGTACTGACAGCCAGTCTTCAGAGATAACACAGTGAACTTGACTTTTTGGTTTTTGCCTCTGCGGTGTTCAGGTTTCTGCCTTTTACACAGTCCTTCAGCGTGGTACCTTTCCTTGTTTAGTTGCACACATTGCATTTAAGAAAGAGGCAAATCATTTTAAACAAGTGAAAATGTATTTCATTCATTAACACTTTACATTTCATAATCATATTATTGCTTTCTTAACAAGCATAATAATTGCTTTGCATTATTTCATTTATATGCAGAACATTTTTACGGCATGTGCCTTCATGTTTCATAAACACAAGGCGGAATACAGAGTTCCTCTCCAGAGCGAGAGCAGTGTGAGTGTAACCTTCTTTTGTGGGATGATTAGCTTGGTGGGCCATTACCAGAGTGCTCCTATCCTTGCAAATCAAGAGAGCAGCAGGCGGCAGCATTTAGTGACGTTTCCCTGGCACCTATGAACTCTTGAGTGCACATGAGACCACTGTGCAATGGGAGAAGTACGAATGTTCACCAATCATGCTTGGGGTGGGGGAGTGTAGTGCAGAGAGCTCCGCTGTCTGTCACCAGGGTCAGGGCCAGTGCTGAGACCTTTCAGAGGCGTCCTTTTAGCGCACTGTCTTTGGATGAGTTTAAATAAAGACAAGAGATTATATCAGAGACCTAGAATCAAAAAAAAAAAAAAAGGCTGGGACATTTAATATTGCGATATTTGCTGTTTGACCTTGTTGGCTTCCTTGGGTCCTGTCCTCTGTGGATGTTTTCCTGGATTACATGACGTAGAACTGGGTTTCCACCCTTTGCATGTAATCATACAAATGCGCCTTTAAGCAAAAGTGAGTCTTTCGGACTTTGTTGAGGGGCTTGGGAAGTGGAGGGAAATTTTCTCCAGTACACATGTTAGGAAATTTTCTCCAGTACACACGTCTCTTATATGTGAGAGAGAAAGCCTGGTTCTGAGTGTTTCTATACAAAGTCACTCTGGTTGATCAAAATCCTGAGGAATTGCTGCCTGGTTGTGGTCGGGATCTTTGTATCTTTCACAGAATCAGAGAATTCAGATGGGAAAGAGAACCGAATAGTTAAAACCTTGACCAGTAGTCCTGAGTCTCATACTGCCCATTTTAGTGGATCACAATCACTTGTGAATAAAGTGTCAAAGTTTTGCACATCAAAAGAGATTAAAGATTATGCCTATGTTAATGTCATTTTCCCTCACTTGCATTCTGATGTGTTTTCTTGACTAGGAGACAAGGCGAATGTGCCATTTCCGATAGTCTATACATGTCTGTGACCACGAGCTGTGCCAGCGAACAATGTCCACCATGACTAATATGGAGGAACAAAGGTTGAGAATGACAATCACCATTAACAGATGGCTGCCTCATGTCCACAGGCCGACCAGTGGGAATCTGGGACTTTCTGGAGTATTGGCAACACTCCTTTCACCTGGGGGCATGACCCAAGAGAGCTAACAGGCAGCCTGTGGTTTTGTACTTCTACCAGAGTGATGGGTAGTAGCAAAGGCTACCTACCCTTGAACCTATGCTTTCCAGCCCATGGATGAGAAAAAGAATTGTACTGGTTTTGGGGAGAATTGCAAACCAACATCTCAAACCTGCGTTAAGAAGAGGGTACCATTAGGTGTCACCACTTTCCGTAAGTCATAGGAGTAAAGCAAATTCTGTTGTGTACCACTTCTTATGTTTGCACAGACAAAATGTAGTGGAGAATGGTCCAATTAACCAATGTTCACTGATGCAGATAAGGAACTTGGAAAATTAAGGCCAAGACTCATATATTCCTCTTATAAGCAGGCTTGCTGGCCCTAATACACAGATGAGAACTTTATTGCTCCATTTTATTTTATATTTGTGAATAGCATATCAGAGATACAAAATTCAGCTTCTGTTTTCTTAGTAAAATTTCTAATTTCTGTCCTCTGACAAAAAGACTTGCTAATATGCCACTTCCAGTTCAAGTTCTGGGGCAATTTTAAACAAAATAAACATAATATGGACACAAGTACAAAACAAAAACTCATCTTTATTCTACGTATCAGATGACATCAATACATCTTTCTTTCACACACTTCACGTTATAGTTTCTAACCTTTTATTGTTTTACTTACAAGAGTAAGGTGTAGAATTTAAAAATTTTGTTTTAGAATATAAGTTGAATAAATAGAGGCTACTCATTGAAAACAAATGGATTTTCCTCTTTGAGAGAAAACATTGCATGTTTCATTGTACATTCAATTATCGACAGTTTTTTCTAACTCCATGCAGTAAATCAACTTTCAAATTACTATGGTGATTCTGCTTTACAGTCAGGATATTACTTCTGTGTACATCTACAAAGTGTTAAATACATTTAGAGCTCAGCAGCTAAAACCAATATATTTGGTCAATCATCAAATTATGGGTGATTTAACTATTTTATGTTTTTTAGCATTTCTCAAAATAAAACTTTAAAAAAATATTGTCTTCATTTTGAGGATGAAAAAGCAAAGCTCAGAGATTTTAAATGACTTTTGCAAGGTCATGCAGCTTACTCCTGAGTCCAGGCTTCTTCATTCTCCAGTAACTGCTTTTGGCTACCAGATCCCCAGAACACAGCATTTGAACTGTAGACGAAGTTGGGAAATAATCACAAGCTTCAAACTCTACCCTTTGATGTGCTATCACCTTAAGACTTTTTGGTCTACAGCAGTGGAGTTTTAGCCTACTTAGCATATAAAAATATAAAATAAGAGTTGCTAAATGCCTGTATTTTCTCTTTCTGGGAAGAAGGCAGCCGAGTTAACTGTCTGAATGGAAATCCGGAAGTCTGTGTTCCTAGTGGTGTTGTATGTGTTGGGTGAGCTACTGAACATCGTATCTCAGTTTCCTCACCTGTGAAAATATTGTGCTGACCTACTTTTTCGGGATAGCTGGGTGGGCTACTTCATGATTTAAAACTGCTTTAAAATACAAAGCTCCATTGAGATTGTTTGTCAAGAGTTCCTCCTGGCTTATACCTTTCTTCCTTCTCGATCCCTTCTCTGGCATATAAGCTCTGCAGCCTTGGTATTTTTCTATGTCTGATCCAAAAGTCTACAAAATTAAGCGGTCATTTTCAAATTGGAAATACGTCCTTTGGTATTTGCTTCAAATGAGAATAGAGTCACTATTTCTCCTAAACCTGAATGTAAAATGTGCGCACGTGTGTGTGTGCGTGTGCATGTGTGCATGTGTGCGTGTGTGTGTGTGTGTGTACACATTTAAGACAATCAGGTGATCCCAGAGGCAGCTTGGGATGCTAGCTTCATATGTGCACTTCTCCTAGCTTCATTTGGCATTGTGATTACCCAGACAGTAAGAATTAGTGGTGCAGTCTTAAGCGGGGAGGCAGAAACTGTTTTCTCTTCTGTCTCCCCTCATTTACTGTCCCTGCCTGTCCCATGGTTGCCCTATCTGCCAACGTCTGGGGAAATAGAGGCAAAGTATCAATAAAGCGGCATGGAAATAAAGAAGAAGAAAAGAGATCAAGGAAGGGAAGTCAAAAGTTTGCATGAGTTGTTTTTACCAACTAAAATATTGTTGAGTGAAAGAAAAAGCCCCCATCAAGAGCAGTTCCTTCTCCTTCCATCCCACCTGAGACCCTGACAGAGCTGAAGGATGACGAGAAGGGGATGTGGGTGGTCACATTATAGGCCAATTCCCCTGGAACACTTACACATGCGTATGACATGGTTTGGGGAAATCCTGGCCTTCTAAGATACTGCTGGAATCCTCTTCAATTTCTCCCTCTTCTTTCATATTTGAATATTTTCAAAATATTCTGTGTTGTTCTTGAGTTTTGGGTTAGTAAAAATGTCTTTCTCCATATATATTACACTTTCCTTGGATCATAAACATCTTGTAACTCTCCCAAAACTTACAACAGTTCTCTGTGTATAACAGGCAATTCAGAGCGACTAATAAAAATAGTTCTAAATGCTGTTCAGTGTGCATCAACCATCCTGTGAGTCTGGGATTATGTCTCCAGACTCTTGCCTGCTTACTCTGGTAATATACACAGTTTTTGTTTAGGGGGCTTTCTTTGGTTAATGATCATTCCTAGCACACCCATGAAGACCCCACAAAATCTATTTTAAGCAAAAGAAAATTAATCCTTCTTCCTCTCTGACATGCTCTTAGATTCCTTTGTTATGTTTTCTTAGATTTTTGAGAAAGTGTTATCTCCATGGTCTTCCAGCCCATTTACCCGCTGGGTTTCCAAAGTCACTCCCCAGCTTCTTCATGAGGTGGGCTCTCGGTCTGTAAAGTCCTTCAGGGACAAGGACCACAGTCCCTCCTGAGGCAGCCCTTTCCTTATCCGAACAGCTCTGTCTGATAGAAAAGTCTCTACCATATTGAGTGGAAATATGTCCACCCTGGAATTTTGCCTCATGTGATTGTGGAGAATAAGCCTAATCTCTCTTGAAGACAAGTCTTAAGTGTCTTCTCCATTTCACAAGCCATCTCCACATCACTCCTCTTAGTTAAAGTCTTGCTTCTTTCCAGCAAATAGCTGCTCAGCTGCTGCAGATGTCATGCCTTGTGGGACAGAGATGAAATCGTATGACTCTTAGAACCCTGGAGCAGGACTGCTTATAGAAGAAATGTGACCATTTCACACCTTCTCTCCTTCGCTCTTGAGGAGCCCATGCCCAGTACTTCTGCTGAAGGCAGGCACTCAGGGCATATGACCAGGAAGGTAGACCTTCCATTCCACCATTCAGATGTGCCTTGGGAGGCAGGCCAGTGCATGCTCCACACCTGCTCCCTCTCTGAGGCATAAGCAGGAGTGAGGCTTGGCTTATGACTGAGGATAATAACACTAATGCCCCAACTTCTCACACCATAGCCCCTACCCAAGGAGCTCATAATTCAAAGTGTAAGGAGAAGCATGTGCTTCTCTAATGTAAGATGTAACTTTAATTTAACAAGTAAGAATAATTATAGGTCACTAAATGTTTCTGGCTATGGTACACATCATGGTAAGGGACCGTCATGTTCTTTATCACTGGAGATACTTGTAAAGACAGCCAGAGGAAACGAAGCAGGACTGAATAAAATCAGGCTAGTGGGAGTTTTGGTTCTTGTTTTGTTTTAAAGTTAGTCATAGAATTATGGCCTATGGAGATTAAAGCACCTAATACGTCACCGATTCCACTCCTTAACTAATGAAGGAGAAATAATTAGGTAGTATGTTCTGTTCTCTTTGGGCTCATGCAGTAAACATTTTGATTTAGAACAGTTTGTGTAGGAGTGTACTAGGCATATTGAAGTATACTTTGTGTGAACTGTCCCATAATCTTTGATCCTGGAGAAAACATGTTGAGAATTATCTAGGGCTGGAGCTACCTACAGCAGGAAATTAAAGTATTGGCCTGTAATATTTAGTCAATCTGATTCCCCCAATGTCTTCTCATCAGCCTCTCAGGTTGGGTCACTTTCTATGTCCCATCTGTGCTCCATGGCAACAAAGCCAGTAAGTTGTGACTAGTGAAAGTTTTCATCTTTCCAGTTTCAACACATTTGCGTAATTGGGTCTCCAACTATAAGAACAAATGTCAACAAATGATCTCCAACATACACACTCACAACAGATAAAACTCAAATGTGCAGTATAGGGTCTTTTTCCTTTGGTACATCTCTCTCCCTCCTTCTCTACTTCCTCTCACCCTCCTTCTCTTTCTTCCTTCCTTCTTCAAATGTTTGTGAATGCCTACTCTGTGCCTCAGTGTTCATCAATACATCTCTCTCCCTCCTTCTCTACTTCCTCCCCACCCTCCTTATCTTTCTTCCTTCCTTCTTCGAATTTTTGTGAATGCCTACTCTGTGCCTCAGTGTTCATCACGCTGAACACTGGGGATACACAATGAACAAGATCTGGCCTCTGTCTTGACCTCATAGTTGAGATGGGGTAAAGAACCAGCCAAGAAAACCCAGTGTGCTGACTGCTGGAACACAAGGTGCTCAGGGACACTGAGAAGGGGAGCAAGGATGGGAGTGATGAAGGTGGGATGGAAGGTTTTGGAGTAGACCTGACCCTTAAACTGAATCTTGAAAGACCAAGAGTAGTCAGTCTGATGGCTGAAATAAAGAAGGGCGTTAGGGAGCAGAGGGAATAGCACATGCAAAAGCACTACCAGGGAGATAGGAGGAAAATTAATGTTTCCTGGTAACTGGAGTCCCTGAGGCTCCAGTCCTTGCACGCAAATCTGTGGCATTTGGAGCGTCAAGTGCATGGAATTGCATAGAGTTGGGGGAGACCTTGGAGACCCTCAAGTCCAGCCTTCCTCCCAAATGTGGGAAGATTTCTTTGACCACCAACAAATGACCTCCAACCTACACACTCACAACAAATAAAACTCAAACGTGTAGTATAGGGTCTTTTCCCATTACCTTCTGATTGGGAGCTTTCAGTCTAAGCTTCATCACTTTCAGAGTCGCGGAGTCCTACCAAGTATCATGGGCAAGCCAACTTTAGTGGCTGCGGCCTGATGTTTGAGAATAGATAACCCCTGATTCTGTGTGCCTACTTTAACGTCAGAATGTGGCTTTCCCTATGTGCTGGAATTCGCTACTTCATCTTGGCCCCGCAGTACCTGATAGTCATAACAGCTACCATTTATTGAACATCTGTTATGTACCAGACACTAGGACAGTGTCAGTGGCTTTATCTATATATTTTCTCATTTAATTGACTTAGAAACCCTATTAAGGTAAGCGTACAGATACAGTTCTTTCTTTTTGCAAATGACAGAACTTGATTCAGCTCACTTATGCAAAATCATGATCTATTGGAAGAACATGGGGTAGCCCATAGAACTGAAGAAGAAGCTGAACAACCTGGTGGCTCAGGAAATCCAGACAGCAGATACGATGGGCAATTCCTTCATGGTGCCATCCTCAGAGAGAATCAGCTCCAACCATTTTATTTTCTTTTAAAAAATAATTAATTTTAAATATTCACTTTTCAGTAATAGTTGACATAATTCAAAGATTTTCATCCCTGGGTCACTGCACTCAGAATTAAAAATCCACAGAGGCAAAATTTCATGATCTAGGGACTGGCAGGCCACCTTGATTTACACTAGGACTTTAGTTGGAGGAAATCAAAGTGCTTTTACTGGAGCAGCAAGAGAGAATGCTGAGTGGACATGAACAACAGTCGTGCATCTGCATAGGTCATGCTATCCCCACTGTACAGATCAGGAAACTGCAACTCAGAGAAGCCAAGCAACTCTCCAAAAGTTACACAGATAATATATGACAGCGCCAAGGTTTCAACCTAGACCTTCCTGACTTCAAATTCTGGGCGCCTTCCATTCCTCCTTGCTACCTTTTTGCCTGAACTGAATATGGATATTGCATTTGGAGTCAAGCCATGCCTGATAGGCTGAAACTTTGCTGTCAGTCCCAGAGCTGGGCCAGTCTCCTCAGTTCCCATCTCAGTTCCTAGGTAATGGCTCCAGAAACAGCTTCCTGTCCTCTCACAGGAGCCCATATTGCCATGAGGAAACAGCCATGCCCTGCTGCCCTAGTGGGAGACTAGAGAATATTAAACCACAGCCTGTCTCTCCAAGGTCTACCCATTGACTCTGCTTGGCCCACGGGAGCAACACAGAATACTCCCTCCTCCACATGCTGACCTTCCAAATATTTGAAAAGAGCTATCTGTCCCACCCAGATCTTCTCTTTACAAAGCTAAATATTCCTGTTCTTTTAACAATTCCTCATACTGCTATCCCATATGACCACATGGGGATAATTTCCATATGTTGGCTAATTCTCCAAGACTTACATCAGATGAGAAACTGGCCCTGTATGAAAAGAAATAATTTCCCCTTGCTTTCTCTCTCTGATCCATTAGATTTCATATAAACCCTTCTGATGACTACCTGCTGTTTTCAAATTCAGCTGCAACCCAATATGACTCGCTAGGCGAAATTCTCATTCTTCAGTCTTCGTTTATCATTTCCCACCAACCCAAGGCCCTGATAAGCACCCTTCAGAAGCCACAGCCAATGGGCAAAATATGTCCATGAAAAATGTCAACTTTTGATTCCTTGCCATGTTTTAGTTTATATATAATCATATGACTTTTTAAAATCAAGATTTTGCTAAATGTAAATAATTTTAAGTTTAAACAGCTGTAATCACACCCTTCGGAAAAAAAAAAAAACTCTGAAAAGTGGCTGAGGGTGTTGCATGCCATACCCTCCCCTAAAATCTCTTTAATTGTGCTTTCCATTAAAAAAAGAAAGGAAGAAGAAAATAGAGGTTTGAAAATCATTTTGAGGTTTTGAGCATTTGCAGGGCATTTCCTCACAAAAACATTAGTTGTGCTGTTTCCGAAACAAAGTGTCTGATTATATAAACAGTCATGGAACCTCAAAGTTTGAGTTGGAAGAAGTGAAAAGGAAGGAGAA
>NW_006494610.1:131203-135602 GCF_000325575.1 Pteropus alecto
AGAAGTTTAGGATTTTTTTGTTCAGAATCTTATACGTAGGCAACTCTGAAGACTAGAGCTGGCATATTATAGAAATATATAAATACCAGAAAAGCTAGACTGAATGAATTTATGTCATAGGCTCAGCATGTGATTAGCCACAATCGAATACTCCTATCCTCTTGCTCTTCAGAACATGAATCAAAATCCACCATTTACAATCTGCACATCATGGAAAATGAACTGAACTCAAACAGTGGAGCTTACTGTCTAGGCTCTTCCATCAACGAATGATATATCTTTGAACGAATTACTGCAGGATTTTGCATGCCCCTTCCATTAAACCATTGGTCAGGTACCATCTCTTTAGAGAAATGATATTTGAGGATGAGTCTGTGGTAAGAGAAGGGAGCCATTTATATTGCTATATTGTGCCGTTCCACCTGGAACTAAGGAAGACAGAGTCTCTTACAGTTCTCTCCTGGACTGGACTTAATATGTACAAGCTGAAGAATGAGTGGTGAAATAGAGCTGGTAGCTTCTTTGGTCACTTGTCATCGAACGTTCACTGACCCTCCTCATGAATGGGAAATCGAGCCCTTTGTGTTTTAATTTGAATAAAGGTAATGGCTCTCTCTTTGCAGGAAGAGCCATGCTAGACTTACTGGAACGCTGATAACATATACTTTAAAATGTTAAACTATGTGAAACCATCATTACTAGAGAATAATTTAGACATGGGGCAACTTTGGTTCAATGTACGTTGTATTGATGTTTTTCAGTGCCTTTGTGACTCATACAACTTTCTAGAATTTTTTTGATTAACAAGAGAAAAATTCATAAGTCGGCAAGAAGAGGAACTGTGGAATTCTGCCTTACTCCACATGTAAAGTAATCACCTTAAATCTGCTGACCACCTCTGGCACCTGGCTGCACAGTTGAACTGGATATCTTACTAATTACCTTGCTGCGTACCCCTCTAAGTGACTTCTGGGATGGGTGGGTGTTCACAGGACTCCAGTGGCGTGAAACACAGCTGTCAAATTATTTGTGTTCACTTGAAAAACACAGAAAACAACCTGTGATTTCACTTCAACGTTTCTAGAGTCCATGACTTTGGCTTGTCCTTGACTTACAGAAGATCCAGGCCTTGTCTCCACCACACCCAAATGTAGCATATAACTTACCTCTCTGGGAAATGCTGTTGATCAGCAGTCACTTCACTTTGAGGACAAGAAAATAATCTACTAATGGGATTTATTATCTCTTTTACCACTTCTAGTTTTAATGAAATTAAGTTAATGTCAACATATTTTTCTGTGGTGCTATTTTGCACTGGGGTGTGTGTGTGTGTGTGTGTGTGTGTGTGTGTGTGTGTGTGTGTACATGTGTGTACTTTGTTTCATTTTATGCTTTCACAAATAGCCAGGAGACTGCAGAAGTCATGGCCAACCAGTCCTCCAGTTGCTGGCAAGGAATTACAAACTGAAGGAAATCAGCTTTAAAAGCTTTTTTGGCCTCTCACATTATTATTAAGCTAAACGTAACAAGGATATGGGAGGTAGGGAAGGAAGCAATATACTTTCCAAAGAAACTAGCCTGAAACTATTTAGAGACGTGATATCTACAATTTCTATTAAAAAAAAAAAATGATTCTCAATTTCTTCTTCTCTTCCTAAGGTTTGAAATAATCTTTAAAGCCAGTATAATGACAGCATTTATTTCCAGTCAACAGCTCTTTCTTAGCTTACTCCAACTTTAACCTTGCATATCCCCCTTTACTAGAAACCACCTCATTTAAACTAAAAAACAAAACACGATGAAACAAAAACACTTTAAAACAAAAAGAAAAGCAATGACTCATCATCATATATTGTTCTAATTCTTAGCAAAGACCAACAGTCTGTTACAGAAAAATATAAATTAACTGACTAATAAAAAAAGTATGTTCTTTACTTAGTGATCCTGGGTTAATCTTTTCCTAAGATGACTTCTATTGTTGTCACTGAAAAGCAATTCCTTTGAGGAACAGGATTCTCTCTGTAAAGAAATGGTTATAATTCACAAAGAAAATTTAATGTTCACCAATAGCTTTCCAGTTTCTCTAAACTTCCTAGACCAAAACCTCTGGACTCTCTTTCTGCAACTCTTTCAGAAGGATTTCACTAAGAGCTTGGGCTATCTTCCTTCCAATTCCTGCTATTCCTATTGCTGTTGGTTGAAATTCTCTGCTGCTAAGTGTCGGCAGTCTGACTCACTCTAGGGACGGAGAACAGGGGCCTTCACATCGTGAAGTTCAAGGCTTCTGTATGAGAAGGTCAGACGGTGCAACTACAACTGGTTAAATAAAGGCCCAAGAAAGAAGGCAAAAATCTTATTCTGGAGAAGACTCCCAGGTTGTACTGAGGACTTATTGATTTTAATTTTCCTTTTAGCTTTTATTCAAATAAAAGGTTTAATGTAAGGTGTTTATATGTAGCTTCTTGACCTTCCAAGTGATTATTGAAAAGTATGCTGTGGGAAGACTTTAATCCCAAACTCGCTATCTCTACAGCATCAGATCATTACAATTTTTTGGTGCAGAGGATAAGCAGTGGCCCTCCACCGTAATGTTCTTTACTTGTTGATAGGTCTCTGTCTTTTACCCAGCTGGAAACTTTATCAAAGGCAAGAACTGTGCCCTTTGAGTCTCTTTATCCCTGAAGCATTGTTTAATGCCTGGTACATAGCCAGTAAATATTTGCCAAATTAATCCATGGAGGTAAATTGAAAGTACGCCATTAGCGTTTAATTGTTGTTACTGGCAAGACTTTCTGTAGGCAAGTAAATGGGCCCGCTATGACTCTGGTAACCACAGTGCCTTTTGAGGCCCAACGTTAAGCCCTTTCTCATTCTCCTGGCCAAGCATGGAGCCTAGGAAGGCCTCAGTTTGATTTCCATATTTGGATCATGCTGAGTGCAGACCCCAATTCTATAATCCATTTCTTTTTGAGGCTGTTGGCATCTCTGGAGTCAGGAAGTAACATCTGCTTCAGTGAGCTGATTACCAATGAGAAAAAAGAGGTAAAGGCCAGCGTTAGGTGGGGTCTGGCTTAGCTTCAAAGAAAGCATATGGCTTGTATCTTAATGAGAGAGTTTACATATTCAGGGAAGATACATCTGAAGGGCAAATTAACTGGTTTGAGAAGAGTGCTAAAATAAAGTGTTGCTGACTGGATTGCTCTAAGCAGTGGCACATCGTCCTATAAAAACCCTGAGATCTGTGCTTCCTTCTTGGTTCCCACTGCATCACTTTAGCTGGGACCCTGGTTGCTCAAGCCTCATTACTGTAGTGGTTCCTCTCATGATCTACCTTTGCTAGATGTCTATTTGCCCCAAAGCCTACTTCACCAAGTAGAATGTTAATCTCTCTAAAATGCCATTTTCATTTGCTCAAAGACCGTCAAGTTTTCCCTCTGTCACTGGCATTCAAGTATATTTATGAGCGTCTGGTCTTAATATACATTTTCATTCTACCTCACGACAGAGTTCCAGTCTCCATCCCACTAGCCTGGTACACAGACTCGGTCTTCTGATCCCTTTCTGCTATGTCTGTTTTTCATATTTGCCTACAAAGTCCTATTTACATTGCTTCACTTCTGCAAATTCTGCCCACCCTGGCAGGTTCGGTTCTAGCCTCATCTATTCACAAAACCTTCTGTCACTATTCTAGCCCTTAACAGCACTTCCTTCTCTCAGCAATTATAGAACTATAGGACACTGAGAAGGGACTAATGTGTATCTATATTTTAAATATACATTGATTCAAATATTATTCAGTGGGAAAAAAGCATAAGTTCTTTAGAAATCTCTGTGTCAGCTCACAAACTGTCCAGTGTGGAGACCTCTTGTGGTGCTGAGAACAGAGACTCAGTCTAGTGAGATAAAATCAGTAGGGCAGGATAGAATGTTCTATCTACTTCATCCCCTTTGCTTCTTCCTACTGTTGTTCCTTTTAATCACAACACATTATAGCTATGTCTTCAGGAGTGAGTGGTGTCAGCCAGAGAAAGAGTTTAGTTTTAAGAGAACTCTACTCTCAAGAATAGGAAAATCCAGGTAACAAGAATCTGCTAATTTTGATCTGAATGGTGACAGCTTGAAATAGGACTAGCTGGTTTGAGCATAGAGAGTGGTGGCAGAATGAAACTGAGCTCCCAAGGAGAAGTGGGTGGAAAAGAATGGAGGAAGGACTTCCAAGGGAGAGGCTGATTCCAGGCAGAGACAACATAGCAGAAGGAGGCTCGAGAAGAACAACAACAATGATAGCAAAAATCTGCCCATCCTTTGGACTATATGTGGATTTCTGGGCACTGTAAAACTGGGTTATTTCTAGTGGTGGACAGACCATGTACTCACTTTCAGGAGATGCAGAGAATAC
>NW_006494610.1:135643-158189 GCF_000325575.1 Pteropus alecto
GGGGGTGCTGTTAAAGAGATTTCCCCATGGAAATATGAGGAGGAGGAGGAGGTGGTGGTAGAGAAAAACATGACATCAGGGGAAGGTTTAGCCGATTGGTTCATGCAGTTGTAACCAAAGAGAAGACCATTTATCTAATGCCAGCTACATATATTTTAATGAAAATACCTAGAAGAAAATAACCTCTGAAGTACAGCTTAAACCTAAAGTCTAACTCTTGACATTTATTCCATGAATATTCTTGGCACTTATAATGTAAGACCTTGTTTTTTTAGAACATGTTTTAAAAACATTTTTGATGTCCACCCACACTAAAAAATATCTTACATCAGCTAATATTTCATAGGAAAAAAATACTTGTAAAAGATAACTATGATGCACTTTGATACTTCTAATCTGGTATGGTCTTTTTAATTTAAAAAATGCTGGTCGAGACCTACTAAATTGACTTCATGACCCACTAATGAGAAAACTATGTTAGAGCAATTAGGCATGGCTGACTTCCAAGACCATAAGACAAGCACTAAGAGAGACCCAGCAAACCCAGCTCTACAAATTTTCGGAGGAATTACCAGGGAGACTATTGGTGAGAGATTTTAAAAGCTTCTTGTGAGGTTTAAACTGTACACTTTATTATTGTAATCCTGTAGGTGTAGGCAAACTCCTTAAGAAACCACACAAGGATGGAGAGACTACTTAGGGACATGGGAGTAATCTAGAATCTGAGAATCTGCATCTCATTCCGCAGTGGTCCTTGGAGGGAGAATAGACATTCAAAGCAGACCAAAGCTCATTCTTTGATGACAGGACCATGTCTTTATGTCCCCACCAGCACCCCGTTTGGTGCCTTGCATGAAGAAAGTACATAATAAATTGATCACACATTTTGAGATTAATAAATTCCAGAATAGTGGCTTTCAATTTTTAAAGGGTATACTTTCTTTTAATAAACATGTGCTCACATTTATGACCATATACCCAGATTCTGATCCTAGATCTTTCTGTCACCTACAATTTCATTGGTAGTTACCAATAGAAGAGAATGAGCATTTATTGAAAACCACCAAGCTTCAAGCAGATAGTATAATTTATCTCATTTAAATTGTGTAACAATTTTCTATGTTCCGACTGATAGAGAATAGGTAAAGATAACAAGCCAAAGGGAACCAAGTATAGCCTTTGCAACTGGCAGAGAAAACATCCAATACTCCTCAAAATGTAGGGGCTGGTAATATCTGAATTAGACAACACAGCTTATACCTGAGGTCAACATGGAATCTTTCTAATACTCTCCTGAATCCAGGTTATAGGATTTACCTGATTGACTCAGTCTACTGAGAAGGCCCCAAATCTACTTTTCCAATCAGCTGCGGACCTGGGAGTAGAAAGAAGCTTTAGAGCTGCAGTCTGGAGAGATTCTGTCCACCACTAAAACCACGGCCCCTGAATGACATGATCTCTGACCAGTCAGTTTACTCTTCCTCCTATGGGGAGAAGGGTATTAGGTAAGTGAAGAAAGGTTTCCATCAATTCCCACAGGAAGAGAGGGCAGAATACCAATGAAATATAGAGGGTGAGACTGAAAATAAACATTCTCTCTTTTTCAACATTTCCTATAGAAGATAATGGTATTATAATTTATACTTCTCCACTCGAAGCAAAGAGACTCATAATTAATTTAGGTAACGGAGTTCTCTATTGCATCCTGGTCTTTTAGTTACCCTCTCTACAGTTGGTTCATTGTGGTTAGTTGGGAACAGTATTGTATGTAAAACACAAGTTAAGGATCACAGGTGATAAAGATCAAGAAGCTCCAAATGGGTGGGTTAATAAGAAGTAAAGAAGCATTAGGTTGTTTTTGCGAGTTATGCTTATTCAGTATTTTATATCCACTCACAGTAACAAAATACACTAAGAGCTATTAAAAAGTCTTATTCTTAAAATTATGTAGGAAAAATAATTTTATGGCCCTAAATTTAATAGCCACAACCCCCATTTCCCATTGAAAGAATTGTTTTTGTAACACAGGTTTTCTCAGGGAGACAATAATCATATTACAGAAGACAGACTATATTTTATTCATTACATATCTGGTATGTATCTGACATGTATTAGACACCATGAGGGATTCAGAATTTAACAAGACATAGTTTATGTTCTAAATAGTCAATGGAAAACCAATAAGAAAATAACATGAGCTAATGGTATAGAGTTATAACTCAAACTGAAATGGGGTAAGTGCTCACAGTAGGGTGCATGGATATATTAAGTAATAGGATGATTACTAGTTTAGGGAGCAAGGATGGAGAGGACTTTGGGAAGGTCAGAGAGACTCGGGAAGGACTCAGGGAAGAGGTAGCTTTTGAGCTCAATCTTTGAAAGGTGGGTTTTATTTAGACATAAAGAGGATAGATAGGATAGGATAGGCAAAGGGAGTGATAAGAGAAAGGCACTGGGAGTGGTGTAAATCAGAAAGAGAGAATAGCTCCCGTTGGCTGGATTGTGAGGCTCACCAAGGAGAGCATGAGAAATGCAGGACTCAGTAGAGGCTATCTAGAGAACCCTTCGTGCCAAGTAAGAGTCTTTGGACTCTGTTCTCCATGGTGGTGCGGCTTTGTAGCAAAGCCGGGAACAAATTGCAGGATCTCTTGCCTGTTTGGTATGTACAAACCTTAGCTTTTCCCCCAAAAGATTGGAGCTGCCGGGAAGCTTTTTGAGAGGGTGTCATAATTGTCCAGACAGGAGTCCTGTTTACCTGAGCTAGGATGGTGGCTGTGAGAACTGCAAGGAGAGAATGAATAGGAAATGAAATGTGGGTATTTCTCAGAAAGAACTGATGGAATTTGATACACTTGATTTCAACCCAGTAAGTGCCATGACTCATTTACTTTATATTTAACAGAGATTCTCCTCAGCAATGTAATTTGTAAATCATTTCTTATCAAGAATAAATATAAAATTATTTAGATGAATACCAGTTGACTTTAACCCATTAATTTTCAAGCGCCACTTATTGTGCTACTCTAGCTTCAGAGCTAGGCTACACTTTAGAGAGCAACTTCCCCAGGAGTTTCAAACCTGGCTGTCACCTCAACTTGCCTCAAGCTGTCCCTTTTTATTTCTTTCACATATAGGGCTGCTTGTACCATTTCCTTGGCACAAAGGGTTCCATAAGTATAAAATAGTTTGAAAAATCGCTAAGTAATCCAAACTTTATAAATGAAGGAACTGGAAGGACACTACAATTTCTCGACTTCAGGTCAGATCACAAAAGAAATAGATAAATCCCCTTTCAATATGCGAAAATTTCAATTTCTCTTTCAGTGTTGTAACCCCTGCTGTGTCATTATTATTCTGTTTTTCATCCTAGCATAATATTAACATCAGAGCTAGTTATAGATTTATCAGTATTCAGATGTGGAAAAATCAATCATTTACAAAAAGAATGCCAGCATCTTGATGGAGAGCTGCAGAGCTACTACTGTGGGAAAAAAGAGATTCTTGCCTGGGTGTTCGTTATCTTGTTTAATTATTTGTGTGCAGTACCTTTTTATTCAAATAGCTAATATTCCATTTAAAACTAACATTACAGAGTCAGATAATTATGAATTTCTGTTTGTGGCTGGAATGTTTTGTTTTGTTTAAAAAAAAAACAACAAAATGATTACAATTCACTAATCCTCATGGGAGGTTGTTGGCATAATCAAAAGATAATTTAGAAATCCAAAAATGGGTCTGAAGGGTCAAAGAGAAAGATAAGTAAAATGTATTATTCTTTTAATAAACTCATACTCCCTGAAGAAATCTGAAAAATGCTAATAATATTACACAAATTATTAAATTTCTAAAGAGGATTAATGGAGTGCAGCTTTGGCAAAATTTAGTTGAGCTCTTTTGGTATGCCTCATATTTTGTGATGACTCTATTGCATGCTTCCTCCTCACACAGTACTAGGGTTTCTCAAACTGCACACACAGATCAGCAGGGTATCATATCAAAATTCGGATTCTGATTCAGTCAGTCTGCATGGGGCCTGGGATTCAAGTGATGCTCCTGGTCCAGGGACTGCGCTTTGAGTAGCAAGAATGAACATATTTCTCTGCTCTGATTCCATGCAGTCTGGCTATCTTCTGGGGATTCTTACATCATGCTGCAGTCAATTTTTTTCTCGAACAGCACTTCCTGAAATTTTAGGGAATAGTGAGTATTAATGAGAGGATAGGGTAGGGTCTAGAAATAGACCCGACAAATAGGGCTAGGACCCTGAACAACTCTGCTACGGCAGTTCCATGTTTTATAGGTTCGACACATAGGCTGATGTTTGAATAAAGAGCTCCCATGCTTAAAAAGAGAAAAAGTCTGAAAATGATGGCTCTAGACTTTGCTATCTTTTCTCCTCTTTAAAGAAAGCTAATATTTGCTGATAACTACAATGTGACAGGCCTGTGCAAAGGGATGTTCACACATTTGAGAAGCAGTAGAGAAGACAGGATGGGATCCAATAACCGTCTCATTTTACCTAAACCTAGGTTATTTCACATACATCGTGCTTCCCTGTCCTGCTTCTATGCTGTGTCTTAGCCTCAAGGGGTCTAGTGCTCTCCTTTCTCCACTGAGAGCTAAATATTATGGGAAACTATTCAGCATTTGCTAATGGACTCTGTAAAGAAACAGAGGGGATAAAAGTTCAACGTATAAATATGAATTATATTTCTATATGTAAACAATGAAAAATTGAAACTAAAATCTAAGAAATACATACCATATATAATAGCTCCAAAAATTGAAATACTTAATTATAAATTTAACAACTATAACTATATAACAACTGTAATTAACATGCTGTAGTTGTTATATGTTCAACTGTGAAATGTTGACAAAAGAAATCAAAGGAGATCCAAATAAATGAAAAAATATACTGTGATCATGATTTGGAAGACTCAGCATAGTAAACATGTCAGTTCTCCCAAAGTTAGCTATAGATTTAAGAAATATCAATGAAAATCTCAGCAGAATATTTTTGTATAGATTATACATGCTGTGTATCTATAGACAAGCTTATTTTAAAATTTATGTGGAAGAGAAAAGGAATTAGAAGAGCTAAAATATTTTTGCAAAAGAAGAATAAAGTTGGAACTCTTTGGTATAAGATTTCCAGGACCTACCATTAAGCTACAGTAATTAAGGCAATTTAGAATTGGCAAGGAGGTCGACACATGGATCAATGAAAGAAAATAGAGTCCAGAAATAGACATATACAAATAAGGCCATTTGATATCTGACAAAAGTGATTGACAAAAGTGATTCAATGGAGAAAAGATAGTCTTTTCAACTTCAACAAATGGTTCTGGTTTTGGAACAGTTAGCCTTTCATATGTAAAAACATGAACTTAACTATCTTCACACCTTACTCAAATACTAACTCAAAGTAGATCATAGAAGTAAATGTGAAACATAAACATACAAAATTTTAAGAAAAAAAATATAAGAGAAATATCTTCATGACCTGGAATTAGATGATGACTTCTTAGAACTGAAACCAAAAATATCACCATAAAATAAAATTTTAATATATTAGTCTTCATCAAAATTAAAAACTTTGCTGTGTCAAAAATACTGTCAAGTGAAGAAAAGATTTGAAAGAGAAAAGATTTGCAAATTATGTATCCAATAAATGACTTGTATCCAACGTATTCAAAGAACTCTCAAAGCTCAAAAAGACAACAAAGACTCAAATTAAAAATGAGTAAAAGGCTGAACAGACACTTCACCAAACAAGGTATAAAAATGATAAATAAACATATAAAATGACATTCAGCATTATTATATATTAGAGAAATACAAATTTAAACCATGACTCAATACTGCTGCATACCTGTTAGAATGACTAACATATAAATACTGATGATACCAAGTGCTGACAAGGATACAGAGCAACTGGGACTTTCATACTTTACTCTTGAGAATGCAAAATGATACAACCACTCTGAAAGTGGTTTGGAAGAGTCTTATAAAGTTAACATATAATCCAGCTCTCCTACTTCTGGATTATTACCCTAGAGAAATGAAAACTTATGTCCACACAAAAACCTGCATACAAAAACTCATAGCAGCTTTACCACTAACAGTCAATGCCTAAAGACCACCCAAGTGTTCTGTCTTTCAACAGATAAATGCTTCAGCAAATTGTGATAAATTCATACAATGGAATACTATTCGGCAATAAAAAGGAATAGATTATTGATACTTGCAACAAATTGTATAAATCTCAAACACAGCATGCTAAGAGAAACTATCTCAAAAGGTTACATATTGTGTGATTCCATTTATATGGCATTCTTAAAGAGACAAAATGACAGTGATGAAAAACAGATCAGTGGCTAAGTATAGGGGGAAATTGTGACTATAAACAGTGTGAAGAGTTTTTGTGGGGTAATGGAACTCTTCTGTATGCTGTTTATGATGGTGGTTACATAAATCTATACATGTGTTAAAATTCAAAGAACTGCATACCAAAAGGAAAAAAAGTAAAATTTATTGTATGATCATTTAAAAATAATGTTAGCAATAAAAAAGACACAATGATGGAAAACTATATTTTAAAAACTTTTCCTGTTCTGGTAACAATATTTTTAGAGGTCAAACTATTTCTGCTCAAAATATTTTTTCAAATATGAAGGCATAGAAGAAAATGTAAATTTTATGTTCTGTGGAATTTTTTCTGGTCTATATCCAGGAAATAGATATAGAGAAGCAAGTTCCCTGTGTAAAACACATAGACAGAGGAAATGGAAGCCCAAGAAATCTTAGAAGACCCTCTACTTCCTTTAGTCAGTTTGAGAGGTGAGTGTTGTAATAGTCAGATTTGCAAGTGTAAAAGGGCTGAAAGCACTGAATGCATGAGTGGCTGGCCCATCTAGATCAACAGAGAACAGAATGTATTATTCTTTGATGACTGGAAACTTTGCAGATGAGCAAAAGGTGAAGGCATTCTAATTTTCAATTGCTTATTATAATATTTATATCAACTTTCATTAGTCTTCTCTCAATACTATTAAGTCAATATAGGCAAACAAATATTACTATCACTTCACGGAACTATTTAATAAAAAGTAATGTATTCAAAGACTAAAAGTAGGTGTCAATTCATCCCATTTCTCTAGTACCTCAAAACTGGGGGTGTGGAGGCTTGGCAATTTAATACTACTGTCCTGTAGTGTGTGTTGTGAAAATTGTAGGTATAACAAACTTCTAGGTCAGGAATCAGCATACTAGGCCCATGGTCCACAAGCTAAGAATGTTTTTTACATTTTCTAAGGGCTGTTAAAAAAAAAGAATATGGGACACACGTGATATATATCTTAGAAAGCCTAAAGTACTTATTGTTTGTCCCTTTATAGAAAAATAAATACCGATTCCTGCTTCATTCTTGATTTGAAACAAAACAAAACCCCCCAAAATCTAAGCAAGTTGGACTAGATAGGCACTTCCTCAAACTTATAAAGCGCTTCTACAAAAGAACCAATAACTAACATCACACCTAATGGTGAAAATCTGAAAGTTTTCCTCTAAGATCAGAAAAAGGGCTATCCACCATCCCTACTTCTAACCAGCATTGTAACAGTAGTCCATCAGTGAAATAAACAAGGGAAAAAAACTAAAGGCATTCATATCAGAAAGAAAGAAGTAAAACTGTCTTTCTTCACAAATACATTATAATCTAAACACAAAATCCTATGGAATCCACTAAAAACTACAATAAATGAGCCTAGCACCGTTATGAGACACGATATATAAAAATTAATGGTATGTCAACATATTAGCAACAATTGGAACTTTAATTTTAACATTTTCAATAATATCAAAATATGAAATATTTAGGGATCGACTTCACAAAACAGAAAATGTGACAGAAAAGAAATTGAAGAAAACCTAAATAAATGGAGAGATATACTATGTTCATGAATTATAGAAACAAATATTGTTAAAAAGTCAATTTTATCTAAATTGTTGTATAGATTCAATGCGATTCAAATTGAAATACCACTGGGCTCTTTGGATAACTTGAAAAGCTGATTGTGAATTTATATGTAAAAGCAAAAGGCTTAGGATAGCCAAAACATCTTTTTTAAAGAACAAAGTTGGAAAAATTACACTACCTTGTTTTTAAAAACAAGCAAACCCAGGGTAGCTCCATAGTGTAGTGGTTAGCATGTCTGCTTTGCATGCAGAAGATCCTAGGTTCACACCCCAGGTGGAGCTACGTACGGTACCTCGGGTGGGCCAGGCTCCCCACCCCCACCCCCAGCATGTGGGAGGAGACGCCCTACCTTCAGAGATCCAGTTCTTAAGGGGAAACGGCAACATCCATGGGTCAGGGGTGGAAGTGGGAGGAGGGGAGAGGAAAAAAAAACAAGCAAACCCATGAAGGCAAACCAGGGGAGGTACTGACCTTCATTGCACTTTGTAATTGTGAGGATAATCGAAAATATTTTCAGCTCTGATATTGCATTTTAAGATGCAGACTGAAAACATAAAGATGGGTGATATGTCTAAACAGCAATTCATTTTAGTAATGGGTAGTATTTAACCTAGAAGGTTTATTAAGGAGATCCAATAACTATATTAAAAATTATAAAAGACCATCAAAATAGGAGAGATATTTGGCTTATTCCGTGTAGCTTCAGAGAGAAAAGCCTAAAGATACAGGAGGCTGAGAAGGACCTATGCTTAGAACAAGGGAGACCTTGCTAAAATGGAATGGACAGCTTTTTAAGGTGTTGAACACACCATAGCTGGAAGAATTCAAGCAGATGCTGGAAGCCACTTTTGATGTATCATCTGTTGAAACTATATCAATGTTTCTCAAAGTGTAGTCTGAGGCCACTTGCATGGAGAAGTTGTTAAAAGTTTAGATTCTTGGGTCTCATCCTAGACCATAAATTTGCATCTCTGAGGATGGTACTTGGGAATCTGCACTTTAATAGTATCTACAGGTGATGTTTATGATCATTAAATTTGGAAATTGCTGCTTGAGATGACTGACAGGGATCCTTTTGAATTCAACAAATCTCTGATTCTCCCTTTCTTTTCCTAAAAGTCTCTGATGATTCATTTTGTTGAGTCAATATGAGAGTTTTTCTATAATTTGCAATTAATTCTGCATCTCAAACAATTCCATGGGAAATTTTAAATAGCAGGATGACTCAAGGTGTTGTTGTGCATGAGATTATTATTATGACAGAGCATCAAGACTGCATACTGATTGCTATCTCTGCTTTAATGCCAGGATTTCAGCAATCGGTGGAACCAACTGTAGCCTAACATCCAGAAAGAAGACCAAAGGAATGGCCTCACTACAGGGGACATATTGGCCATGACATAAACTACCTTGGGTTGTTGACCCAGTTTATTTTCAAAGTCATGACTCTTGGCTGGAAAAGTCTGCAAAGGAGATCCCTAAATATAGTTCATCATCTTGGGGTTATATCCATAAAAAGAGTAACATTTTTTATTTTTAAGTTAAAAGAGAAACAATTACCACCTGAAATCCAAATATAGTTTCGTGGCAGGAAGAAACATACCATTTAGCTGCATTGCATATACAATTACATTCCCTGTGAACATTATTTCAACCATCTCTATTCTCACATCATTCCTTGCCATACAACAGCCACAGGAAGCATAGGAGCTCTCCCACAAAATAAAATAAAATAAAATAAAAAAATAAAATATATAAAATAAAATAAAATAAAATAAAATAAAATAAAATAAAATAAGGGACAACTTTTTTTTGCTCAATTCAATTTTATATGCAGTTTAATTAGTAGATGCATGTACACTTACCATGGTTGGATCTCTGGGTAAATCAATTCTTTTTATCATTATGAAATGACCTTCTTTATCTCTGGTAATATTCTGTACTGAAGTCAACTTTGTCTGATAATAATATGGCAATATCACCTTTCTTATAATTAATGTGCATATAATGTATCTTTTCCATCCTTTAACTTTCAACTTGTGTCTTTTGTATTTAAAGTATCTCTCCTGTAAATAGCATATAGTTGGGCTCTTTAGTGTTTTGCTTGTTTTTTACTCCAGTCTGACAATCTCTGCCTCTTAATAGGAGTATTTTATCCATTCACATTTCATTTAATTTTTGATATAGTTGGGTTTAAGTCTACTATCTTTCTATTTATTTTTTATTTACCCTCTTTGTTCTCTTGTTTTTCCTTTCTTGTGTTTTTTGTGTTGTGTTGTGTTGTGGGGTGTGTGTGTGTGTGTGTGTGTGTGTATGTGTGTGTGTGTGTGTGAGATAATCAAGTAATTTTTAGAATTTTATTTCACATTCTCCTCTGTTGGCTTTTTATCTACTCCTTTTTATATATTTTCCTAGAAAGTACAATATACATGCTTAACCTATCACAGCCTATGTTGAATTAATATTGTAATACTTTATGGATAATGTCAGTACTTTGTAACAGTACAATTCTATTTATACTCTGGCTTTTATTTTTTTCTTTTCTTTTTTTGCTATTGTTGTCATATATTTTACTGTTACATATGTTATAACTCTCCACAATAAAATCTTTGTTTTAACTATCAGTTAACTTATAAAGATTTTTTTAAAGAAAAATAGTATTTTACTATTACCCACATATCTACCATTACTAGTACTCCTTTCTTCCCGTAGAGCTGAATTTTCAAATTATATCATTTCCCCTTTGAGGAGCTTTAAGCGCTTTTAGATTTTAAAAATTCAAAAAAAATATTAGACAGTCAAAACCTTTAACAGTTTTTGTAGTCAGTTCTGCATATGCAAATGTTCTCAACTTTTATCTGTCTAAAAATTTCTTTATTTCACTTTCATTTTTAAAGATATTTCACTAGGTATAAAATTCTAGATGTCATGTCATTGTCATCTGGTTTCTATTGCTTCTGAAGTCAGAAATTATTGAAATTATTGCCCCCTATATATAATGTATTTTTTTTTCCTGTGTTAAGATTTTCTCCTTTAGAAAACTCAAACACTGCTGGTGGGACAGCAAAGTGGTACAATCACTATGGAAAACAGTATGGGGGTTTCTCAAGAAACTAAGACTTGATCTACCATATGACCCAGCAATCCTTCCACTGGATATTTACCCCAAAGACTTGAAAACATTGATCCAAAAAGATATATGCACACCGATGTTCATAGCGATACTATTCACGGTGGTCAGGTCATGGAAGCAACCAAAGTGTCCTACAACAGATAATTGGATACAGAAGATGTGGTACACATATACAATGAAATATTACTCAGCTATAAGAAAGATGAAATACTGCCATTTGCAACAACGTGGATGAATCGCAAAGTAAGCATGCTAAGCAGAATAAGCCAGTCAGAAAAAGTTAAAAACCACATGCTATCACTTCTATGTGGGATATTAATCTAAAAGCAACAAACAAACCGATTCATGGACATGGAGAATAGACTAGTGGTTACCAGAGGGTGTGGTGGGGGGAGAGGGAGAAGAATAGGATAGATGGGATAAAAGGGGTCAAATATGTGGTGACAGAAAGAAATCTAACTATGGGTGATGAACACGCGATGCGATATATATATATGACTTACTGTTGAATTGTATGCTTGAAACTTATTAGATTTTGTTAATCAATGTTACCATAATAAATTTTAAAAAATACTTATTAAAAAAAGATTTTCTCCTTTATCAGTGGTTTTCAGCTGTCTGCCTATTATGTTCCTAAATATGGTTTATCTTAATATCTATCTACTGGGTTCATTCAACAGCTTTGGATATTTTTCCTCTCTCTATTCTTTCTCTGTCCTCCTCCTGGAAATCAATTTAGACCTATATGAAGTCTGGATACTGATCCACATGTCATTGAGATTCTGTTCGTTTTGGTCCCAATCTTTTTTCTCTCTGTATTTCAATTTGGATGATTTCTATTGATCCACTTTCAAGATCCCTGATATTTTTTCTATTTTCTTCATATGCTATTAATTTCATTTAATGATTTTTTAAAAATATCAGATAACTTTTTTTTTAGTTTTAGGATGTATATTTGGTTTCTTTTCAGTCATTAAATCTCTTCTGAAATTCCTATCTCATAATTCCAATATGTGGGTTCTTTGTCAATCTGTTTATACTAATTGATTTTTCTCTTGACTATGTATCACAATAAAAAATTTCTTTGTGTGTCTAGTAATTTTTAATTTTGAAATGATATATTGTAGAGACTCTGTATTCTGTGATCTTATTCTGAAGAGTGTCAAATTTTGTTTAAGTAAGCAGTCAAAGTACCAGAGGCTTGGTCTTATGGTTTACTGGATCTATTTTCATTTTCTCTTAGTTTCAAGGCAAACCTATTAGTCTTGTTATATGATCTTTACTCTTAAGGTCTCTCTGGTGTTTCAATGGAAAGCCCAAATTGTTGACCAAACTCTTCTAACTTGTCAGGATTCAGACTACAAACTGTTTCCCCTGTGATTCCAGCAGCCCCAATCTTTCCTCAGCTCTTTCCACTGCCTCGATGTCATTTTCAACTTGGGATATTTAGAATCCTATTTATGCCTGTATTTCTCAGAAGTCAGTTAAGGATTTGAAGGGAGTTTATACGCAGAACTTACTGCCACCCTGCCTCTGATCACCATGGCTTTCTTCTTTCTGGGATCGCCACCCTCAATTTTCAGTCATTCTATTTATCTCACACTCTGTTCTCTGTGCCTTCAGGCCAAAGAGACTGCATTGTTTTTGCTTGAGTTCTAGAACCCCGTGTAGCATGTAGCATGGGATTCTCCTCAGGGAACACACTTCATTCTTTCATGGGTCAAATGCTTTTCTGTTTCTGCCTACTTCTGGTCACTGTCCAGTGACTTCAAACAGTTTTTTTTTTTTTTGTTTTTGTTTTTTTTAATATTTTGTCCTATATTTGCAGGTTTAGTAGTCCACTAAAAGCTATTCTTTCCTTGTAGGAATTGGGACTCCAATATGCAGTTTTAATGTCAATTATCCTAACTCCTTCACAGTATCTTTTTCTAGGAATTATTTCCTACCCCTGATTCAGGGATTACCACCTAATGGTGTATGAAATTGCTCCAAACTCCTTATAACTTTCAAATGAATTACTTTGTGCTATAAATAGCCAATCCAATTACAGATTTATCACTTTAATCATTTCTCTCTTTATTTTAAACGAATATGTTGTATAACAAAACTCAAGGATATGTCTAAAACAAAGATCCAATGAACCCGGTGTAACTATCTTTAGCCACAACAGCGACTTCTTGGTATAATTTGCTACTGGATTTTTTTAAAAGATGTTCTCATCTGGGCTCCTGCTCTACCTCTTCTTCTTTCCTACTAAGATAGAGTTGTCAAATTTACCTTATAAGTGAGGAGCCTGTTCTGTTCAGAACATACCGATTCAGCATTGTGATCACTTTCCTGTGAATTTCCCTTCATCACTGAATCATGACCTTCTTTATTCCAAATTATGCTTTTTTGCCTTAATAATGGTTCTTCAGCAACATTAGTCTTTCCCTGTTTTATCTTTTCCCATCTCTTTCAATCTTCAAACATCTTTATGTTTTGGGTATCTCAGAGATATCTTTATCTCTGATAAACACATGTTTTGTATTTCTTAAAAATCTGATTGATACTTTTGAACAAATTAGTTTAATCTGTCTACATTTACTGAGACTGCTATGTCTAGACTTTTTCTACAATATGTTTTTTTCTATTTATTATGTTTTTTCTTACCTTATTATCTTTTTCTTTCCTTCTTCTTAAATCACTCTAGTGTTCTGTGATCCTTTGTTTTATATGTGCTTTTTGGGGAATTATACATCTTTTTCTATTCTTTGAACATTACTCTTAAGTTTTAAAAGGCATACTACCTTAAAGTCTAAAATGGACCTATCTCTATCTTCCTCCTGAATAATATAATGAACCTGGAGTTTATAATTGCAGCTTCTTCTACTCCCTTTATCCATGTAATGTCATCTAGCAATTTCATTTCTTGTTATTTGAAAAACTCCCTAACTGATCTTTTTTTAATGCTTTTTAAAATTTACGAATATGTTTACATATTTTTTTGCTCATCGTTCCTTCTTGCTTTTTTACTTTGGGTTTAAAATTTCTATTTCCTGAAGTATATTCATTAACAGTTATTTTGGCAAGGGTCCAAGGTCAGCGTATTCTCTCAATCCTTATTTCTCTGAAAATGCCTTATTTCACTCCACACTTGAATAATAATCGAGCTTGATATATTATTCTAAGTCAATATTTATTGTCCCTCAGCATTTTGAAGATGTTCTCTTACCCTATAGTGTCTATTTTTGTCAACAGGAGTCTGCTCTCAGTTTAATTTGCAGCTCCACATGTAATTTTATAAAGTTTTCATAGTCCTTTATTCCACATATCCCTAAAATAGTGTTTTTTATTCTCTTTTTCAGAGGGGAGTTTACAGAGAACGGTAAGAATCTGATAGCAGAAGTCACTCCCATATTTCCCTCCATACAAGATCATGAGGTTCAGAGACCTCTTAACAATTCACAATCCTGTTGTGAATCTCTGCCTAGAACTGCTCTAAAACAAAAGAGTACTCAATAAGTATGTTTTGTTAAACTAATTAGTTAATGGATGCAAGTCTGGATAGAGGTCTGGATGAGTGAAGCAATTGAGCCTGGGTAATCCTGGGTATATGCCATTATTTCAGACATTCTTGTCTGTTACTCCTGTTGACGTTACTGAGAAGGATTATTTCTTAGTCTGTTAATGTGAATGTTATAATTTGAACAGAAAAAAATGAAACAAATATAACTTCTTCAAGATACATTCTACTTTGAAGTGACAATTTGATTATTAATAATAAGACCCTATACAAAAGATAGCCAATGTTTGCCTTTAATGTTCCCAAAGCAGTTCCACTATATTCTTTCAATTCATTTGATCATCAAATAAACCTAGTGAATTAAGAATCATCATCTTCATTTTTTGCAGTCAAGGAAACCAAACTCGTGAGAGAATTCAAGCAATTTGCTTAAAGTTATACAACCAGATAGCAGGACTCAGTTTTTCATTCTGATTTCTCTTTGCCTGCTCTTTGCTTCTCATCCCTCCTTCCCTTTGCCTCCAAGGGCCCAGAAATCAGTGTTAAGTATATGCATGCCCCAGCAAGGGCAGCCATATTGAGAGGGAGGGCATCCCCAAGTCTCCAGAATGGGCTTCAGACCTGACCGACCCTTGAGCTTGCACCATGTGGGCCGAGAAAGAAGGGAGAAAGGCCGGGGGTGATTTTTCTTGGACCATGTTGTGTGTTACATGGGTGGGTGATAAACATCCAAGGAGACTTCTCCTACCCACTAAATAACCTTGAATGTGATTGCTTCCTCCCCTGCGCTGCTTTCTCTCACCCTATCCTTTTCTACCAAGGCCATATTGCTGGAGTCCTTTCCATTAGACCTACTGTTCACTCCTCTTTTAAATTTAGCATTACCAACTTTTATCCCAACTTTCCTTTAGTGGTGGTGGAAGTGCAAATTGGTACAACTATTTAAGGAAACTAGCAGTATCTACTAAAGCTGAAGATACACATACCCTACACCCCAGCAATTCCACTCTTAGATCCTATAGGCCTAAGTGTGTGCATACGTTTACCAAGAGATGTGCACGATATTTATATGGTTTTATTCATAATATGCCCAAACTAGAAACTATCCAAACATTTATTAATAGTAGAATGATAAATTAATTGTACTGTATTCACACAATAAGATACCATACAGCAATGAGAATTAACTAATTGTAACAAAACAGATGAATTTTATAAACATGGTATTAAATGAAAGCAGCTAGGCACAAAGGGACACATACTGTGTGATTTCATTAAAATTTAGTATAAAATAGGTACAATTAATCTCTGTTGATAGAAATCAGGAGAGTAGCTACCCTTGGAGTAGAAATTGAAAGAGGACAAAGGAGCCTCTGGGGTCCTGGTAATGTCCTGATTCTTGTTTTGGGTGCTGGTTACATGAGGGTGTTCATTTATAAACTATACAATTATGATATGTGTACTTTTCTATTTATACATTATATATCCAATAAGTTAAAATATTTATCTTTACCCACACTGGATAATTTAAACATATATGTCCAAGACTTAGATATACCATACAAATGTACATACTGGTTATGTGCTTATTATCTATCCATTATGGATGAATTTGAAGACCCTAATACATTCTCTTTAAAAAATAATCAAAGTGAATCACTAGCTTGGACCAGAGCTGTGTGACTTTAACTTGTTCATTTCATGAGATATTATATCAGTGGCCTCCCACCATACCACCCCGAGACCAGTAAAGGAATTATGTAATTACAATAGCCAGCCTTGATGAAACAGCAATTATATATCTTAGCAGCTGTGTGCTTCTGTTCAAGTTAGATAATTAGCCAGAAAATTGTTTGCATAATTATTTTATGGAGCATTTGGTGATTTAACCATTTAACTCTGAAGGCTTATCCAAAAGTCATTAAACCATTTAAAGTGGTAGAGATCACAGTTGGTACTGTTTCAGTACACGTAACAAAACCCAAATAGCTTTAGAATTCCATGGATTTCTTCTGTGTAACCAATCATCGCAGCTGGCAGATCCAAGCTGGCTTTTGCTTTTTAAATTTTATTATTTTCTCTCTAAAGGACATGTGCGTTGACTCTTTTAAAATGATATACAACCTAAATGAGTTCTTAGGCCTGCCACTGCTATTTCTGATTAGATGAAAGTGTACATGAATCATTGCCTTCATGTACACTTCGTTATTAAATCCATGTGGCTTCATTCCCTGTTTATGAAGAAGAAACACTGAGAACGAGAAATCAAGAGAGGTTGCAAAGAGAGGCAAAAATAAAGAAGGGAAAACTGACCTTGGAGATTATTTTGAAAAGTACTTCTGGTTCACCAAAAGTGTAGACAATCTTATAACATTTTGGTAACTCTTCTACTCACTATTAATGTCATAATAACAATATATTTGATTATATGAAGCTTCAATAAGGAATATTTTCTATATCCTTTGGGTAGGGGGGCGGTTAGCAGAAGAGCTTGATTCTGTGTACCTGCTAAGATATTGATCTAAGTCATTGATGGAGGCATGTTGCCTTGCTACAGCACTGTGGGCTTGGGGTCCAAATACTTCTATTCAAGTCTCAACTAGTTCCTTTCATAATGTATATCTTCTCAAAGCCTCAGTCTTTGCTTCTAAAATGAGAACACTGGAGGCAATTACAGTGGAGTTCAGATTGGAATCAAACTAGACATGCTTACATCTCAGCTCTGCCTTTACTAGCTCTATGACCTTGGGCTTGTCACCATTTAACCTCTCTGCATTTCTGGCTAATTTTAACAGAGCTCTGTCTCATCTGGTGATTGAAGAATACATAAATTAATGCATTATGGGAACTACTTAGAACTGCCAAGCACAGAATAAACACATTATAAATTAATTCTATTGTTATTTTTACTACTGTGTATATGAAAGTGCTACTAAAACTATAAATCCTAGAAAAGATGATTCCCATAATCCTGTCATTTCCTAAGCATAACCCATTCATGATTCTCTAGGGAATAAGTCAGAAGAAATTCTAAGTCAAAATTTTCTAAGCTCAAGTTCAGGTTTGTGTGCCCTAGGAAAGGAAACCCAACTGCATTGCTGCCATCAATTAATTCAGTCTTCTCTGAGAGCCCACAGCAGGCACAGCTCATCTGGAAGACAGCGACTGAAGACTTGAGGAAAAGAACAAAATATGGGCAACTATGCTGAAGAAACAGTGTCTGTCATTTTTAAAACTACCCCTTGAGAGTCACTGCTCATGGGCATGGGGTTTCTTTTTGGGGTGATGTAAATGTTCTAAAATTGACTGTGCTGATGGCTGTGCAACTTTGTGAATAGACTAATACGATGAAATTGTACACTTTAAATGGACAAATAGTATGATTATGTGAACTATATCTCAATAAACCTATTATTTGAAAAAAAATCTACTTCTTATATTTCAGTTTATATCATCAGTTGAGAGAAAGAGAGAGGGAGATAGACAGACAGACAGACAGAGACAGAGAGAGAAAGAAAAGAGAAAAGAAAATGCATTTGACCTTCTCTGGAGTGGAGTGTGGCTACTGGTACCAAGGCTGAGCTCAGCAGTTCCAGCACTGGCCATCTAAGTGATTATGGCAGGTATTGCAGACAGTGGCAGCTTAAAATCCTCACCAGACTGTGGGTAGACAAAAAAAAAATGTCAATGTCTTTCTTTTTAATTCCCTCCACTATTTGTTTCCAAATAGGAAAGCAGAATTTGAAAGGAAAAAGCCAACTCCAAAAGTGTGCTCTGTGAGACACAGGGTGGGCGCTCCCAGCGGGTGAGAATAGGAGGGGAAAGAAGCAGGATGAGCACCCATGAGGCAGTGGTGAGAAGATGCCCAAACGGGGCAGAGATTTCTCCTGAGGACAGGTGTCTGCAGTGCTTATGGTACGACTGCTGAGCTGTTGGCATTTTCATAGGGTCTTCTGTGGTTTAGAGAGACTGAGCTCTCACGTGGTGGCAGGGCGCTTTCACCTTGCCCTTCTGATGGACCCCCAACTGGTCATCAATCTAATACACCAGTTCAGACACAAGGCTCAGAGCTTAGGGTCCTGCCAGAGGTGACATTTAACAATTTCCAGCGTAAACAATAAGAAGCCATCATAAAGAGATCAACAGACATGAAAACAAAAAGGCTCTGCAAAAATTCTCCAAAACAAACTACCAGACTGCAGTCTCAGGGATGGGAATAAGATGGGCACCGGAGATTCTCTGGAGACTGGCAAGGGGCCAGTTTGTCCCAATGCCAGCTTGCAGGACTGATTAAAAGATTTCTTACCCAGTGGGAGTGAAAGGAATCGTTAAAGCAATAGTGAGCTTCGGAGACACCCAGAGAGAACAAGTCTGGTCTTTCAGGCACCTGGGCTCTGTCACAGGGCTGCCTCGTGTGCCTCAAAGTGCACCCTTCTTATATATGGCTTTCTGGAGAGATGGGCTTTAATTAATAGTATGCCTTTGTTATTTTTAGCCAAAAGTTACAAAAAGGGGCAAGTTCTAAAATATTTTAAATGATAAACTGTGGGTAGAACTTTGAGAAGAAACACAAAACTTAAATAGTCTCAAAGTATCTCCTTACCAGAATTTTATTAATTACAAAGAATAAAATTGCAGTTGGGATGATGTAATAGGGCAAACTGAGGTCAGGTGTTTCTTGGTATGTTTATGATACATTGAGAAAGAGCTGACATATCTTCTGTGATATTTCTGCCATATTTGTATAACCTGAAAATAGTTATGAGGAAACATCAGACAAATCCAAATTAAGGGGCATTCTACAAATCAATGGCTGATATGCTTGAGAAATGTGAAGGTCTTAAGAGGAAGAGTTCAAGGTTAAAAGAGACTAACATACCAAAGGCCATGCCTGATCCTGGATCGAATCCTTTTGTCATATAGTCTATGGTCAGGACAATGGTGAAATTTGAATAAGGTCTAAAGATTGATAATAGTGATGCAGCCTTATTAATTTCATGATTATAATAATTTTACTGTGTTTATGTAAGAAAACGCCCTCGTTTTTAGGAAATACACCGTAGTAGTTAGAAATAAAGAGGCATCACATCTGCAAGTGGTTTTAGAAAGTGCTTATCTGTCATCACATCCAAGTGGTTTTTGAAAATAGTAATGATAATAATTATATATAATTAGAGATAATAATTAAAGCAACTGTGCTAAAATGTTAACATTTAAGGAATTTGTGTGAAGGTCACATGAAATCCTTTGTACTATTATTGCAACTCCTTTGTAAGTTTGAACCATTTCAGAATAAACAGTTTTTAAAAACCATTATTTTTGCCAGGAGGAAAAATGAAATTAATCCTACATGGCCCATTGAACCGAGTTTAGATTGTCTAGAGACTCTAAACGGAGGATGTAGACATGGAGGAAATGAGTCTTGTGGGGGTTCCACACACGTCAGTGTATTCCTGGGGGAGCTTGGCAATTTCAGAGAAGTCTCTTCTAGGAGGTTGCTCTGTGGGTTGCTAAACTCATCTCTTCCCCAAAGGGAACCAAACTGTTTCATGCTTATGAGGATGTGAAACACTCTCTTGACACTCAACATTTGGAAATAATATATAATGTGATAGAGAGGCCGAGGACCCAGTCCAAGGAGATCATTTCCCATCCTCCTTCTGTGTGAGGCATCGAAAGGCTGTCATTTTGGATCACCAAGATAATGAGATGCAGATGAGAACTGAAATTACAATGTATAGGCTCATGAAATGTTTTCTTATTGTATCTTAGCTACCTCCTCCTTCTTCTTGTCCAATTTTCTTTTTATCTGTTTTATGTTTATGAGTTCATTAACTGCTATCCCCAAGACACTGCAGGAAGAACCTTAGGACTTTGTAATTCATCATTTGCCAAATGCTTTTAGGAACTTCAGTATAACATCCCCCACGCCACCCCCCAGCTGCCCCTGCCCGCTGAAAGTTGTGTTTTTAACTGGTGAAAGGAATAAAAGGGAAAGGAAGGGAAGAGATTTAACAAGTGCTTTATACCAATATCTCATTTAATCCTCACACAATCCTGGAAGGTAGGCAGAAATATCCACTGATGGATGAAGGCTGAGATTCAGATAGGTTAAGAAGAGGATAAAGCCACACAAATCGTAAGGATCAAAACAGGGGTTCAATAGCCAGGTTCGTCTAACTCTAGGGCTTATGCTGTGTCCACGTCACCATTTAATACTAATGAAATCTGATTTGTTACTTTCTCTTTAAAAAGAGCACTTTTTCTAATTGTGAGGTGAGTATATTTTTAAAAACTTAGAAAACACATTAAAAAAAAAAATCCCTAATCCTACTACTCATAGCTAACCTGCATGGTTTGGAAGTTAAGACTAATTAAAAACAGCACCATATTTATCAGTATTCACAATCCAAATCTGATATTGGGTGTCTTTGCCCTTTTAAGTAAATCAAATTTCAGGAGAAAAGCGTTGTAGGTGATCCAGGTTGGGTCTCTCCTTTTTAAATAGATCTCTTCAGGGAAGTGGAAACATCAACTTTCTGAACTAAAAGAGAAGTTAGACCTTATGGCCTGAAAGTTTCTTTTTAACTCAAAGGTTTAATGATTTGAGGACCAGTGTTTGTGTGTATTTGTTTCACCTGTGCTGCTAACCTGAATTTCTCAACTGGACACTCACAGTTTTTCTGTATCTAAGAAGGCAGTGATGGAAACTTCTATCCAGTGATGAAAGGAAGTTTTTAGTATGATACCAATCCATCAGCCTTTTCCACTCGTCTTGTCTAAGCAGTGTGCATAGCAGTTAAAAGCCAGAAAAGGGCTTCAGAGTCAGACTCTTTGAGGATCCAGCTTGAGTTCTACTACTTCCTAGCTGTGAAACAGTAGACAACTTACTAAATCTCTCTAGGCTTCTTTCCCTCTTTCATGAAATGGAGGCAAATATAAAGAATAGCTGTAGATAATTCAATGAGACAGTGTATGTATAGGGCTTTGTATAGTGCCTAACAAATAGTTCCTATCATCAATAAATACTTCCTGATATCAATTGAATAATATGGGTAGATAGCATCCCATGGTGAAATAAGTGTAGGTACGGGAGTAAAACAGGACAAGGTCAACTCTTGGCATGATTTCTCTACTTATAAGCTATGTGGTCTTGGTCAAGTAACAAACTCTAGGTGCTTCACTTTCCTAAATTGTAAAATATGATACTCGTGATTCAGTTCAGGTCTGTTTGACTTCCAAGCTTATGTTCTCAACTACTACAGTGCAGTGGTAAAAATGACACCTGCAGGGTTGATATTCCTACAGCACTCTGTAGGGAGAGTGATACTTAGATGGATTCAATATCAGCAGACACGGTACTAATAGTAGAAGTAGTAGTTGTTACTGCTGCAGTCATGCTCTTATTCATCATCATTGTCATTCAGTGATCTAGGATGATATTGAAAGATAGAGCTAGGCCTGTCGGAGAAGGTGATTGGGGTTGAAGAAACTGGTTGAGACAGCTCTGACATGGTCCCAGTAGCAGGGTATGACCCGGGCCAGTCACATCTCCTCCAGCTCAGATTCTCCATCCATTCGATGCAGATAAAGGCAGGTGAGAGTAGTTTCTGTGTTTCATAGGTTTGTTTCTTTGTCTCCTCCCCTGAAGGAGAGATGACTGTGAAAACCATGAAAGTCCCTTCTAGTCTTCAAATTCTTAAATTGCGTATCTAATGAATCCAATGATATCCTTTAGGATACCTTGGTTCTGAGCCATTTAATCTCTCTGACTCTATTTTGTCATCTGCCAAATGGTGATGATACTACCTACTTCCCACCCCTGGCAAGGACCACATACTCCAGTGTATCCTGAATGCCTAGGGCAGTGACTGACCCTAGGATGATGATGTAAATCTTTGCTTATTAAATGCTGAACAAAGAGGGG
>NW_006494610.1:158219-232789 GCF_000325575.1 Pteropus alecto
TGCCAAGGCATCTATCCTCTCACTGTTAACAAACAATTCCTTTCAGATAAATCAAAAACACCGAGTAGAGGCCCCTCACCAGCTCTATTCCTATAAAATCCTTGCAGTTCCCTGCAGAGGAAGACCCTCTGGGAATGGAAAATGCCTAGGGTGTCCACATGCTCTGAGGTATAGAGGAAACCATCCTGCAAAATTGCAAATGGTGCAAAACTCAGTATCTCTGAATTCTTCTTGGGAGAGCCAGTTCAGCCTCTCTCAGGTACTCACTAGACCACCAGGCCAGAATGTGATAGCCAGGAGGGGACGTTTATTTGACCATGACGGCAAAGCCCAGACCCCTTAAGTGTTTCTCCATGCTGCCTGCCAGCCTCCCACTGGGGATATTTTTTTCTAGCATCAATAAACTGTAGCCTCTGGTTTTGTGCTTCCATCTCACATTGTCCTTTCCTCTCCAGTCCACATCGTCATCATCATCATTCATTGCCTTTATTAAGGGCCCATCTGCGGGCATTTGGCTGTCTGTGTACAACAGCGGATTGATGCCACTCCTGCTCTAATGTCAGGAAACTGCTCCCCTCTCATCTTAGTCCCCAGGCGTCTTCACCACTGTTTTTACCTAGTTACACACAGGGGCACACACACACACACACATGCACACACACCCCACTTACTCACAATTCACTATTTTCAGCAAAGGGGTGGAGAGCTAGTTAATGTGCAAATGTTACTAGAGAGTAAGAGCATATTAAAGCCATTCCAGTCCAGATTCTCCTGCCAATTCTTTGGGGTTGAGGGATTCAGAAGCAGGTACTTGGAATATGTTTATGGTGAGGTGGTGAGGGGAAGGCTGAGACAAAGATCTGGAACCAGGAAAGGGCCTAGAAGACACCACTGTGAGAGGACTGGGTGAAGGGGGAGCATCTTCATAGTCACGCTTCTGCTACCCAGACCCAGCCTGCTGCTGCCTTCCAGATAATTGCGGTAGGATCCATGCGGTAGGATAGTCATGCCCCAAATTAAACTCAACTAGAAAAGGCATTGAAAATAAAGTCAGCGTGAGTATCAGCATCTATTGAGGCAAAGTCTCCTATACCAAATGAGAGAATGTGTTGTCTCTGTTAGCTGAGCCCAGACAGTTCTCAGGGCTGCATGGAATTGAGATTTGGTGTGGCCGTGGAGGGCCAGTTCTCAAGTTCTGAGCCGAGGTTGGCCACTCTTCCCAGTGTATTTGGAGACAGGCTGAAGAAGGTGCTGTCAACAGGGCGCTCCCTGCTGGCTGGACTATATACTCCCGACAGCACGCAGTAGGAGTTTTCCAGGACTAGAAGAGCAAGAAAAAGCAAAACTGATGAGGAGAAAATATCTTCTCCTTGTGAGGAAAAAAAAAAAAAAGATTCTTTGTTGAACTGATCTTAAGATGTTAGCAATCTTGTTATTAATTACCTGTGGCAAAGCCTTGAGTCACAATGCTTTAGTGTCTAATGTGGCCTCACGGTCCTCTCAGACCATCTTCTTTTGGGTAGATGGCAGTGCCATCCTAACCCTAAATTTCCTAGTAGCATAATTCCTGTTCTTGCTATTGTGTGAAATGATAGTATTCTTTTTGGCTGGGTTTCCAAGGAGCCAGAAATGTTACTGTCTTCTTGAACTAACGAGTTCACTATTGGGACAGCACAAATAAAGACTGGTGCTTGAGACATCTTGGCTCACTTTCGAAGGGTGTTGTTTCTGAGAGCGCCTTAAACAGTGATCAGAGGAAGACAGCAGAGAGTTATAAAAAGAATTATGTATAGTCATTTGGGGTGGAGAGATGGAATAATCTTACAGAGGAGTCCCTAAACATTATTAAAGCTTCAAATGTACAAAGGCACTTAAATGAGTTGATGTTTTAAAGTCCAGAGAAAACCAAACAGAAACTAATACAGGAAAATGTTTGAATGAGGAGGGGTGCTCTACCTGACTTGCAGAAATGACTTTCAAGATCCCAAAGAAGGGAAGAGTGGGAATTGCTCTTTTTAAGATTTTAGAAAGTTTCATCTTGCTGTTCTTGTAAAGGGAAAACAAATCTGTCCTTGAGAGAACTTGTAAGACAGCCTTCTCCTTTAAAAAAAAAATACTCAGAAAACAGATAAGTGCCACAAAACTTTGAAAGAGCTAAGATCAACTTGGTGTGTGACAAAGCTCATGTAAGAATGGTAATCAATCTCTTGGCAATGGAAATTTTAAATTTAAAATAAGCTTCAACAAAGCCTTTGAACCTTCAAACACTTTATCCTTAAGAAATTAATGGGTCCCTGAAGAAGTCACATTTCCTTTTCTGTTTCTGTAATGTATACTTCAATTACATTAATCAACAATGCAGCAAAATAACTGACGCCAACCAACTTCCAAGTCGCATTTCCAAATGCTCCTTTTCTTCAGCAGAGACTTAGCATTTGAAGATAGCTAATTGAGGTTTATATAAGCATGAATAAATATTTGGTAAAGCTGGATTTTCCCATCCTGTTGTCACCCTTTGCTCACCCCAGCATGATTTCCCATCCTTTTCTTCCTTCTGCTGACATTTCTGTTGACTGTGATAAACCATCTTGCTGAAGGAGATATTATGTTAAACCATTCATTTGAAATGTCTGCAAAGATGCTAAAATACCCAACAGATGGTCTTTTTTATTTTAAAGCACACTGGGATCTGTGAGACATTTTGTTTTTCCCCATTGGAAAATCAGCTGAGGTTTCTCTGGGTCCCTGTGCTCTCCCCTACTCTAGACAAAACAAAAAACCAAGTTTCATGCCAGTCATCTTTTTAGATGTGATTTTTTTTCTTGTAAATTGGATTTTGCTTTTAATGTATCTACCCTCAAATCTATCCCTATGAGAGTTTTGGTTTCACTTAAATTTTCTCAGAGAAAGGCTCCAAATATTGATTTACTAGTGTAGTGTTACACACACACGTACACACGCATGCGTGCACATGTACACACACACACACACACAACTTTAATTTTCCATTTGGGTTTTTTCCTGTCTATTTGGAAGTGATCAATGTCTGTCAAGTGGGAGGTCACATCTCCTTTTTGCTAATGGCCTGTAGGGGAATGCTCCTGACACTTTGTGCACTAACGATGCACAAAGTCTTGCTATGGGGCTCCTTCAGCCCCTCACAGACATTTCCACATTTGCCATCTCCCCTCTGCAAGGCATAGCTACTGATTCCATTTCACTAAGACCCCTGCCCTTACCCATCATCTTAGAAAACACTGATAAATTTACCCTTCCTAAGGTGGATCACCTCTCCATAGCTAATTTTAATGGGAACCTCCTAAGATAAAAAGCAAATTAGTTTCTAGGGTTAAATTACCTGCACTGGGCAGGGTAACAGATCTTTCTTAGGTTGTGGAATAAGGCAGACCTTTGAGTCATATCAACTCGGCAGCTTAAACCCATACATTCACAAAGCTTATACTTTGTAAAAATAATTACGGATTATCAACTATTTCAGAAGTTCCATTTTTTATAGTTCAATATATCTCAAGAGAACTCCACATAATGAGAGCTCTTGCGTGGTTGGTACTTGTATAGATACTCACCTCGTTTTCAAATCTGCTAGTTATCGAAGGGAAATGAAGACATTTGGTGCCACTCAAACAAATCATCTGGATGCAAGTTGGATTTTTCACTTTCCACATGGGTGTTTCAGTCAAACAGCCGAAGACATGGAAATTCACAATTCAGCCAGCAAGGCTGACAGACCTCTCCAGTCTTATCTTGGGGCTCTAGCTGGAATTAGGAGACTTGATTTTCCCTGCAACTCCTGGGGAAGGAGAAGAGCTTCCCATATGTCCTTTTCTTCCGTGTCTTGAATATCACTTTTGTTGTTGCATATGTGTATTTTGGTTATGTTCTTCTAAAGACATACCTCCTTTTACTTTACTGCACTTCACAGATGTTGTGTTTTTTTACAAATTGAAGGCAAGACCCTCTACCAGCAAAAAGATTAGGATTTGCATTATTGCAATACTTGCTTTATTGCAATGGTCTGGAACTGAACCAACAATATCTCCGAGGCATGCCTGAAATTTGTAAGATTGGCAATATATGTAAATAGACCAAATTACACCCAAAGAGAAACTGTTTGCATCCAGATCTTCACTATAATTGGACACTGGAATTCAATAAAAAGCTTCTACGCACAGAGGTAAGTTCGTACCGTCCCCAGAATTCATGCACCGAGGAAGGAAACATGGCACATTCAGCTACCGAAGTTGGCCACAAGCAAAGCTCAAACTTCCACAATCTCCGGGAAAATGAGATGTTACATGTTCTTAGCAGGAGCTGACAATTAAGCCAAGTGAACAATCACACGAGGCAGGGGAGTGGGAGCTCATGCTGTTTACCCACACGCCTCAGGTGCTCAGTGAGTGTGAGGCCCAGGGCCAAATGCTTTCAACCACCCAAGGAGCCAGGGATCCTGAAATCGACAACCCTATGGCATGTTATTCTGTTTATTATCATGGAGACTGCCCTGTTCCTCCCAACTATTTCCTCTGGCACGATAAGGATTTTGTGAGGAGCCAGGGGAGAAATAATTCATTAAAATCAAGTAATGATTTGTAATATTTAAACTATTTCATTAAACCAGGAAGCAGGTCAGAAACTAACCTTTAAATACAGCCAAGGGAGAAATTCAGCCCAGCAGCTTAAAATATATATCTTTTGCAGGGAGCATGGAGCGTATAATTAGCTGTAATTTCTGCAACTGCTGTAAGGAAGCTCTATTTTTTGGCTGATAGGCAATGTTATCTCCTGATGCCTGGGAAACCAGATCCTAGGGTTATATTCCTGACTCCCACATGGACCCTCGTGGGTGGCTTTGGGGGGGGCGCGGGGCAAGGAATGGGAAAACGAGCAAAGAAAAAGAATGGGCAGGGTGAGGCCGAGAACTGGTGAAGTTACAGGGAGGGATCTGGGTGATAACCTCTTTGATTGTTGTGTAAAGAGACTCTACATGTTGTAAATTATATTTAAACATATTCTGATTTCCAGTGTGATCACTTCCCCAAGACATTCTCAGGACTTAATACACTGGGCAAAAGCTGTACTCTTTGGCTCCTGCTGGTAATCGTGGAGGAAGTTAAATGTGCTACTGTTAGAGGATCACTTTTATTTTTGGCTGTTTCAACAAGCACAGACTTCATTTTTTTCTTTTCCAGTGGGCAAATCTCAGTCTGGTAGAAGCATTAAAAATTAGTAAAGGTGGAAATGCTTTGAAACATTTGATCTCCTCTCAAGGAAGCTGAGCAGAAGGGAGGGGAATCCCTCAGGAAGCCTTGCCGCGTGGAAGCATACACACCAACAATGAGATTTTCTTCAATACCTCCTATGGCCTTGAATTCTCCCCTCTAGTCAGGCACCAAAGGGGCAAACATCCAGCTCTCCTTTCTGACATTTGATCTAAATTTCCCGAAGTCTCAGGGGAGGCCAGGGAGGCTCAGATGGGGAGAAACAGAACAAAAACAGCAACTTGGCAGTAAATAAATCTGATTTTTGTTCATTCCAACCAGGGCTGGTTTGGTTTGCTGGGAAGGGAGTACTTTCAATTCTGTTTTTCTGGAAACTGTCAAATCATGCCTCACCTTGCCCTCTGAACCATATCAACTAGCTAATCATCCAACAAACAGTAGAAATCTACCCTGTTCTTAACAAGAGAGACAGTAATTGGCATTGGGGAAAAAAAAATATATCTCTCAGTTATTTATCAGGATTCTGCAGTGAATTAACCTCTGTTCTAATTATTTATTTAAAAATTTCTGCAGTCCATTTGGGAAAGAAGGGATATGGTTTTAAAGGATTTAATTTGTAAAAATAGTATAATCTTCGCCTTGTCCCAGAAAAGCCCAAATCCCATTTCTCTCTTCTGCTCCTTGGAATGAGTTCCCTTTGATGGGGAGCACGTTCAGATGTGTATTATACTGATATTCCCCAGATAACACATCTGAATTATAAACTCTGGCATCTTCCGGGTACCAAGGTGGAGAGGATAAAGCAAGAAAGTGATCAAACACTCATTAAATGAGGAATGGAAAAGCAAGGGGGCATCTTTCAGGGACCTCAACCACCAGTATTTATCCTACAATATCCACAGATTACAAATAATTGCCTCCGAGCTCTGACTTGGTCAGATAAATCTGCTCACTGCCTCACAGAAGCAGCCCAAGACCATTTCTCGGAAGGCTCACGTCTCCTCCACAGCAGCGGCTCATCTCTAATGTAACAGTTCTGTGCTGTCCTCCAGAGCAGAGCGGCATTGTCCCAGCTATGAATAAATCATTAACCCTATTTTATTAATAAGGCGAAGCTAACAGTACTCCCAGCCTGGGCCTGCTCTTCCTTTCCAGCGGTGCCTCAGAAACAAGTGCCACACTGCTCTTCCTGTGTGGAAAAAGGCTGTAAGTCTCAAGAATGTGGCTTGCAGGATCTGGGTGGGAAGCACCAGCCAGCTGTCTGCAGATGAGGCACGACTCTGAAGCCCAGAGGTTTGCAACTGCTGAGAGAGTCAGCTTTGAAGAGAGGCAGTTACCCCGGGACATCCACCACTTCCATGGGACCACAGGAGAGGAGGGAGTTTTACAGTGTCACAAGGAGAGAGTCTGGGCAAGGAGGAGGAGCAGAGAAACACCTTACTTTGGTCTCAGTTTTTATAAAGAAATAACAGTTTTTTAAATATCTTTTCTCAAGAAATAATATTTTAATGTTGTCTCACCTTTTATATGACCTCAAATTGCCCCCCGACCCATAGGAAACAGGTGGAACTAGATTATAAACTTTATTTAAGGCAACTTTACTAATGCATAAAGTACCTTACTGTGTCATCAGTTCTATTACACTATTTGCTGAGTTATATTTCTTATTGTACTCAGGCCTCTTTTGGAGGCAAATGACAGAAACCCAACTTGGCTAAATTAAGCAATAAAAAGCGGGGGTGAAGTTGTCAACTTGGGTAATGAAAACTTGAGGAGGTGGGATCAACTGTAGGGAAGGCTGAATCCAGGAGTTAAAAAAATGACATCAGTGTGTTCTCTGTTTCTCTACAGAATTCATTTTCAGGGAGACTTTCTCACATGGGGACACCCACTGAAGGGCTGTTGAGGTTTTTGGATACCCAGTTGCCCTCTGGACTAGCTGAGAGAAGACTCTACCGCTTGACATTTCCATGGCAACTCTGATGAAGACCCCAGCTTTGGGAACTCTTGAGCATCCTTGACCTACTCTTCCCCAGATCTCCCCATTCAGCAATTGATAACCAGCATCCACCCAGGGCTCTACCAGGAAACTCGGAGCCTTTCTTGGTTCCTCTCTTTCCTTTACCGTCAGTTCTAATCCACTGGCAAGTTCCGTCAGCTCTATCCTCATCTGAGCCACCAGCATCTCTTGCATGGACCAGTGAAGAAGCCACAAGAGAGTAGTTTGTCTCCCTACCAACATTCTTGCTTCTCCAAAATCCTTTTTCCACGTTTTGATTATAGAAATCACTTTCAAATGATCATAAGTGGAACTGTGTCCTTATCTGCTTAAAATCTTTTAAGTTTATTTCCCCACTGTTCTGAGGCTAAAATCCCCATATCAAGGTGTTGTCAGGATTCGTTCCTTCTGGAAACCCTGAAGGACAACCTGTTTCATCTCTCTCTCCCAGCTCCTGGAGGTTGCCAGTAATCCTTGCTTTCCTTGGCTTGTAGCTGCATCGCTCCAATCTCTGCCTCCCTCATCTCATCACGTGTCTCTGTGTCCAAATCTCCCTCTTATAACAGTACCAATTATTGGGTTAAGACCCACCCTGAGTTAGTATGACCTCAACTTGATCACATCTGTAAAGACTCTCTTTCTGAACAAGGTCACATTTACAGGTACAAGAGGTTAAGACTTGAATATATATTCTGGAAAGATACAGTTCAACTCAGTACATTATAACTTCTGCCCTCCCCAAAACTCACATTATTTGATGGGCAAAATATATTCACCTCCTTCTCCAACCCTTAAAAGTTTTAACCTATTCCAACATCAACTCTAAGTCTAAAATCTCATCTAAATATATTCAACTCAAAAAGTTCCAGTCTCATCTCCTACATGTATCCATACTTTGGTATCATCTAAATCAGGCATAGGCGAGACTCTGAGCGTGGTGCATACTGGAGAAAAATTCCTCTCCATCTGTGGACTTGTGAAACTTAGAAAACAAGTTATCTGTTTCCAAAATACAATGGTGGGACAGGCATGTGACAGGCATTTCCATTCTAAAATGTAGAATTTGAGAGAAAAAAGGAATTAACCCGAGACCAAGCTGGGCAAATTCCATTAGGTTTCAAGGGCTCAAAATAAATCTCTGTGGCTCTATGCTCTGTCTGCTAGGCCCACTGGCCAAAGGGACCCCTCAGGAAATTATAGGAGGGCCCGTCTCCCTTAGAGATGAGGCTGAAGGGAGGGTAGTACCCACTGAAAGGAGAAAATAGAAAATATCTGAAAATAAACCCCTCGTTTTTACATGGTGCTGAGGGTGGAACCTGAGACGGGTCTCTTGGACTGACTTTAGCCACATGTGCAGCTGCAAATGCTCTGGTAGCCCCAGAGCTGCCCTGAGACGAGGAGAAGGGAAAGGAGGAGAAAGTCCTGCAGCAGATAAGTTGTTTGTGTTTGAGATTAGGGAACAAGCAGGCCGCCTTTGGGTGCACAACCTGCACAAGGCCCCACATTTAGAATGACCCCATAATTGGTTTCATGCTCTTTCGTCGCCATCTTAAAATTCTTAATATTTGAACGTGGAAATCCCCATTTTAATTTTATACTGGGACCCCACAGTTATGTAGCTAGTTCCTAGTGTAATCATTTACTTATGACATCTTTCTATAGAGATTGGGGAAAAAAAACTGGAATCCGTACCAAATTATTTACATAGTTATTTCTGCGATGTGGGATTTAGGTCATTTTAAGTTTTCTTTCTTTCTTTTTTAAATTAATTAATTAATTGAAGAAATGATTTAAAAATTTTTCCCCCATCTACCTCCCCCCTCCCCTCTACCCTCTGGTAACCACTAATCCATTGTCCATGTCCATGAATCTCTGTTTCTCCCGTACATATGTTGCTTTTAGGTTTCTTTCTTTTCTCTTTCTCTTTTCGCTCATCTATATTTTCTAATTTTCTATAATGTATTACTTATGTAAGGAAAATTATTTTTTTTACAAACTTTGTAAATTATTGATGAAATAAATTTCTTATAAAGTATCCTTTCCATCTTGAACTCAAATCAAATGATCCTATAGACCTTGTTTTGCATGTAGAGTTTACTGAGAAGAGGTCATCTGTGGGGAAAGGGCTGAGCCAGGCAAGAATGCCCCCCTGGGTGGTTCTTCCACAGCCTCTTCTTCAAGCTTTTCTTTACTTTTAAATGTATTTCTTTCCTCTGACTTCTACCTCTTAACTTCCAAATGAATGAGGTGCTATTTCTCTTTTCATGTAAGAACATAATTCCATCCTTACCTAGAGGATATTTTCAGGATGAGAAACCCAAGGTCACCCTCATCCAATTCTTTGTCACGCAATGTTTTTCAGGATTTTTAAACTCTATTCATGCATATTATAACTTTCCGAACTTTGTTTATCTATGTACTTTGTATCTATACTTCAGCATCTATACTTATATGTCAGTCAACATGTTTTATTTATGAATTAGCCCCTTTTGTCTGCCTAAGCTCACAGCTCACTTTCCTTATCCTTTGTCTTTGGGATTACCTATGGTAGCCATTCTCCAAAGATGGCCTTCAATGAACCACACCTCCCAGAATTCATGGCTTTGTGTAGTCCCCATCTTTTGAATCTGTGCTGGCCCTATGACTCACTTTAACCAATAGAATATAATGACAGTGACACTGCACCAGTCTGGATCTAAGCCTTCAGAAGACCTGGCAGCATTTGCTTTCTCACTCTTGAGAGTAATATTTAAGAAGACCCCTTAAAGAAGCGCAAGCTAGCGCCACAGTGAGACCATCTGGAGATAAAAAGAAAGATGGCAGCCTTCCAGCCAACCCTGCCAATACTTGAAACAAGTGAGTGGAGTCATCTTGGATGACCCAGCTCATGCCACCACATCAGCACATGAGAGACCCCCAGAGAAGAACCATCCAGCCAAGTGCAGTCAACCACAGAATCACGAGAGATGGTCAAACTGTTGTTTTCACCTCCTAAGTTTGGGGGTGGTTTGTTAAGCATTACAAATAATTGAGACACTAATTTGCTTCACCAAACCCCCCTTGATAGCTTCACAACACCCCCATCACCTCCATTACCTATGTCAGGTACACACAGGCAGACAATATATTGAATAAAGGAATTCCGAGTGGATGGAATTCCAAAATGTATCTTTGCTTACACAGTGTGAATTTCTTTTAAGAAGTTCCTTCCCAACCTTTAAAGCCTAGCCCTGGGCTGCCATTCAGACATTTGCCAATGATCTTATAATTCTGGCAGCTGTATCCTGCCTGACATTTTTGTGGACCTCATTTATATTTAAACTACTTCAATGTGGATATAGTAGCTTTGGTCTAAAACACAGAACGTCATTTAAAATTAATGTGTTTTGATTACTGCGAATGCCCTGTCTGATATTAAGGTAATTCACAAATGACATGATGAGACCCTTCTTCCAGGGTTTCAGGCTGTTCTGTAAGTCTATTATTGCTAGCAATGTCTTGCAAGCTTTTGAAAGTAATAGTCTATAGCACATGCCAGGGGGAAATGCCAATTTGAAGGACTGAAAGAAAAGTGTAACAAACCGCCATATTTGTTAGCATTTTGAGGTACAAAAACCTTTGTGAAATTTCAAACACCATCCATTTCCTCAGGCCTGTACATTCCAATGTGGTAACATAACACATCAGAATTCATAAGCTCTTGCCTGCAAAAATATTTCCAAGGAATGTCTCGTGAGTCCCCAGTGAGGGTCTCATGCCCACTCAGAGGGTACTCCCCGGTCTCTCCCTGATCTATCGCCAGATCCCTGGTCTCTGGGAGGGTGCTCCCCAGGGATCTGGCGACACTGCCAGAACCTCCCAGAGCAGATGTTCTCCCCTCCGCTGAGGCACCAGAAACCTCCACACAGCCAAACTGTTCAGCGTTCTCTTTCATTTTACATTCTGTTAGGGAAATATAGCTGTGTCCTTGGACACAACATTTTCTAAAGTTTTTCTGAAACAAATCTTTCAGATTTACTCACCTCTCCCATGCTTACCACCGGGCTCACATGTAAACTCACTGGGCTCAGCGAGGACTCATCTTCATGGAAACTAAGTGACTGACACCGTTTTATTCTCAGAACTACTCCCTAACCCTATAACTCTGAAGTTTTAGTGCTAGGTCACACTTTTTAAGTTTTCTCTCCCCTTTGGAAAAGAATCTTCTAGCAGGCCAGCTCCACCAGCTCAGAAATACCTAGCCAGTCTGAATTGTAATCATGTACCAACTTAAATTCAAAGTGGGTCTCCTATTGCAAAAACATGGTAAATAATTGTATGAGACTCTAAAGACCTGAAATGTATCATAGTTCACTAACATTCCCCTGGTGGGCAATACAAAAACCAGAAGTGGGAGGCCAGATGCTAGATATATTCCTAACTCACTCACTTGTTGGATAACTCAGGTGAGTTAGTGAACCTCTCCTGGCCTCAGCTCCTAAATGATTCCAATCATATCAGCCCATAATTCTTCTTGACGATTAAGTAAACTTCATTTTCCTTCTGTATATGCTGGGAACATCCATCTTAGAGAGGAATGTAGGCTTGGATGAAGTCATAACAGGCTCCCTTCTCACTAAACATAACACATGGTGTGATGATGCAGGAGGCACAGGTGGACAGCCTAGTCCTTGGAAGGTAGGCATGGAAACTGAAGCAATAAAATGCAGGTGCAGTACAGAGAACCTTGACTTTCTTTTGTAAAACAAGATACAGGGGGGAAAAAGATGTGGAAGAGACATTTCATTGAAATAAATCAAAGATAACTTCTCCTGAACTTCCTAATGGGCTAAAATAGGACATTCTTTTTAGGATTAAAGTGGAGAAAAACTATTCCCTTGGGTGGCATGAACTGAAGGCAGCTTCTCAAGACTACAGAGAAGCCTTGTTTGTCTATATGATATAAGTAGCAGTTAAGATAATGGCTCACTTATTACATGCCAGACACTGAGCTAAGCATTTTATATGTATTAATACATTCAATCATGACATCAACCTCATGACATAATATTCCTATTGTCATCCCATTTTAAAGATGAGAAAACTGAAGCATAAAGAGGTTGATCTACTTGTCCAAGATCCACAGCTAGTACATTGCAGAAGCAGGATAGGAATTTAGGCAATCAGGGCAAGAACATTTTAATCACGTGGCACCAGAGTTTCTCAAGCTTCACACTAGTGACACTTTAGGCTGAGTAACTCTGTTGTGGGGGGTTGACCTGTGCATGGCAGGGTGTTTAGCAGCATTTCTTGCTTCTACATACTAGATGCCAGTAGCACACCCCAGTTGAAACAATCAAAAATGTTCCCAAACATTGTCAAAATCCTATCCTGTTGAGAAACATCGTTTGGTACTAAAAGTCCCCACAGTCTGACAGTGGCTTCAATCACAGGTCTGACCAGCAGTTCCTATCCCCAGATTCCTTAGGATTATAAAGTAGGTTGTGTGTAGACATTAAATGAGTTAATATGATTATGATGCTTAGGAAAGCTCCATACACATAGCAAGCACTAATGTAAGTACTAGCTATTATTATTGCTATTTTTGTTATTGTCAGCGTGACAGGAGAGACAACAGAGCAAAGTGGAAGGGAAGGTGCTCTGGACAACTGGGGATTCTCCCCACTCTCGGATAACCAAAACCAGGGCTCCTGTGTGGAAAGTCCGGCCATCAGGGACCAATTCCAGAAGCCATGACAAGCAGAATAATATTAATTTCTTTCCATGAGTTTTTATTAAAAAGTCGTTCTGAGTATGTTATCACTTTCCCATTCTTGCAATGAATGCTTTTCACTGGAGTCTTGGGTGTCTCCTGCCTTGATGCAATCCAGTCACTGGGCTATTTGAAAAACACACGTCGTGTCAAACAGGCAATGGCTTAAGAAGCAAAAGGGTAGGGTCTGCATAGGTTGATGTGTGAAGGGGCAAAACAGTAAAGGAAATCATATTTTGTTGTCCTATTGCTCAGAATGGGTCTCTAAGTAGACAGCCATCTTTAACTGATGACAGAGTGAGAGGGAAATCTTAAGTCAGGGAGGCTGGAGGATTAACACACCTGTGTGAGGTAAGCACTGGGACTCATTCCAGAAACAACCACAAAAGGCTTTCAAGAGACACAGAGACTCTGGGACGCTAAGGCACCCGCAAGACAGCTTTGTGAACTGCTAGGGAAAAATCTACCCTAAACCTTCACTGCTAAAACTAAGACAGACAGTCAGGGTTCAATGGCATCAGCTACTTTAAAGAAAGAAACATTAAAAATTCAGGGAATATGAGAACACAGGGGCAGTGGAAGGTTTTTGCCATTTTCGTTAAAAGCATCATGTCATCTTGGTAATGTTTACAGACATAGAAAAGCCACATTTGGGAGTCATAGATCAGAGCCGTGAGGAAATCCTTGGCTGTGGTAAAACGACCACCTTTCTATGTGTCCACTTACCTTTCCTGGGTCCCAGTTTCTTGATCTGAAATCACAGCTGTGTTGTACCTGATTTAACCTTTTTCACATGTAATGTTTAATTTAGGTCTCACTACACCTGGAGAGCAAGCATTTTTGTCTTTAACCGAAAGGTGAAATGGACGCTCTCAGAGGTTAGGTTATTTATTTAAAGTCCCACAAACGGCCCTATTTCCTTCTGCATACAAAAACAAGACAGAATGAGAGGCAAGGAAAATTATCCTTCTGGGATGCAGTTCAAAAAGGACCATTTAAATAGGGAGAGGAGCCAAAATTATCTGCAAGGTTATTTTAGAACAGGACTCAGGTTCTCGATTCAGGGGGGAAAAAATGAACTTTTTAAAGCCATATAACCTATCTTGAGGCACTTTTTTTTTTTTTTTTTGGATTTTCAAACATTTAAAAAAATTGCTTTTACATGAAAAGCCAAGATTAAACTATTTTCAGAGTAGACTGTTGGTTCCCTGAGTTATGGAAGGGTCTATGCTTAGTCTATGGGCTCCATTAATATTAATGAAGGGCCCAGATAAGTGATGATAACGGCAGTGGTTCTGGGCTAGTTCTCACGCCTTATATTTGCACCCAGGGGGGTTGGCTATGATTTCATGTTTAAAGAACTGAGCTTCGTGACACAATATATCTGGATCAGTGATGTATGTCTTCCTGCTACTGAACAATGAACTCTGCAAATTCATAGCTAAACACACACACACACACACACTTAAATCAGCGAAAACCAAACTTGCTGAATTTATACATCTGTTTATTTTGTGTCTGAGTTTCAGAGTTTCATTTTTGCCACAGGGGCTACATGTTTGGCCTTAATCTGATTATTTTGCTGATGTCTAAAAAGCCTAGATATGGTGATTTCTGGGAAAAGTAGCGACTGCACCTAATTTCCCCCACCCTATCCCAAGGTGTCCCATACCTTTCTGTCACAGTAACTACTTCTTCGCCTCTTCCCACATCCATGAGCAGCACTCTTAGTTCACCTGTCTCTTGATTATTCATGGACACATTTCTTTAGCAATGGGCTAAGAATCTTTGCATCTATACCTGCAAGAGTCTACATGGCATCCGCCATCATGCATACACAGGTCTGAATGTATGTGCTGCCTGCTGCTGGTCAAGGGGTGGGGTATCGTTTTCAGACTTAAGGGGGATGAGCCACACTAGCCCTTTGTCTTGGATTCGCATTACACTACCCATAGGAATCATCTAGCTGTTTTGTAAGTTAAACTCCAAAGCAAATCCAACATATGGGCCTGCCTACAAACTACCCAAAAGTCACCATGTCCAAACAGCATAATTAGCTTGAAATCACAAAATTTAACAGAAAAAAAAAAAAACTTAAAGAAATGACCATTCACAATTTTAATTTTTAACAGAGATTAATAACTAAGACCAGGAAACTGTAAGAGGACAATTAATTTGACAAAACAATCATCATGACTTTTCATTTTTGCCACAGGGGCTACATGTTTGGCTACATGACTACAGCATGACTTTTCTTTCTCACAACATCTCACATAATAATTAGATATTTTTTCTGTACTATAGACAGTTTAAAAAAATATATACCAGGGATACATCCATTATACTTATCTTTAATATAACTTTCTAGCAGACAATATGAGAACAAATATCCAAATTTCAAGCATTTATAATCTCCATATCAACAAATCTACTTCTAGAAATTTATCCTTAAGATGTCACAAAATTCTAACATGTATCCACATATTCACAGATGTATCATTTGTAATAATGAGAAAAGAAGCCATATAACTAATACTAAGAAGTCGTGTGAGAGAATAATAAGAATGCCGTTATAGGCATAGGAATTTAGGCATGATATGTTTCTAAATGAAAAAAAAAAAGTTTTTTGAAAGAATATATATGTAGGTTTGTTTATGCTTGTGTGTGTTTGTATGTATGTATGCATAGAAAAAGAAAACACCTACAAAGATATTTACCTAAGATAAAAATACCTAGAAAATATTCAATGGGTTATCACTGGGTGGCATGATTAGAGATTAATTTTACTTACTTCTTTATAAATCTTTGCACTGTATAAACTGCTTTGCAAGTGAATAAAAGTAAAACTATTTAAATTTGGGGGAAACACATAACAATAGGAGACATGCAAATATTAATGTCAAAATGAAATACATTACAGTCAACCACCAGAATCTACACCACAGAATGTCCCAGGCCTAATGCAGTGATTGAAAACCCCCTCTGTGCTCACCCAAGCCTGGTGACTTGGTGAGGATTCGGGGATGTCATTACTGTAGGAAAGATTGGGAGCTTTTTTCACTGGTGTCCCTCCATACACAGCCTTGTCTCATTAGTGATTTAACTTTTGCCACCCCATAACCCGCGCGCCCCCGCCTTCTTCAAAACTCATGGGCAGGCTGCAAGTGAATGACGGTCTGTCTATTGCCAGAAAGGTGAGCTGAGCTGTCAGAGGAGTGGAGGTGAAAGTGAGGAGCGTGTTCCTCAAGGCAGATGCCATCCAGGAAAGCATGCCCACGTACCACACGCCTCCCATATCCATAAATGCATTTACTCAGTAGGACACAATCAGGTGAAACGTTCAGTACAGTCATTTAGTATTCCGTTGTAAAAACTGAAACAGACACAGAAACTAAGCTCAACCTTGATTTCTTTTCTCTTTCTTCCTTCGGACCTTTCTTTTTTTCTTTATCTCTATCTCTCTGGCAAATTTCAAACTTTCTTTGTAACCTGCCATATGGGCTAAGCCATCTCTGAAGAGAAATGCTAATAAGCCTTTCTAAGTGGCAGGTTATCATATTTAAATTTCAAAGTTCTCTTTCTTCCCCTGCATTTTGGTCCCCAAAATGAAGTCCACTTTGCACACTCTTGGCCACAGGCATGACCAGAATTCGGTTTGTGCCTCCCAACACTTCTGCAAACATCTACAATCTAATCGCAGCTGCATTTCCAACCTTCCAACCTGTCTTGGGCTCAGATACTCCGCCAGGCATGTGATGGGCCCGTTAAAGCGGCACACTAAGTAGAGACAGAACATGTAGATTTTATTTAAAAGGACACATGGCTACGCGTTCAGGAGGAAATGTTGTCATCCTGCTCAGGCCTGGACCCAGTCCGTGTTGGAGAACATGAAAGGACCCCTGGCTACGACAGGGAGTCACCATACACGCTCCTATAACCCAGTCAGGTACACGGCTTTTTCTGGCCATTTTTTTTCCCTCTGATAAAAGTTGGTATCATTTCACACACATTTGGCACTGATAAAGATTGTTCCATTACTCCCTGTTTTGTAGGGATGAGGGAACAAGCATTTTATAACCGGGTTTCAACAACTTTGAAATTACTTCCTCAAATCTCTCTCCACCCTAACTCTATCTTCTTTACAAGACATTTTTTTTTCTTTAAATATAAATATGAAACCTTTTTCTATGACACACAAACATACAATCTGGACAAATAGCCAGGGGTTGGGGGCTCTGCTCCATTTCTGAGTGTTGAAAATGGATTAAGAACCTCAAACTATGACTCTTTCAAAGCAATTTGGAGGCAGAGTTATCACCAGATTAGCAGGATGTAGGTGAAGCAACAATTCATGCAAAATGTTAAAAACCAGAAGTCAGGCAGAGACTCCGCAGCCCTAAGTCTGGAATTTCACCACTCGCTGATCCTGAGGTCCAGCCCACTCGCCTTCACACCTGGGGCATGATGGCCAGTGCAAGGAGAGAACAAGGCCTGTGATCCCGTTAAGTTTATTATTGCTGTCGTTTATGTGTTTTTAACAACATGCTGCAAATGAGATTGTTTAATAAAATGTTCATTTCCCTCTATGTTATTGCCATGAAACTCAGTGGTGAAAGGGAAACAGTTAGATACGCAGTAACAACATACGCTGTTGGGTTTTACAGACTGTCTCCGGGTCTTCCAGAGGCGAATTTCTATTACTTTCACTCTCGGGTGTGATACAATGTGTTTGAGAAATACAAAAGGGAAAGAACAAACAGCATTTACTATCCAACTAACCTGCTAATGGAGCAATAGTAGTTGGTAACAACATTCACAGATATTAACCGCAGCGCTGAGCCGCACAGCAATGAGTGAGATTAGTTCCATTTCAGGTACAATAACAACAGGAACCAAGCCCACATATTTGTATCTTAGTGGAATCTGAGGACAGATTGCAAAGCAAGTCTAGATTCAATATCAGACTGGAAAGAAGCCCTCTACCAGAAAATCAAAAACAAACAATTGCCAGTGGCAGCTTGCCCTGGGTTCGAAGCGTTAGGAGGCAAATGTTTTTGCAAAAGAAATCACGAGGAAGCAAAATAAAAATAAACTGCTCCAGGTCTAGGCATTCTTTGTGCCTGTGCGCTGCCTTTCTTTTACACAATTTTCTGAAGAAAGGTTCAAAAATAAAACAAAACAAAATAGAACATGTTAAGGAGCCATATTTTCGTTGGCCCGAATAAAACAATTCGAGATCTCCCAAACAGATGTCTACGGTGTAACAAGACTTAATAATCTGCCTTACAACATTTCTAGTATTTACTCTATAATTGAGTCAAAACATAAAAATTGTAATAGAATTTTCTAAATTAAGACTACATTGGAAAGTAGAAATCAATGTTGGAAACTTTTTTTTTTAATGAATGTCTATTTAGCTTTTATGGTACCCTGAAAACAAGCAACCCTGAAAATGTCTGTTTACTTGAATTTGATTTGACAATTTGAAATCTACCTTTTCCTATCTTTGCCAAGCTAATTCTACCCCTCCCTTGCACTCCCAATCACCGCCCTTTATGATTTCCTTTCCCCTTTACACCCGAATGCAGAAGCGAAGTGTGAAAAGCTGTTTTAAGTACTCAACTTTCTGGGAAAGGAAACTATCTGGCCATTTTTTTATATTCCACGAAATTAAAGTAATTTATCTGAGTTTGCACTAATGACAGTAAATCTCTCATGCTGACAAGTTGTGGTCAATTATCCTTTCTACAGTCTTTTAAATTCGAAGCACTAGGAAGTGCGTCAGTGTTGGAAACTTGTGGCTTGCTAATTCAAGAAATAGCTAACCAGCTTGAGAAGCTCTCTTAATGGTTCACCACCATGCTCTGCACCTCCAAACAGCTCTCCTAGGAGCTTACGAATGCTGAAACACTTCCGCTGGAATTTACATGAACTACACGAATGGAGGAAATGGTTTAAATAAAGTGGTGTGCTATTTATCCCTATAATGAGTAGTTTAAGGGGGACAATTAGGAAGGAAATTCTACAAGCCTGAACTCCAGTTACTTATTACTGCCACTGAAAGTCAATTAAAGTATCTAAGTAATTATAGGGATTGGGATCATCTGTCATCTGGCAAATCATATGAGAGGGAAGAGGTACTTGGTTTGCTTTGAAAGCTGTGATCTAGTCTTCGTCATGTTGGTTAATTTTTGGACAAGGGAGCTTACTTCGGACAAGGGAGCTTACTGGTTCCTTTATCTTGCCCCACACATCTGCAGATCTGTTCACCTAGAGCAGGACACCAGCAACAGAAACGTTTGCTGTATTTCCATCCAACCTCGGCTGCTGTGCAAGAAGCAAGAGTCGGCCAGGAGATGGGTGAGCAGATGCTCAGCTCACTCTTCCAGACCAGCCACCCAGGACATTGCTCTTCAACTCAAGAGCATAGTGCCTTGTTCTTCCTTGTGCTCTTACTCTGCCAGCTCCTGTTCTCTTGTCTACTTCAAGGCCAACTGGCTCCCTACTACCCTCCGTTACCTCTCTCAGTCATCTTGGTCAGCTCACTGTCTCACAAATGTTTTCATCAGTATTTAAAAACACTTCTGTGCTTTTTTTCAGCCTGTTACTTAAGATGCATTCTTCCCTTCTCTTCTGCTAGCCAAATCCTCTTCCCACTTTGAGACTCAACCAGGGTCCTGATTCCTCCTTCATGGAAAATTCAATACTAGACCTCTCCTTCTATGAATCTCCTATGAAGCTCCAAGTTCATCATCCAGTGGTTGTCAGATTGTGAATACCTAGCACAGGCTACATCTTAAGTCTCTGCTTCTTGCCCAGCATCTGGGATATATTTACACCCCCAAAGTGGTAATCTCCTGATCCTTGGTTTTTGTGGTTGCTGTAATACAGTCTCATGTTTGGTAGATGTCTTAATCAGCTGGCGTTCTTTCATTTGTCCACTCTGTTGTTCATTCAGCAGCATGTTTTGAATGGCTGCTTACAGCAGGACACCGAAACAATGCCTTTTAAGTTGGAATCCGGTACTTTCTCTCCTATCGCATTGCCTTGATGGGAAACTGCATTCGCTCACACCACCCTGCACAAATTAAGGAGTCTCTGAATGCTCATCGTTCCTTCTTCAGCGAATTCTTTCAGGGAAATGGTCATAAAAACACATAAAAATGAAAAAATGAGCTCTCTCCCCTGTGGTTCCACATGGCTCTCCTCAGCGCGCTCTCAGTCCAAACCAGGAGACAAAGAGAAGAAAATATTTTCAAATGATTTTCCAAATGACTTCAGTGCTTACAAAAGGTTCAAGTTTGGTTCAAGGGATGGGCAAGACTTGGGTCAGCCAGCTATATGAGGGTCAGCCAGACACTGAGGTCAGCTGGTCATACTTGGATTGAATCAAGAGCATTTATTGTTCTTCACATCCCAAGACAGATAATGGAATTTTAACTTTCCTTCTTGCAACCTCTTTATGTTTTGAAAGTTCATTTCATCTTGGAGTCAGACTTCCCAGAGGGTCTATTTCTCTCGTTCTCCATTATCGTGGCATGTCCTTTGGTAGCTTCTGTTCTGCACCTGTGGTGTTTAAGCTTCATATTTTTACTAGCATTCACCACCAACACATTGTTTGTGTAAAAATGAACATACTGCGTGTGTCCAAGAAAACTGAGCAGGAGGAAACAAGAAATCTGACTGATGGGAAAATCCACAAAATGTTTTCACTGAAGCTTCTCGTTATTTTCTGCAGGAAATATTGCCCATAAGAATGCCTTGAACATAGAATATTCTCAGTCATCAAACATAAAGGCAAGACTGACAATTTCAACGACATGGGATCATAGCAAAGGACTACTTAAAACCCTTCGGTGGCTCAAGCTGTCTTACAGCACTCGGCACATTGCACCGAAACTATAGTACCTGCATTGTAACACCCACACCACCAACAAGTCAAGGTGCATTCTGTGCTGGTCTCCCTTTACTATCTCCTGGCATGGGATTTTCTAATCTGAGTATACTAAAATCAGATCTCACTGGGCCCACTGCCTTACACACACACACACACACACACACACACACACAGAAATTCAGACACCTTTTAAGTAATCAATTTGCTACATGATTGATGGGAACCCTTCTTCTTTTAAATTGAACACTTCACAGACAATGATACATTCATTTCAGTCACAAAATATATATTTACTGATATCTATTATTACATGGCCCAGAACTAGGTGTCACCAAGACATGATCTCATATTCATAGTGGTAGCAAAGATGGCCAGGGATCATCCTGAGGAGGTAGGGCTTGGCATGTCCCGTGGAGGGGAGCCCAGCTGCAGCCCTGGCCGTGCCCACTTCCCACTGGACGCAGATGAAGGCAGGAGCATGAGTGGGTTGTGGTAGCCCTGCAAGCTTGTATGGGGGTGTGAATGTCTGAGATTTCAAGACTGAATCGCACTATCTCCAACACCAACAGTTTCTCTTCTGTGATCAATGTCATTCACAGAAGCTTTTTCAGAAGCAAATGCCATATCCAGAAGCGTAGGTTATATGACTTTTATGTTAGTCTAGGATTGTCTGTGAGCTCGAGTATTTTTATTTGGGGATATTGCATTTTGAAAAAAACCCAACAAAAACAAGGTCTCCTACAACTTACCAGAGGAGAATCTAGGAGAGCAGGTCAAAGTGATTATGCAAATCTTAAAGAATGGTTGTGGTGCACTGAATTATTTTCAAAGGGAGCTGGAGAGGCTGCTAACCTTGCTGCTGATGCCTTTGGACCAGTCACCTGAGGGCCTCCCTTAGGAGTTGTTATTGTCCTTGTCAAAATCTAAAAATACAGTCATGTGCTTCAAAAAAAGAGGACAGAGACATAAAATGTCTTACAGGTGAGTTGGTCCACATTTTGTGGTTTTTGTATTACTTATGGTCATTGTAGCTCAGATATTAATCTTTTTCGTTAGGACCTCACCATGAAAACAGACATTCTTGTTACATAACCATCTGCTTTGTAAGTGGAGCACTTTTGGTTGGCCATGTTAAAGACCTGGGCATTGCTTTAAAAAACTTTCTGCTGGAAAGCCTCAGCTGAGACATCCTTTGGCCGGGATTCTACTGCTAAGCCTCATAGTCTGTGTACGCACACAGATTAATTATCTAAACAGGGCCCTGGACATGTTGAACCTTTATATATATAGAAACTCCAGTGGATTATGTATTCCTTACAGCTTCAGTTTAAATTTGCTCATCTCTTCTTCTAAAGAAGGGGCAAGATATGCCTTTTGATGACATCATTGATATTTTGGGTGGCTTCCTTAAAATCACATGGAGCTGTCATGATTGCATGCTTTTAAAGATAACCATTTAGTCTGGCCAGACTACCCATTTTGATAAGATAAAAAAGCAATGAATGTAATCTCCCCAGTATTCTTAATGTCACTGCTATCCTTAAAGCAATAAATAAAGTTTAACCTGGGAAATTAAACAGCTAACTGGTGAAAGTATCTCCTAAAGAAATGGAGATCTCTATGAAACAAATTGAATTAAAACTTTATTCCGTAGTTCTGTTTCAAAATGAGTTTGAATTTCAGAGTGTGTCTGAAAATGACATTGTCTTCTGATATGATATGCCCAAGAGACAATCTTTTTAAAGATTTCACTAATTTGGATCGAGAAAATTTTTCTTATCTTTAAAATATAGCAGTGATCTAAAATGACCTTGGTGTGTGGCTGGTTTGTATTTTTATTAACATTGTATTACTATATATGTATTTTAAGTCTCAATTCCTCCATGAAGAACTAATGTATTTATGTCAATTTTCAATTGAAAAATTAAATGCCCAGTTTCTTTATTTTCAAAAATAAGAAGACATGTCTCTGCACCAGAATGTTGGTCAAGCAACCTACTAGCCAAATACAAATAGAATTTTTTTTCAAAACATTGTTGCAAATTCTTGTTTAGGGCAATTAATTTGGGAGAATTTTTGAAAATAGTCTAAAATGATGTAAAACTAGGTCTGGTAGATAGAGTGAGTTATTTGTAGTAACATTTTGGGTGATTTGTAACTATAATGCAGAGACCAATTTTCCTTTTGGCTCAGAGATGACGCCACCAAAAAGAAATTTTGAAAACGTTTGGAGAAAGGGCAGTAGTAGCAGAAGACACACTATGCACGGCGTCAGGCGTGACTGACTTAAGGCAACTCTCATTTGAAGTTAAAGATTATGAGATGTTTACTTACAAATCATCAGTTCAAGAACAGGATGGGAGAGGTCATGTCTAAAATATCTGATGTTTAAAATATCAGATTATCGAAGTAATTTATTTTTTAAGAAAATACATTTTGTTTTTGCAAACAATACCAGAGTGAAATTATTCTAAGATCACATCTTAAGCAAAGGATCTTAAGTGCTTTTTATTTTCTAGATTTAAAAATAAAAATCCCACACACCCAACATTCCTCTCTATACCTAAGAGATTAATTTCTCACCACTTTGGGTGATATTAGCGAAGTCATTCTGGGATTAATCAAAAATTTTAATGCAAGGGATATATGATATGGGAACACGAGTATATACATGCCACGATTAACTAAAAAGCGTTTTCTTTATACATGAGTAAAATAAATAACTGAGCTGTCCATTAAACACTTATGAAAAAAAGCTTGGAAACTTGGCAAAATCTTTGACTTAAAAGAAGTTGATGTTAGTTGTCTTCGTTAGTAGTCCATTTATCTGTTAAGGTACATCAAAAGAAATTCCATCTGAATGTATCTATTTTTATGTTTGTTGTTGCTAAAATGGACTTAAAATAAGCTGCATATATTTAAGTATACAATTTAATAAGTTTTATCATATGTAAATATCCATGAAATCATCACCACAATCAGTACAATGAACACACCCATCGCCTCCCCACAAATTTCCTCATGCCTCTTTGTAATTCTTCCCTCTCCAGACAACCGCTAATTTTCTTTCTGTCATTATAGATTCTGTTAATATAAGATTTTATATGAATGGAATTGTACATTATCTACTTACTCTCTTTTGTCTGGCTTCTTTCACACTCAGCATAATTACTTTGAGATTCATCCATGTCATGTGTATCAATAGTCTATTCCTTTTTATTACAAATAATTCTATTTATTCCTATTTATTTGTTTAATTTCCTTATATGGCTATACCACAGTTTATCTATTCATATGTTGATGGTCATTTGAGATGTTTCCAGTTTTTAAATATTTATTTTTAAAGCTGCTATGAACATTTATGTACAAATTTTTCTATAAACATATGATTTCTTTTTTCTCTTAGGTCATACATAAGTATATGTTTGACTTTTTAAGAAACTGTCGGCTTTCCAAGGCAGTTGCACCATTTTACATTCCCAGTAAAAGTGTATAAGATTTCTGGTTCCTTTATCTCGTCCCCAATAATTGGTACAGTCAGCTTTTTTCCCAAGTTTAGCCATTCTAATGGGTGTGAAAAGATATCTCATTGTGGTTTTCAGTTGCATTTCATTAATGGCTAAAAATATTGAGCATTTTCTCTTGTTTTTATTTTGCATCCATATTTCCTCTTTAGTGACATGTCTGTTCAAATCCTACTAATTTTTATTGGGTTATTTATCTTATTAATTAGTCATAGTGTTCTATATATATAGTCTAGATACAATTCCTTTGTCAGATATTATATTTTCTAGGCTGTGGCTTGACTTTTCATTTTCATATCAATGTTATTTGAAGAGAAAAAGGTTTTAACTTTGATGCAATACCATTTATTGACTTTTTATTTGGTGGTTTGTGCTTTTAATGTCATATTTAAGAAGTCTACCAAATTAAAGTCACTAAGATTTTCTTCTGTGTTTTTTTTCTAGAAGTTTTATTGTTTTAGCTCTTACATTTGGACTATGATCCATTTTGAGTTTAGTTTTGTATATGATATGAATTAATGTCCAGGGTGTACTTTATTTTTGCTCAAGGCTACCCAATCATTCCAGCACCGTTTATTGAAAGGATGATTATTTCGCTCATTGAATTGCCTTATCTACTTTATCAAAAGTAAAGTGACTGTATATAGACTCTCTATTGAATGGGAAATCTCTATTAAGTAGACTCTATTCCACTGACCTATTTATCTATCTTTATTCTAATACTACACTAATTGTCTATGTAGAAAATCCTACAAAATTTCCGACTTAGTATAGGAAGGATGGGTGATTTAATAAATTATACTGGTATAATTGGCTAATAAGGAAGAAATCTAATTAGCTCCTTACTTTAAACTGTTCGCAAAAAGCAATTCCAAATGGATTAACAATTAAAGAAGAAAAGCAAATTTCTAAACTTTTAGGGGGAAAAAATACAATATTTGTATGACAATAAGGTAGGGAATAACTTCATAAATAAGATATGAAAGTCACAAACCAGAAGACATTATAAATAAGAATTTTTAAAAATGAGACAAGTTAGAAAGTAAACGACAAGCTATATAACATGCCATGGATTGATATATTTAGTACATAAGGAGCTGTTACAAATCACCAGGAAAAACATGAAGACCACAGTAGGAAACAGGCAAGGGTTATGTACAAGCATGTCTCAGAAAAAGAAACGCATATAACCATTAAGCAGAAGGAAGAGTCTCAACCCACTAATATTTAATGAATCACATCTAAATACAATGAGATATCTAGTTACTTCAGAGATTGCCAAAGATTAAAAAGAGTAATAATATCTCACACCTTGGATAGTGTGGGAAAGGGGGACTTTTCATATATGTTGTTGCTGTGAGCCTGTTATTGACGCAATTTTCCTGAAGGGCAATTTGGCAATTTCTGTGAAAAATGCTATGAAATTGTTGACCTAGAAATGCCATTGCCATGAATATATCTTATAAAAATACTTACCCAAGTGCCTAAAGATATTTTTACAAAGACGTACATTGCAGGCTGGGTTATAATATCTAAAACTGGGAAACTAACAAAATGTCCCCTCATTGATGAATAGTTTAAAAATAAACAGAGAAATGATGTGTTCATATGACATGCTTTGCTGTTTTAAAAAGAATGAGGCTGCTCTAAATGTACTACCTGGAAAAGTGCCAGTGACACATTAAGTGAAAAAGCAAGTTGTAAAGCAATATACATGTATATATATATACACACACACATACATATAAAATGATCCTATTTTGTAAAGTGGGGAGCGGGTAATAGGTGTTTGAATGTATGTGGAAGAAAGTTTTACTTAGAATCCTTAGTTCAGAGTGATAGAACTGAGCAAAATGTAGCATAAGCCAAAAGGGATGGTTTGGCTTAGGTCACCAGGAACCCATAGGTGGAGCTGGCCCAAGAGGTAGCTGGACCAGGGGGATCGGGCAGTGTCCTCAGACTGTCTTTTCATTGACTCTGCCTCCCTCTGTGTTTTGTCCTCATTGTTTTTTATCCCAGACAGCTGCCTCCCTCATATAGCTAAAAAATATAGCCACTGGTAAGCTGACTTTAGATCTTCCTAATAGAATGACCTGCAAAAGCAAGATATAGAATTTCCTGCTAGCTGTAGCAGGAACCCCAGGTAGGACTCTGAAAGTTTGCTTCCAAGCCAGTTGGGAACAAGCCCTTCCTTGAAGCAGTGACTGGGGCCAGGGCCAGGGCTCATTCTCAGTGGCAGGCAAGGCTCCTCATTCCTCTCTGGCAGCAGTGGGAGCATGGACTGGAGGCCGTTGGTTCCCAGGAAGGAATTCTGGTAAACAACCTGTGTCTACTGCGCAATGGACATCGTTAACAACAATAACTTTAAGGAGTGTGTTACTGTTGTAATTGAAAAATGCAAAGGTTGGGACTGCAGAAAATGTGACAACAAACAAACAAACAAACAAACAAATCAGCAACTTAGGAGTCGTATCTTACCTCTGGTCTTAGTTTTTAAGATATTTATATGATATTTTTAAAAGATAAATTCATGCAATGTCATTTCTGGGTCTGAGGTTTCAGACAGTGTCCTCAGAGGGTGCCACTTTCAAGATTTAAAAAAACAAAGAACACACACACATACACACTTTCCCATTATTTGGTCAAATTTTGGCCTATGCCTTTCTTGGCAACAAATTGGTTAATTTCTTCTGGAAAGATAACTGAGAGAGGAATTTTTATTGAAGAAGCTGATTCAACCTTTTTTGTGAGCGGAGACTCAGATTTGGTGAGATAAGTGAAGGGAATGCGCAGGCCTGGGGTGAGTGCTGAGGTGGCTCTGTGTGAGCTTGTCTCGGAGGCTCCCTCAGGGCAGGAGGACTGAAGGGCAGGGCCAGCCTCATGGCTGCAACCCCCGGGGATTTCTGACAGCTTCTGAACGGGCTGTAAACATCCCCAGGATAGGTTTTTCTGTCCAGAGAGCAGTTAGTGCACACTTTCTGTCACACTTTCAGCTGACTGCCTTCTTTCCCCCATCCTCCCCACCCCCGCTACCCCCCTCCCCGCCAGAGCCACGTCAAAGAGAAACAGGAATGCAAGACCTAATAGTTAAACTCATTAATTTGGATTCCACAAATCCAGCATTTGAGATAATCAGGTAGGAGCTACAATGAAGTTCTTGTGTTTATTACCATTCAATAAAAGATTTATTTTGCAAATTACAGGGTAAATAAGTATGCAGAGGAATAGAGAAAGCTACTTTTCAAGCACCCTTTACTATTTCAGAAGCATCCATCAACAGGTAATCAACTGATAAAACCAGTGACTAATTATAAATCACTGCTGTCTATTCAATTAAGGATTTTTTAAAAATCCTCTTCTACTGGACACGTCGTAGCCTGGTTCCCAGTTACTGTATATATTCTCAAAAGTAATTAAACTACGTATCATTCAGAATTTTTTTTTGAGTTTTTTTTTTTCTTTATTAAGTAGCTTAAAAAATAATTATATTATGCCCATGGTAAAATACTCAAGAGTATATACTAATTCAGATTACCGGAGAGTTTTTATTGTAGAGTTGCTAACACTAGTTCTCAAATGTGATATCTGGCATAGTTATAGTGGTTAAGACTTTTGAGTCAGACAGGTCAAGTTCAAGTTCAGGTTCTATCATTCGATGCCATCTTGGACAAGTTGTGAGGATCCAGTGGGAAGGTTGGCATATCGTAATCCACCAACAGATATAAGCTTTTAATCTTTCTAGTTATATATTGGGTTTTAAATGTACCTAACTCTCCTAGGTCCCGAAGACATTTCCTTTTTAAAATTTTGGTCTAATGAGAACAGAGAAGGCCTGGCCCTAAATACACATCAGCCAAGTGTTCAACCGAACACTCTTTTGTTCAGTACAACAGGTCACGGAGTATCTGAGAGAAGAAAAAAAGTTATCATTCTGAATCAATCTGTCAACTTCTTAGTTCATTCATTTTGCAGGATCTGTGGATTCTTTTTTTAAGAAATGAAAGTTCCTACTATCTTTCCATTAACAAACAAACAAATAAACAAACAAAATTCTTCTCCTTCATAGAGTTAGGCAGGGTTTAGAACTATTCAGCCTTAGAGTAGTCCACCAGAGTAGACCATTCCCATTTCAACGATATCCTAGTATATGGCACACACAGGCAGTATTTACCCACAGACAACACTGAATGATGACCTAGAAAATCATGAGGCAGATTGAGCAACTCCAGTTAAGTAGAACGAGTGGTAAAAAAGTGAAATGACAAGTGACAAATCGGGAAAAAATATTTGGCACACATGTAACAAGCAAAGGCTATAAATTACTAATATCGGAATGTAAAAACAAACAAACAAAATGTTTACGAATCAATCAGAAACATCCAAAAATCCAACAGAAGAGTGAACTTAGGTTATTCTCCGACAAGTCACAAAAGAAATCAAAGGGCCAGGAATATATGCAAAGAATCTGAGCCTCATTTATTCCTCAGGGGAAATTCAAGTGAAAGCAACAGTGGCTTTCCATTTTTGACTATCAGATTTGCAAAAAAGACTGATAAATATCTAATGTTAAGAATTTCAAGAGTTGGGTATTCTCTTAAATGAATTATATTTATTTTTTATTGCTGCAATAACAAATTGCCACAAACTTACTTGCTTAAAACAACACACATTTATTATCTTATAGTTCTTTCTGTAGGTTGAAAGTGCAACAGGAGTCTCCCTGGGCTAAGCTCAAGGTATTGGACTGGGCTGCATTCCTTCCTGGGGCTCCATGTTCTTGCCATTTTCATCTTCTAGAGGACACCAGCATACCTGGACTCCTTCATCCAACTTTAAAGCCAGCAAAGTTGCACCTCTTTGATCATTCTTCTGTAGTCATAGCTCTCTATCTGACCACAGGTGTGAAAGATTTCTCTGCTTTTAAAGATGCACATGATTAGATCTGGCCCAATTGGATAATCCAGGACAATTTCCCCATCTCAAGGTTCTTAACCTTAATCACACTTACAAAGTCCCTTTTGCCAAGTAGAGTAACATATTCACAAGTTCTCAGAATTAGGACACGGACATGTTTGGGAAGGGGCATATTCTGCCTATCACACTAATGGTGACAGTATTAGAGGGCAGTATGGCAGTATATGCATACCCATTGATGCAGCAACTTAGCATGTGGATATTCGTCCTACGGAAATACTTGCACATTTGCATAAAAATGCATGTCCAAAGATGTTTATTGCAGGTTCATTTTTTAAAGTAAAAGATAAGAATGCCCTTCGAAAAAGGTTGTTTAAGTAAGTTATAATATGTCCATATTATGTTATTAGTAGCAGTTTAAAATACAGGTAGAATTCTATGTGCTGATATAAAAAGATCTCCAGAACATATAGTCATACAGTTAAGTGAAAAAAAGAAAAGAAGAAAAAACAAGTTGAAGGTATACTAAAATAAAAATTAAAACTTACAGATTAAAGTTTGGAAAATGTCTGGAAGAATTTCCACTAATGAAATTGATAAGGAATGGAGGGTATAGTCACTTTTTCTTCTTTATTAGATAGATGATAGACGATAGATAGATAGATAGATAGATAGATAGATAGATAGATAGATAGTTAGTTAGTTAATATATAGAAGAGACACATGGAGATCTCTATCTCTATACATCTGCCATTTTTGAATTTTCACAGGAGTATATTCACATATTACTTATATATTTAAAATACTAAATTCTTAAAAAAACAAAGCCATGAGCACCGCTATGTGACTTGGGATTCTCACTTTGTCTCTCTAGGCTTGAGTTAACTGTAAATTTAAGGAGATGTACACAAGGATTCTAAATTCCAACTCTAGATTTTATGAGCAGATGTAGCAAAAAAAATTTTAACTCAATCTAGTAGTATTTTGGTCATTCATGAAAATGGAAATAGTAATTTCTTTATTAATTTCTAATATCACGCCCTATATTTTCTAGAATGGTCTTGACTTTAAACATTGAAAAATTTTGATCCTGTAAATACATTAGTACTTGTCAAATTGTATGACTCAATTTGGATTCAGAAATATTATCTCCACAGGCATTCTAATACACTCCTGGGTGGTAATGTAAATTGGTACGTACTTTCTGAAAAGCAAATCTCAACAGGGGAAAGCTTTAAAGCAGTTTAATCTTTAACTGTTTAACCTAATAATCCCAAACAGTTTAAAGCAGTTTAACCTAGTAATCTCACACCTAGAACTTTATTTTAAGAAAAAAATTAGAAGCAATCTAAATGTTCAAAAAATAGGGAAATGGTTCATTAAATTAAGCTATATATGCAGGAAACACTGTTATACAGCCATTGGAAATATCTCAAAGAAATGTTAATAACACAGTGAAATTTACAATTAAATATTGAGTGAAAAAACCTAAAGAGAATATGCCCCGGCCGGCGGGACAAAACAAAGCGGGACGAGGAGGAACCTATGGAGGAAGAAGGCGAGACAGGAGACACAAAGAGACGAAGGCAAGACAGTATTCTGATCAAGCCTCAAACTTTATTTTTCAGCGGGGATATTTATACAGGACAAACAAAGGGAGGCAGGGCTAGCTGGCGGAAGACAAGCGCATTGGCTCTTGGCTGGTCCGAGTAGGCGGTGCCACACGCCCATTGGGTCTAAGGGGATGGGGTGAGGGGTATTGACAGCCTAAGGGGTGTGGGCTTAGGGGTAATGGACAGCCTAAGGGGTGTGTGCTTAGGGGGAGGAAGTGATGAAAGTTAAAGGAAGTAGGAAGTAGGAAGTAGGAAGTAGGAAGTAGGAAGTAGGGCTCCGCAATGTCTGAGGCAGGCAAAACACCCAGTCCTGCAACCAAGCCTCCGCGGCCCGAAGACCCACCGCTCCCCACAAGAATATGTATATATTTCCTGTCTACTATATAAGTGTTATGCATATGAGCCTAAGTAAAGATTGGAAGGGAATGTACCAGAATGTTAATGTTGGTTAACTCTAGGTTGTGATATTTAAAATATTGTTAAGCAATTTCCAATATTTTTTACAGTGAACTAGTGTTACTTTTATAATCATAAAGTAAAATTTTAAATGGTCTCTATACTTAAAAATTACAATAAGCTCTTCAAATGAAAAGTTTCACTGAGTTTATAGAAGAATTATTACTTCTCTTAACATTTGGAAAATCATCTCTTTTTCTTTCTTCTGCTTGCTTTGGGCTTACCCTACTTTTTCTAGTTTCTCAAGGTGGAAGGTTAGTCACTGAGTTGAGATCTTCTTTTTTCAAATATTGGTCTTTAGAGTAATAAATTTCTTTCAATGCTTTAATTTAGCTATGTTCCATAGGTTTTGATATAATGTATACTTTCTCAAAATATTTTCTGCTTTCCTTCATGATTTCTTGGTGGACCTATTGTTGAGTATTTTTTTTTAATTTCCACATAATTGTGAATTTTCTTAATTTCCTTCAGATATATAGATTTTTAAATTTAATTCCATTGTAGTCAGAGAATATAATTTCAGTCCTCTTTAATGTACTGAGACTTGTTGTATGACTAACATCTGGTTCATCCTGGAGATTGTTCCATAAATTTGAGAAGAGTTTTATTGCTGTTGATTAGAGTGTTCTATAGATGTCTGTCTAATGGGTTTATAGTGTTGGTCCAGTCTTATTTCCATTTCCATATTGATCTTCTGCCTATTCTATTCTTTACTGAGATATTGAAGTCTCCCACTATGGTTGCCGAATTGTTTATTTCTCCCTTCAATTTTGTCAGTTTTTTGATTTATGTACTTTGGGGTTTTGTTGTCAGATGCATACATTACATAATTGCTATGTCATTCTCATAGATTGACCATAGATTGTCCCTTTTATCATTATAAAACAATCTTTTTTCTCTAGTAACACATTTTGTCTTATAGTCTATTTTTTTCTGATATTAATATAGCCACTACATTTCTCTATTGGTTATTACTTACGTGGTATATATTTTTTCCATCCTTTTGATTTTCAACCTATCTGTATCCTTGAATATAAAGTATATCTTTTGTAGGCAGCAAGGAGTTGGGTCGTTTTTAAAATCTATTCTGGCAATCTCTGGCTTTGAATTGGAATGTTTAATTCATTTACATTTAATGTAATTACTGACAAAGTAGGATTTTCTATTTAATTTTATGTCTTATCTTTTTTATTCCCGATTCATCCATTACTGCCTTGTTTTGTGTTAAATATTTTCTAATGTACCAGTGTTGTTAATTTTACTATGTTTGGGGAGTTATCTTAATGATTGTCCTGGAAGTTACAATTAACATTTTAATTTAAAATAACCTAGTTTGGATTGATACAAATTTAATTTTAATAGCATACAAAATTTTTCCTTCAGCAGAACTCCATTTCAGCTGTCAACCCTTCCTGTATCAGAACAGCTGTGGAGGTATATTCATTATTTCATTTCTACTAGTGAGCACTTGTTATGTCTCACTTTAACTAATGAGCATGTCCTAAAGAATTTCTCATTTCTAGTTAGCAATAAATGAAGAGATAAAGTAACCAGTTTAGCTATTTAAGCATGGAATGTGGAAGCTCCATTTTATATAGGAGGTTTTGAAGGAGGCATCTCCATTCATTGAGCTTTTCCAGTTTTCATTTGGCATCTCATAAGGTGATTTTATGTGCAACCGAAAAAATGTTAAACTGTTTCCCACAGTGCTTTAAACAATGTATAATGCATTTTCAGGTACAAAGGGCTATGGAAAGATTTTCTGAAAAGCTTGAATAAAGGTGGGAATTTCAGTTTTTTATAAATTCTTTAAGCACTGACTTTAAGGCGGCAGCAGCAAGTTCGCTCTTGCTAGCTCTGAGCGCACTGTAACTCCCAAGCTGAAGAGGGATAAATAAACATTCCAGGGTCCACAAAATGAGAAAAATATATGTGCAATTCATGTGTCACTGAAACAATTCTGCAAGTTTTGTCACCAGGAAGTGAGAAAGACAAATCACCCTTTACATATACATTTACACACACAAATTTATACAATATATAACACATCAATTTGTATTGCAATGATATTTGGCCATGGACTGAAGTAGAATGTGTGGCGGACATATAGTAGTTTCTGAATCGTTTTTTAAACCATGTATATCAGTTTGATTCAAAATAGCTTGGTGTCGGTGTTAGGCAGCTGTGAACTTGAGCCACAGGTGCTGCCATTTACTCCCAGCATGCTTTGGTACTTCATCTCTAAATCGTTTAATTGCTCTATGCCTTAGTTTTCTCAACTAAAAAATAGACTTAAATTTGGTACCTACCACATAGAGCAAATCGCGTAATGAATCAATGTGATTAGTTATTACTAATAATATAGATATTAATAAAAAATAATGGCAACTATTTTGCATATCTGCTACATGCAGACCAATGTACCAGAGCCTAAAGACAAATGGTAGATGGAATATATTAAACCCATTTCATTCAAATATGCCTCAAGATAAGTCTGAGAAATGAGGAATAATGACATACAGAATGTTGATGCAGATCAAAGCAAATCTCGGTGGAATTTTTAGGGGAATTGGGGGCAACAGGATTAAAGTAGAAATAGAATTGGAGTTGGAACTTGTCTATTTACCAGTTTTCAAAATACTAATGAAAAGAAAATAGCTACACTGTACTTCTACTTTCTTCAATACCCTAAAGATATTCTATTAGTATTAGTATGTCTTTGAGTTCAAAAATAGATTACTTTCATTTTTTCATAACAAAAGTTTCTTTAAAATTATACATGAAAATATTTGTGAAGTAAATTATGTTTTAAGCGGTTCTGAATGAGCGTTGTGCTTTCTAGTCCTCACATTCTGTTCCTTTCACTCCCTACTTAAAATATTTTCCCATCCTTTCTCTGTGAACTCAAATCCTGTCCAGGCTCTCCAGCTCACCACCAACACCACTTCTTCTCTGACCCTTCGCTAAAGTCATCCCAGTCCTCAGTTTTTTCTACTCATGTGAATTACTATAAGATCTTCATCTAATTATAAGGAAATTCAACAAGCAATCACTGACCAGTTATAATGAGCCAGGCACTGGAATTGGTGCTGGGGATATAGAATTGAACAAGATACCATCCCCACCCCTCGCTCCTGCCTGCTCATCTTAGGGAATGTAGAGTCCAGTGGCAGGAGACAGGTGTACTAAAAAATCATTATTCCAAGGAATATCTTTTATAAAACGTAGGGCACATTTATAGAGAAATACTTCCTTAGAAAGAAAACAAATCACTCATTAATTTGTCTTTTTGATAAATCTGGATTTTCATGTGTAACATAGTGCTCAGCCAGGCTTTTAATTTATTTTTCAGAGATGGAAAAGTGGCCTATTTAAAAGTATTTTTTGGTTTTCTTTCTCTACACTTAGAGGAGAAATTCACCTTTATAAGAAGACTTTTCTTTTTAATTTGGGAAAGCATTCTAACATGTATTTGATTATACAAAGATAAAGCCCAAATGCTACTCTGGCATGGGGACACTGGGACAAGAAGTCGCCAAACTATTTTGTATGAAGATATAAATATTTGACTTCACCATGGAAAGAGTTATATCTGGTATAAATTAGCTTTTGCCAAAATTATGGTGTATAACAAACAACCTCAAAACACAGTAACAGAAAAGAGTTATTGTGTTTTCACAGATCTGTGAGTCAGCTTGGCTGGTTTTGCTTCACAGTGCAGGTCTGCAGATCTGAGTCTTTCTCACATGGTTTTCATCTCTTTGGTCCCAATAGGCTATTTAGGACACGTTCTCATGGTGATGGCACAGGCACATCAAAGGGCAAGTCCAATCACATAAGCACTTTTTAAGCTGATTTTTGCCTCACAGGTGCTAACATCCTACCAGCCAAAGCAAAACGCATGGCTGAGCTCAGACAAGGGCGGGGAAGCATGCTTTGCCTGTAGCAGAAGAAAACACAAAACAATAAGGCAAAGGATGTGGATATAGGAAGTGATGAAGTATTGGGTCTAATGATTCAATCCACCTGACAGCTCCATAAATATATTGATTGAAATGTGTTTGAAACTTGAGAGAAAGATTTGGGATTTGGAGTTCCTCTTATTAGATCAGAGAAAGGAGTAATTTGAGAGATGTAGAAAAGACATGCTTACAGCAGAGCATGAACAGCCCTCATGATGTAGGAACAGGTGGAAACCAACAAGAGAATATAACATTTTGATATACCCAAGTTCTTTGGTAGAGTTTATTAAATGTTACTGCTTGATATTAGCTGGGTTTGGGGAACTTAAGACGGGCCCATGAGCAAAGTTGGAAGATTGGATAGACTAGTTATTCTTTGAATGATTGTAGTGTTTGTTTACAATGAGATACCTGACCAAAAGCGAGCAATAATGAGAGTGGATCAGAGGAAACGAGTTTTCCTCCAGGGGTTTTAGAAATATTCCAGATGGGCAACTCTGGAATAAGAACAAAACTGTAGTATGAGGTGTCAAATCAACTCTGAAAAAAACACTGGAAAAACAAACAAACAAAGTTGTCCAGCTATCCCATCTGGTTTACTCTTTTCCGTCACAGATTTTTACCTCATGCTTGGACTGGACAAAACCACCTTTTCGCCTGAGAAAAACAGCTCCAGCAGTGACCTTTCCTCCTTCACTTTTATTCTCTAAACTTGCTATTCAGAATAATTTCTTGAAGACTCCCCAGGGCTGAGAGGAACCTAAAAAAATTCTTTGGAAATGCTAATTTACCCTAGTGGTGAAGATGAATGCCAAATCTTCTCATCCAGCTACTGTAGGACTACAGACTGCCAGAGAGCTTCAATCAGAAGTGGAGGTGTTAATCACCCTTGTAAAGAAGAAAATGGTCAGCAGGTTGAGTAGATTTTTGCCCTTGCCCTGTTGTACTGAGCTGAAAGATCGGTATTATGAAGCCATAAAGCAGACACTAGACATTATTTTTAGTGTGAAGGGATTGCTACCTAAAATGGAGCCGAGGATATGAAATGAAGAATCTTATGCATGCTCCCTCAGGAAGATACAACTTAAGAAGCGAGAGACTGATTTCCCCGTGAATGTCTGACTTACAGAAAACTGGAACTTAGCTCCTGATGAATGAACATCTGCCTAGTATCTCTCCCCAACCTCAAGCAAAAGAATTTATTGTGTCTTTGCCCTTCTTGCCCATAGATACTGCCGCCCCAAACATTTCCTCCTGTAATTTGCTATAGATTCCGTTTCAAGAATTGCAATTCCTCTGATTTTTCTGAATAAACTCTATTTCTGGTAACTTGAGCTTGCTTCAGTTTACCTCTTTATGTAGGTCAACACTAGACAACAGATTTTAAACCGTTTCTGTAGCTATAGCATAGTACATTGCACAAAGTAAGCATTCTATAAATATTCATTGAAGTAATGAATGAATGGTTAAACGATTCCATAATTCTATAGGTCAGTGAAAAAAATACTCAAATAAAACATAGGACAATAATAAATAACCCTAATGCTTTCATTGTTTCAGATTTATTTTTGCAACCTGAGGGTATGGCCATCCTAGTTTCTGTCCTATATCAAATTTCCTGGCTCCATCCCACTCTATTTAGGGCCAACTCTATTAAGCTAAAACAGGAGGTTTAAACTAAAACATGTTAAGAGAAAATACATAATACTTAAACAAAAAAAGGAAAAAAATTTCTTCCAGCAGGCAAACAGTTTAAGAATGTTAATTGGAACAAATTTTATATTGCAATCTTTTGTCACATTATAAAATAATCTCTAACTAACTGTAGGAATTCTTTTGCTGAGAAGGCATCATTTGTTAGCAATATTTAAGTGAAAGGAGAATAATGGTTGTGTTCTTTTGTTTAAGGGAATTGAAGTGACTTGTACATGTGTTAAGAGATGACATCTTCTAAACTATTATGTCTAGTTTAAAACTAAATTATTTTTAAACAAAAGTTGGAAAAATGGTAGTCTACACAGAAGTCCCCAGCCTTTTTGGCAGCAGGGACCAGTGCTCCTAGGAGAATCTAATGCCTGATAATCTAAGGTGGAGCTGAGGTGGTGATGCTAGTGCTGGGGAGCGGCTGCAAATGCACATGAGGCTTCCCTTGCTGGCGCTCACTTCCTGCTGTGCGGCCAGGGTTCCGACAGGCCACGGACCCATCGGTACTGGTCTGCGGCCGGGGGGTTGGGGACCCCGATCTAAGGTATTACTCAATTTATAATCTATCATTCTCATTAATAGATTCATTGAATATGTAAAGAAAATGCATAATCTCAATGTGTTAGATTTTGGTAAATTTCGAAGACTTGATTTCACACAATCCTCTGATTGCAATTCAATCAGAGGATTGAATTTATTGTAGAAGAGATAGTTTGCTCTTGCTCTCAAGAGCCAATTTTTCAATTTTCAGGAATTTTGTGGACCAGTTGTAAAAACACCCATTATTATAAATAAAATTATATAAATTTACAATTAAATTAAAAATGAAACATAAATGCTCAAAACTCATCATTTTCTGGTGATTTTACTACATCTTGCTACTATTTATACTCTAAGGTAATTTACATCTTGTATCTTTAGGGAGGAAACATATAATAGGGTGATATTGGCAGACTTCCTCAACTCCTTGCTCATTGATGTCATGTTGAAACTGGCCATGGTGGGAGTATTGTCCTGTGGAAATTAGAGAACACTAAAAATCAAGGCTTGATTTACTGTTTTCTTGATTGTCCAAACAAAGAAAGCGATGGAGAAAATAATAATAACAACAACAACAACAACAATAATAATAATGTGGAATAAACTTAAAAGTGTGTCCAATAAATACATTGGATAGCCAAGGTGTTAGAAATCTGCCAGAATACCACTGTAGCCAAGGATTCAAGATTTTCAGGTACTTTAGCCTGGAAGTCCCATCCCACATGTCAGAGTCTGTTCTCTAACAATGAAAGCCCTGACTTTGAGATAGAAGACCACCTTCAATTGAGAAGTTAGTATATTTGGTTTTTCTTCTCTTTCAATTAAGTCTTAGGCCTGTTCCTTAGCTTTATATCCTTTCCCACTGCAGGAAATGGGAGACATATTATATGCTATCGAGGAGGGCCCTTGGTTTTTAAACTTGACTTTTAATTGTTGAATAATTACCCACAGCATTAAAAAATTAAATAAATTTCCCAGAGTGTCAATCGAGTTTATTAATAGCCACTGCCCAATTCCAAAGTCCTTATAGAATCTACTTCTCCTATACTTCTCTAATACCTATATTTTGTACCACTAATACATTTATTTTCACTAGTATACCATCTTGGTTTACCACCAATAAAAGTCTTAACAGTGCACTACTCCCTAGTGTGAAGGACAAACCACACACCACCACTGTTAGAGTCCTCATTGCCTACCATTCAGCAGGTGGTTCTCCTCTAAAATTTCATTCAAGCATCTATTTTCTCATTGCCACTCCTGACACCATCTCAGGTTGGGTTCCCTGGGAAGCAGACTATGAGACAGAGCTTAGTGTGCAGCGCGTCAATAGGTAGTGCCCTTGAAATCAACCCCTGTGGAAAAGAGGGAACAGAGGCAGAATTGGGCAGGAAAAATGTTGAGTTCTGATATAGTCTCAAAGAAGGCTTCAGCCCACCCATGTTCTGAAACTTGGGTGGTCTTTCAGGGTTGTCTCAAGTTGGGTCATGACATCCAGGCCTTTATACCCTTGCATTGATCGGTCTTTGCAAATGGAAGGAAGGGTGGCCTTGTGTAATTTTCTTGGCTGTTGGTGAGAACTATCTTTGGCAGTATTCCTAGTAGTCTTCATTCCAGAAGGGAAATCTGGGTAGCAAAGCACAGCACTTACCCAGGTGCCTGTTATGTACCAGGCACTACTCTAGATGCTAAGGATATGAACAATAAACAAATCAATAAGAAAACATATCGCATGTCAGATGGCGATGAGTGTTATAGAGAGAAGTAAAGCAGGGTCACTCAACTCCAGCAACACAATATCCACGATGGTCTTCAAACTGACTCTGCATGTTTCCATTCCAGGCTCTTTTTACTATTCCCTCTACTTGGAATGCTCTTCCTTCCCATAACTTAAGGCCTCACTCCTTTAAGGTCTTGGCTCAAAAGTCACCTTCTCAACAAAGCATTGTCTGACCATTCTATAGAAAAATGTCAGTGTTTCTCCCAACATACTCACATCCTAGCAATCTCTACACCTCTCACCTGGCAGTTTTCTCTATTCTCCTAAAACACCTGTACTCTGCTCCCCTGACTGAGGCCTGAGCATCCTTGTTGGGCCTTGGTAAAACACTTCTTTTACTTTCCTTTATTTCCCCCAAACAAATGAAACGTAACAACATTAAAGAGATTGGTTACTCTGCTTAGTTCCCCCACCCTGCAATCCTGCCCCATCCTACCTGCATCCTCACCATGAAATGATAAAGTAATTTTTCTCAACACAGGAAATCAACTGGAAAAGAAATGAATAAGAAACCCTGATTAAAGCAGATCAGGAGAAAATGATTTTACATGTCTGCAGAATGGTGTACACGCACACGACTGGTTTCCTGTGAGACAGTGTCGCTCCCTCTTCTGCAGGAACCCACTTTCCTTAGCGAAGTCCTCCCTGGCTAGGTCAAGCCCTGTTTCTGAGTTATCTTTAACTAACGCGGTTATTTGTTCAGTGATTGTCCCTCCTGCATCCCTGACTGGATTTGAATGCTTTCATACTTGAAAAAGACCTCTCTAAATCCTTTTCAATCTGTTTTTCCCAACAGATTAGTAGTAGCCTGAGCTCAGGCTCTGGAACATGGGGTGGGGAGAAGTTTGAGCACACTTCTTAGAGTTAGATTCTCAGTATAAGTTAAAAACAAACAAAATATTTCAGATCTGAGAAAAAGAGGAATGTCAACCTCTCTAGGTTGTATAGTTAAGTGCACATCAAATTTTCTCAGAAAAATACAGGCATTTTCAACATGTAACTATAGTCTTGGTCACTTTCAGGGGTTAGGTACTTGATGCCCTTTTGAACACATCTATTTTCCTTCCATTTCACTTTCTTCTTTTTTTCACGGCCAACCCCCTACCATGCCCATTCCAACCCACCACCCTCCATGCTCCAATTCACAAATTAAAGTGTTTCTGCTGGGAGCTATATATTCCACTGGATGACAGGGGTTCACCACAGGAGTTCATGTAGCTGAAGTATCCAGATGGTTGTCATAATTCTTCATTTTACTTTTTAGTATGTCTGGCTATCCTTTCTCATTTTATCCATCATCAAAACATTTTGAGTCATCATCTCCAAAGAAAGGAAAGGTGAAGTTTCATGTAAGGTGTTCCAAATCAACATAGAAATTACACTTGAATTCAGAAAGCAAGCTTTCAAAATAAATATTGACTGAAGTAAGATTAATATGCCTTTAAAATGTTTATCTCTTCTATATGAATAGGCTTATTAGTTTCTGAACAAATATTTATTGAACACTTACTATGTGCCAGACATTTTCCTTAGTACTTGGTATATCAGTGAACAAAATGAAGACCCTGACACAGTGAAAACTTACATTTTAGATAGAAATGCTGATAATAAACACAAACACAATAAATAAGCAAATTACGTAGCCTGTTAGAAGTTTTCCAAGTAATATGGGAAGCTTTCCCACATGGAATGGGGGGAAAAAGAATGAGAAAACACAGTAAGGAGGATCAAGAGAATGGGAGACTTTGGGGGTACAATGTAAAGTAGGGTGAACAGAGCAGGCTTTATTGAGAAGGTAACATTCACATAAAGAGGAAAGGAGTTTCTCAGGCTAAAAGTAACAGCCAGTGCAAAGGCCCTGAGGTGAGAGTTTGCCTGGCATGTTTGAGTGACAACAAGGAGACCAACGTGGCTAGAGTGGAGTGTATTCAAGGAGATGAGAAGGAGAAGGCCCAGACAGGGAATTTGGGTTGGAAAACATTGTAAAGACTTTGACTTTTATTCTGAGTAAACTGGTGAGCCATTAGAAAATTCTGAGCAGAGATGTAATCTCATCAGATTTAAACTTAAAAGGGTCACTCTGGCTGCTCTGCTGAGAAGGAACAAGGATGGAAACAGGAACAGAGGTTAGGAAGCTGGTAATGGTGGTGCATACCAAGGTGGTAGCAGAAGTGGTATTGAGAAATGGTGAGGTATTGGATATGTGATGAAGGCAGGGTAAAAAATATCCTGATGAATTGGATTTTGGGAGTGAGTAAAAGCTGAGTCAAAGATGATGCCAAAGGTGTAGCTTGAGCCCCAGAAGGAGGTGTTGCCATCAACTGAGATGGGTGCAAATGCAGGGCCATTATCAGAAGTTCAGTATTTGACATGTTTAATTTGAGACAACCAAATGAAGATATGTTAGGGACCTATACTTAAGGCAAAAATCTGATTGGAGAAGATGGAAGAAGAAGAATCAGAAACGGCAAATAGAGACATCCCTTTCAACAAATTTGGCTGCAAAGAACCCAGAGAAATGGAGTAATAGCTTCTCGGGAAAGATGGAAGAATAATAGCATGTTTGTATGCTACTGGAAAGGATCCAGTAGAGAATAAAAACCTTGATAAAATAAGAGAGAGAAAGAATAATTACTAAAGGAGTCAAGTGAGAAGGAATGGGATCTAGTGCACAGGTGAGGTGCTGGCTTTTGCTGGGAGCATGGATACTTCATCTTTGTTAGCAGGTAGGACAACGCATATGAGGAGGCAGATGTGAGTGTGGAGATGTGATTGTAAGAGTCAGTAGAAGTTCTCTTCGGTTTTCTGAGTAAAGTAGGATACATCTGTCATCAGCTAAGATGATAAAAATGAGGGGAGGAGATATTGGAGGTTTGAGAAGAGAGAAGGTATCAAATAGTCAGCGAATAGGCAAGTGAATGGACTAGAGAGATGTAGAATGGTTGCTGTAACCGCTAAGGTTCATTGAGTTCATGCTGATGAATTTAAAGTGAAACCAATCAGCACAGTTGCGTTCCTCTCCAGCCATGGAAAGTCACTCAGGTGCAAGTACGGTGCAGGTAAAGAGTTGGATTTAAGTGGCACTGTGGTTTTACCAAACAGGACAAAGCAGAAGAGGTGCAAGGAAACTGAAGATATGCACAATTGAGAGTGAATGTCATGGATGGAATTCCACTGAGTAAAAATGCCAAGACATGAAGGAAATAAGAGATAGTGAAAAGATGGTAGAATTGGAGGTATCAGTGGGGTAAAAGAATTATAGTCAGAATACTAGAGGGGTGATCCAGAAAGGGAGGAGATGTTAGTCACTGTGGGATACAGGGCACTGAGAGACTGGGAATGACATGGTCTAGCAGCGTCTGACCTTGAGAGTGGGTGACTGCAAAAGGGGAGCACAATACCACCAAAGAAAAAGGGTCAGGCAGCTGAGAACCCAAAACACTGGAAAGATCATTCACTGCATATTGAAACCACCAGGCAAATGAAGTTAAACAAAGTACTGGTAAAACAGTGCAATGAATTATTATGCAGTCCCTAAATGATAAAAAAAAATGCTAAGGGTGGAAATCTAAGATATACAATTTTGTATGCAACCCATGTATGCAGTCCAATCTCATTACTTTAAATATGTATTGATGCATAGAGAAAAGACTAGAAGGAAATAAAACAAAATGTCAGTGGGTTTATAGCTATGTGAAGTTTATTATTTTTTTGTATCTTTTGTGATTTTCTAAATTTCTTACAAAAACAGGAGAATATTATATTAACAAAAAAACCCAACAAAATAGAGTAAACATTGTAAGTCTAGTGGATTAAGTTTCCTAAGACCATTTTTCAAAATAAAAAAAAAAAAAAACAATTTAGTCACAGCTCTCAGATTTCTTGATGTCTTCTAGATGATAGTTTACATAGGCTATGTGAAACATGACACAATTTTGTGGCTAAAGTTTGAATTTTCTTTCAACTTGGGAGGACTTTTTCTTGTACAATAGATTTTCTTTTCAGTCAACTGGGACCCTAGGAATTTGCTTTTCTGTCCAAAAGTTTTATAAATGGGTGTTAAAATTTAAAATGATCTTTCCTTCTGGATAGGACAAATGTCTTTTACAGAAGATATGGGAACACAGTAGCTATATTTCTAAAGCTTTAAGCATCTAGATCTGGCATGGAGAACCAGAATGGTTATAATTTAGATTACTTCTATAGAGTTGCTGACATTCAAGACTAAGTCAGTAGAACAAGGCTTTTGATAGGAGGTTTTTGTCCTCTTAGTAAAGCACATTGTGGCTGGGCATTTTTTAAGAGAATTCAGTTAATTTTAAGTTTGTTATTAAGTCTGGCTTAAAGTAAAAGCAAACATACACACACACATGCACACACACACACTCATACACACTCACACACACACTTCTCATCCCTCAGGAACAAATAAATGTCAGTGTTTGTGAACATAGTGGTTGTCAATTGTTTCACTTTTACTTCCAGATTTTCCCAAAGAGTTTTTTTCCTGACCTGGTAAGGGAAACTACAGGGGAAAAGAAAAAGACCTCGTCTGACCCTCAGTAGGATAGACTTCTACCAGGTCCTTATCTCTAACACCCTCAGAAGTTTCATGTTGACAACAGAGGAATAGTTTAGGAAAGATACTATGAGAACAGGATTCAGGGTTGAACCATATGACATTTTGGAAAACAGAAATCTCATACTGACCTAGCCAGAGAAACAAATCCTGTTAACCATTTTAAAGATTGTGTTTAGTTTTAATACGTAAGGTTAAAGAGGAAATCTTTTCTTTTTACTTTAAAGCCCGTTACTATACACTTGACAAGAGAAAACTAGAAAGAAAAGATGATTGAATTTCAACCACCAAAAGTTTGTGTGTCTAATAGTGTCTGCGAAAAAGTCTCTGGGGGTAATTTTGAGAGGAAAAAACATTTTCTAAAAGTTGAAAAATATCAGTTTTAAACATGAAATTTCATAAGTCTTGAGGATCAAGGATCACATTGCTGTTTCCTTGACTACTAAATCCTTTAAATCTTTGGCACCCTTTTCCCAAAACCTAATGCCCAGTGCCTGGCCAGGGAGGGCAATGGGGATGCTGATCTGTAAAACATTGCCCACAACTCATTTTGTCATCGCCTCTATTCCTAACCACAAAGCCAAGGCAGGTGAAAAAGAAAACTCTTATTTCTACATTAATTTTGTATTAGACCTTCCACTCAAAAATGTAACTTTGAAGTGTCCAGGCAACTTACAGCCCTTCTCATAATAATTCCACTTTTTTTTTCCATTCCACTTCTATGGTAGTTGAAGCAGCCTGAAAGAAAGAGGAAAGAAAGATCTGAGAGATAATCTAGAGCCCAACCTAGCAGACTCGGAAGGTGCATGACTTACCCAAAGTCATAAGGCTGAATAAGAACACTTGAAACCTCAAGTTAGGTTCTCTTGTGCACATGTATCTACAGTATAGAGTCTCTCCTTCATACACACACACACACACACACACACACACACGTACCCCTTAATATTAAAGATTAAAAGATGGGGTGGCTCCAAAGTGTAGTGGTTAGCACGTCTGCTTTACACACAGAAGGTCCAGAGTTAGCCACGGCCCAGGTGGAGCCACGGCCCAGGCCCTGGGTGTGCCGGGCCCCCCGAGTGCGCCAGGGGTGCCAGGCCCCGGGTGCACGCCACCAGCATGTGGCGGGGGGAGACGCCTTGCCTTCAGAGATCCAGGTCAGGAGTGCAAATGGGGCAGGAGTTGTTAAAGAGGGGGAAAAAATAAAGATTAAAAGAAACAAAAACGAAAAACTTGGCTAAAGTTACTGGCTCAATCATTTTGCCCCCTATAGACTGCAATTCCTTCCTATTTAAATGTAACATTTTAATTGCATGAGTTCTTACACTTTGTATTGTGAACAATCCTAAATGTACAAATATCTCAAAATCATGTGTTGAGCAGAAAAACTTGTCTTCGTATATTAACTTTGAATTTTTCAATTTCTTCCTACATGAGCTCATGAAATTTCTATTTATTCTAAATGGAGTAAGAACTTAGTTGTGCAATCAAAAATTGCCAAGAATCTCTGGCCTACATGTTCTAAGATAGATGGAAGTTTGTACAACCTATGTGCTTTGGGCAAAAACATAATCGTTTAAATTTAAAAAGCTATATAATTAAAGAAACAGTTTATATTAAAGTCAAGAACAATAATAATAACAAATATTTACTAAGTGATTATTATATGCTGGACACTGTGCCTAGTATTTTACATACATTGTCTCATTTAATACTTCAACAATCCCATGGGGATAGCTATTGTTCTTATGCTCATTTTATAGTGGGGGAACTGGAAAAATTATGGAATAATTTACCTAGGTAAAAAGCTAGTGAGTCGCAGAGTTGAGATTGGATCCAGGTAGTCTTAACCACTCCTTCAACCATATAGCATAGAATAGTTATGAACAAATTAGAAAAGTATGCATTTGTGTGAATTCAGTTCTCAGTTAAGTGGTCTGTGTATTTAACTGACAGCTGATAGGGTGATTAGCACCATGTACACTTTGGAAATATTGCTTGTCAAGCATGGAAAAATAAAATATCTGGGCTTGCTCTTCTGTTCCCAAGACTAATTTTTTAAAAAATCCTCTAACATATTAAGATAGTAATAATGAAAAAAAGTAGTTACATAATCAAACCATTAGGTTCAGAGTCTATACAAGCATGACCTACCAATTTTCTAAACTGATGACAGAAGTTAACGGGTTGATGGACTTTAACCATTGCATAGAATCTACCCAACATGCTCTTGTAAATCACCATTGAACTCGTTACTCATTACAGATTGTACTTATCATTATCATGCCACGTGTAAACTCTTGACAAGGTTTGCCTGACATCCGAAACAACCCTCATCACTCAAGCGGCACGTTTTTCTGGTGCGTCAGCCCGCTGCAGGTGTTTCTCTAACACAACGAATAATTACATCAGACAAAGACGAGAAATATTCTAAAGCTGACAAAACCACACATCTAAAATCTGTATTTTCTACCTCTTGGGAAATTAAAATCTACAAGTATAGGGGCTTTGGTGCCCATGTCTTGGGGCCATTCCAGGTTTATAAAGAAAGATCTTTTCTTTGCAAACCCAAAGATTGCAATAATACAGGAAATTAAACTGTATTTATAGACTGGACACCAACACACCACACCAGTGTGCTTTCTCAGTTCTCTGAATCTCTCAACAAAAACAAAAACACTAGCAATCAAACGCGTGAGCAAGAAATGACAAGTGTTTTGACAGCTCTAGAATACTTTGAGGTATTTTTAGCATATTTCTGAGTTGTATTAGCTTAACCTGTAATAGAATATAAATGAGCCCATATGGCACAGATGTAATTATGTTCCATGGAAGAAATCCCTGCGGTAGGCTGGGCCGGCGAGAAGAATACACGGGCCCCACCTCCCCCGCCACCCTCTCCCCCTCACCACATGTGCCTTCTGGAGGGCATGATTTACACATCATTTGCATTGAGAAGAATATGAAGAAACACAATGCTAACAACACAGTACTGAAAAGAGCAATGGAAAGATTGGGGATCCCTAGGGGTGCTGCTCTCTGTGACTGACATCCAGTTAGGAGCAGAGGCAGCTTCCCCTTGGGATCACGTGTGATGAAGCGATCTTTGATTATGTGGGCACAGCAATCATAAGGCGTAATTATTATTACTGCAAGAGAATGGGCAACACATCTCTGGGGAAAGCCTCTGTCACAGATACTTTGCTGGCGCACACTGGAAGCAAATGTTCTCCCAAGAATCATTTTCATTCCAACCTGTTATTAGCCGAAGCTTCTTTGACTACTAGTCATGAAACATTAAATATAGATTAGAGCCAGAGAGATGTTGAAAGTTGAAATTCACCGGAGGTACACACTTGTGTCCTTGAGAAACAACCCCGAATGCTGTCCAGATGTTGCAGCAGTACGGCAGAAACGTCCCATGCTGTAAGGAGGCCGCAGCAGAGCAGAGAGGCGGGTGTTCGGCGTTCCACCAGCCTTCTGTTTGGTTTATTTGTACTCCATTAATTTAGCAGAGAATCCTAACAGGCTGTTAGTGGTAGATGTCGCGAAGTGTCCACTATCCCAAAAGAATGAAGAAATGCTTTTGTGCCAGGGAAGCGGGTAATTCAAAGCACGTAATTGATTTTCTACGGTTTCAAACTGTGATAAGACTAAGGCCTAGCAACAGAAACATATGTTAGCAGTTTTGTCTGTTTCTCAATGAATCCACAGAAAAGAGACCCTCATAACTCATAGATGGTTAACTTGCTTTGAACAACTCACTAGATATTAACAGACACTTCCACTGGAATTTGGAATAAGTTGGCCTGCTTTGGAATGGTTTGCAGAAGGGCAGCTGTGCTGTGTAAACTAAACCCCCAGGTGTGTGATGGGAACACCTCTTCCGTTTCCTCAATGAATTTCGTGTGCTGAGTTTGTATGTGGGGCTCTCCCAGCTATCTCACACCCCCCACCTCACCCACTTCTGCAGATGGAGAATCAGAGGAAGATTTTCTGGTATAAGCTAGAAGCATGTCACTGGTGTTATTCAGGGAAGACTCTTGCTCCGCAGCGGTCCGGGAAACCAGAGATATTAAACCAGTCACCCTAGAGGCAGGAAATGGAGTTAGAGGAGATAAGGAGATAGGTGGCAGCAGAAAAGGAAGCGAGACCCAGGAATTCCTCACCCGCGAGGGCTGACAAGTGTGGGCGTGGATGAACAAAGGATTTTTCATTCCCACAGACCTTTAGAAACAGGAGGTACTAGTTGGCTCCTTGGGTCTCCCTGGAAGAAAAGAGCTTCATTAGATGACATGCTGTTTTCCCTTCTCTGCCTTTTCAGCTCTAAGATTTTTACCTTTCTATCAAACTAGCTCCCAGGATTTCAGAATCTCTCCCCAACAACAATAACAGCAACAAGAAAAAAAAAAAAGGACTGGACCAAAAGCTTTATCTGAAATTGCTACAGTCACGGGGGAGGGGGTCTGTCATCATTATGCTTCCGGCCTAAGGTGATCTTTAACAGCTAGTACCCCAGGCAGAGAAAGCAGGGGGGTGCAGAGATGACTCTGAACTTTTCAAGCATCCCTCTCCTAGTTCACAGTGAAGGGCCCTTCTGCAATGCCAGTTCTTGTGTTTATACTGATGGTGGAAGTAGATTTGTACTAAATAAGCTTGAAGTTCATTAAACAAATATAATTCACCAAATCCTTGGGGAAAGTCAGTCCCTACCAATTTTCACCAATCTTTGTTCCACTTATATAAGAACCCTGGTAACTGGACACAAAGCTAACTTCAAGAAATATTGCCATATTCCATCGATGGATAACCCTCCCTGTAACAGTTCTAGGGTGGGGGCATGGGGTGGCATGGGAAATATTTTACATGAGAGGCACCCCTTAAGTTGAGTTGAATCGTAAAAGGTAAGAAGGATTTCTCTGGGTGAATGGAGTTGAAGGCGTAGTGTGCTAAGGAAGGCATTCTTGCAGTTGGAAAGGCTCAGGAAGAATTGCAAGCTGTCAAGGAACTGCAAGTAGTCTGGTTTGGCTAGAGGAAGCACGTAAGTGGGGAGGTTAAAATCGGAAGCTGGACAGATAGATGGTGACCACCTTAAGGAGTTTCTCTGCCATTGTAGGGTTTAGAGTAGGTGGAGAAAGGATTACGCGGAGGTTGCAAAATCAGTTAGATGATATTACAGTGGTCCAGATGAGAGAGGATGAGTTCCTGAACTAGAGAAGTAACAGTTTAAATGGAGAATAAAGAATAGATAGGAGAGAAGCTAAGGTGGTGGAATCCACTGGACTTAGTGGCTTTTAGAATGTGAGAAATAAGAGAAAGGAAGCGTCTAGGATGATCTGCAAGTAGAGCGAGCAGACAATCTGCAAACTATCTAAATTTCATCTTTAAATCGATTACTGGGTTACTCAAGTAGCAATTTTTTGTTCTTGTGTTGATTTTGATTTGATTTTTAAGAAGTTTGACTTGGAATTTCCCGGAAGCCCCCTCAGTGGGCAGTAAAGGAAAGGCACACAGAGGAAGGGATGGAAAGAGAGCTAGGAATCTCCCGACTCTGGGCAGAGGAAGAAAGATTATTTGAGTCACTGATAGAGCCTTTCGAGAAAGTAATATGATTAAATGTATTAAAAGTCTTTAAAATTATTGTACTTTTTGACAGAACCAATTAGACCTATAGTAATGTATCCTAAGGAAATGACCATCTTATTCAAACTGTGCAAATGCTCACTGTGGCGTTATTATAATGGGACAGAATTCTAAATGATCAGTAATTGAGGCATAGTTATATAATTGCTCTAGAAGTAGTAGTTGATACAGATATATAAGAGAACACAATGAGAAGTATAAAAATTGGAAAGGAGGCGAAATCGTCATTATTCACAAATCAGATGAACATCTTTGTGGAAAAACCCAAGTGAATCAAACAGAAAACCACTATAAATAATAGAAAATGCAATAAAATGACAGATTACAAGATTCGTAAAGGATGTTCACAATTTTTTTACATACAATATGTAATCAGAAAATATGATAGAATGAAAAAATATCATTTGCCAAGGGGACATAAAATGATTGAATAAATAAAAAGATATAGCCTAATTGAAAAAAAAAATCAATAGCTTGTTTGGGGAAAAAATAATCCAACAGTAGAAGACAGTCAATTCTCTCTAAACCAACCTATATACTTCATAAGTCTCTCAATAAAGATACTAGGAGGTTTTTTTTATTGCTGATGGTGGTTTTGGGATGATTCCTTTTATTTTGCTTTTGAATAGGCAAAATAATTCTAAAGTTCATGGGAGGGGGGATGTCATTCAATAATAGCCTGGATATTTTAATAAAATTCAAAAGTAATAAAGAAGACTAGTCTTATTTGCCATAATAATTCAGTAAATAAAACCCTTATTCACTGGTAATTAAATTTATGGCCAGAATGATGGAAGAGAATTGAGAGTCTAGAAAGAGAACCAAATACACCCTGAATTTAGCATATGATAATAGTCCAGCATTGGTCTGGTCTTAAATTCTTAGGAGATGACTGTCCCTTCAGAAGCAGATTTACAGTATTTCAAAATTCAATGGATTTTGAATGAGTAATTATTTGCCTGTTGGGGAATATTGTAATTTGGTCCAATTTTTTTACAACAATCAAGGAGTGGGGAGTATATTTGTTTCAACGCAATTGTTTTTGTCAGTCGATGTATATGATTAAATAGTTGTACGTATACTTCATATTTGTATTTGTACACAGCCTGATACCCAGTGAGCAGTATATGTGTGACATTTTTGTTTAATGCAGACATTCTTGGGCACCCAGAGAAACAAAGCCATTACGTTATCATCTTTAGCAAAGGGTTTGATAGGTGAGGCATTTAAAACTTCTGGCGAAAATAAGGTTTGGGGATTATTAACGGATTTAATTTCTGCAAGCCAGCTCCATGACACATTACCATGGCAGCTAAGTATTAACTGGATTTTCCATCCATTTCCCATAGTGTTGGGCTCAACCTTAACTTGTCAGCTTCGGCAAATCCCTTAACCCTGGTAAGCCTCAGTTTCTTCCTCTGTCAAATGAGAGGGTTAAGTGAATTGATCCCTCCAGGCCCTTCTTGCTCAAGCTTCTGTTATTCTGGGCACAGCAGCCTGTTGCCTATATTGTACTCAGCTGTACTAAGCTAAGGTGAAAAAAAAGAGGAGTGTGCTTTAGCTAAAAATAGTACAGACATTTTAGGGAAAGTGGTTAACAGCTAAAAGAACAATGATTTCCAAGTTTTTTTGGGCCTGCAATTCAGTGTTAAAAAAAAAAAAGACCACATGTCTCAATATTTGTAAATACACTTACAAATTATACACATTTATTGCTATATTTGTGTGTATGTTTATGTGTATATATATATTTTTTAAGGTATACTGTAGCAATATATTATGTTCATTTAAACACATCCAAAAATACAAAATTAAAAATCCTAATATTTCCTTTCCATACCCCAACGGATCGTCTTGTATATCCTCCAGAACTGCTGGTTTAGAGAATAGAACTAGCTTACTCTTCAATTAGTGTTTTAATAGGGACTGAACTGGTGGAACCCAGGTTTTCTATTTAATGGCAAAAAGAAAAAATACAACTATCTTGTTTTTCAGCTTGCCAGATGCCACCAATTAGTTTATGGTTGAGAGGCAGCCAAGTATGGTTTAAAAAAAAAAAAAAAATCCTTGAATCTGAAGTCAGAAAACCATGGTTTGAATCCTCATCCCCAGGGGCTTCTACTACTATCCATGCATCTTAATTCTTTGTGCTTTAATTTCTTTATGTATTAAGAAGAGTTAATATTACATACCCTACATACCTCACAGAGTTATTGTGACCAAATAGATTATATATTATATATAGATTATATGTACTGCATTATACAAATGTGAGTATAAGAATTATTATTATTATCAAATACACAAATAGTATAAATTCCAACCCAACTTAACCTACTGCAACTGACCTGATTTTTACATACGTAACTTAACGGATGAGTACTGTGAACTGCATCCTAAGTAGATAAAGTTTCTATTATTAGAAAAAGGTACAGAGCAATTAAGTTGAAAACTTGAGAATAATCTTGAGCTTTTCATCTTTTTAACACAATTTATTCCCAGATAGACAATAGTTTTGGTAGCAGAGTCCTCTTACTTGTTCTTGTTCTGTTCACATCCTGCTCTCTCCTCAACCTTAGCCACCCAGAAGCTATCCATTTACAGTGCTCCTCCGTGGCAGGATGAGGCTACTCCCTCATGGGCACTGTCCCATGCTCTGATGATCTCTATGCTCCATTATCAAATGTACCTGCTTTGTGGCCCATTCTCTCTCGGGACTTTGCTATCTCCTCACCGAGACAACAGTATGCTTAAGCAAATGATATAAATGCCATTTACTGGTGATAGGTAAATGTAAGACCTCCAGCCCTGAGGGCATTTGCATTTCAATAGAAAATAAATACCTGAATATACAAGGCATTAAATCTAAAGAATAGGGAACTAATAGTTGAATCATAAACAAACTTTTGGCGGGTGGGGATGGGGAAGTGCCTTTGACTTTAGCTCCCACCTCATTTCTCTTGCCTGTATTGTCACCAGTTTTCTCAGAACTCACTCCCTTCCCCAAATCCCTTATCCTGGCAGTAAGCTGAAGCCTGGGCACATGAGGCAAAGACTACAGCATTCCTGTCAACTGTCCTTCCCCACAACCAACTAGGACCTAGCATGAACAACTGTTTCTGTTTCTCAAACTCAGGGGTGCCCACTACTGGGCTCCTGCATTGTTCCCCAATCTTTCTGGATGTCAACCTCTTTGTCTTCCAACTGATGGCTGCTAACCTTTATTGGACTATTTGCTATATATCAGGTTCTATTTTAAGTGCTGTTTTAAATCATGCAATCCTTACAGCAACCCCGAGACATTAAAATTATATATTAAAATGGAAGCCAGCTGAATATCAATCCTGGCTACAGGTACTATTACTATTCCTGTTTTAAAGAAGAAATATTATTTTATTAAACAACTATTTTTGAGCTTTTCCTATGTTCCAGGCACTGTTACAGGGATACTCCTGTGAACAAAACACAAAAATGCATGCCTTCACAGATCTTAGATTACAGGGAAGGTTAACAAAGAGAATTTTTAGAAAGACTCTTAGCAGAGATCTTAAATGACACCAAATAGTCAGCATTCCCTACTGGGCCTTGCTTTTTGCAGTTGATAGCCGCTTCTCAATTTTTGTAGAGCTACTAGACCTAGAGTCAATGGAGCCCATCTGCTCTCATATACTCTAGTTTCTTTGCCCCTCTTTGAGCACTGAAGAGCCAAGTAGCCGAATGTCCTCTCTTTCACAAGGACAGTGGTTCAAGGAAGTGGGCTGGGACTGCATAGTTCTATCTGTACCAGCCCTATAGACAGAGGAAGAGTTCAATTTTGTATGCTGTAATTTTATAAAAGTTATAAAGTCACTTGAAAAGAGCTTAAAACAAAACGAGTAGAGTTTGCAATGGAAACTTGAAGCTACACGTTAGAATTTACTAAAGACAAAACCTCAACTTAGTTTAAAAAAAGAAGTCAACTTCTCTTTGTGAATTAGAAACAAAGTAAATTAAGATCTTGATCTCATGGGTACTATATTTGTAAAACAATTTTCTCCCGTTAGTATCTTGTCAGAACTGACGGATGTGGCCAGATGTGATGAAAGCATTGTGTTTCTAAACTTGACCCCCAGGACTTTAACATAAAAACATCCTTTTGGGCCTTCGAAGACTATCACAGAAGGAATACCAGGCAGAGAGTAAAATCAAGTAACTAAAGTGGGGCATGCCACGACTACTGGGACAGTGTGACCATGCTAAGCAAGGCAGGGCAATTTGAAGTTGCCAGTGGGTGATAAATAATTGAAAGACGTAATAACTTTGCAAACATAATTTTTCAGACATAATTTTCTAGACTACAATGTGGAGTCAGGACGGGGGATGCTGGGGTCAACATAACAATGCAAGCATTATGCTTCTGCCTTTGCCTTGCCACCCTGTGAGACCTCATTTCCCTTGCTGCATTTAGATATGTAAGTTATATAATTTCATGTATTTTTCTGATTTTAAAAAAAAATACATGCTTAGGCTAAAACTTCAAACATTACAAAATGAACAGAGTTGAAACTGACAGTTTCTCATAGTGACAACACATTCCAATTTGACCAGGACAGTCTTATCATAATTATTAGCAGCACACCCTTCATTCTCAAAATCATCCGTTTAGATGACAAATTACTTATTACCCTATTCGTAACCCATACTCTAGTCTTAACCATGGTTAACTCTTTCAGTACACTTTCAAAATTCGCCCTCATCTACTAATTTAAAGGCTCTGAAAGTTGTCTCAAGAACCATGCACAAAAACATGGTTCTCACAATTATTGTGTGATGTCTACCATTTTTCTTTTCCTGAAATATGCTTCTGAAGCTTGTAGCATCCTTGAAGCTTCTATGAAGGCACTCCTGCAACCCCTCTGCTGTCCCCATTGGCATTGGGCCACTTCCATTTAATGTCAAAGTCTGTCGGTTACATCTGCCCTGATGATGCCATAAAGTGATAGCTCTAAGTGAACCAGGTGCAGCGAAATAGCTGAAGCTGACAAAGAGCCAAGACTTTTAGCTCCACAAAGTCGTGAAGAACTCTGCAATGAAGTAAGGCACCCCTTTCATGGTGTGCTTTGTCAGTGCAGTTGAGAAGTGTGCTACTAGTGCCTTTTATAGATTGTAATGAAAACAGCACTTTTAGTGAACTTGCAGTTCATTCTTGGGCTACCTTCTTGGTAGGCTTTAGCTACGATTCCTTGGGGATCCACCCAAAGACAGTATACCTGTACGTCTCACTCCTGATACTTTGGCACTAATCTTGCATCAATCTGGGGGGGATTTAACTCAGCCTGAGGTGAGCTGTCTCCCAAGAGGTGCCTTGGTCCTCATTATAACAAAACTCTGTCAGTACTCAAGTTATTCAGGCATGAATCTTATTTGCCACATGCAATTATTTCTTAATCTATTTATATTCTTAGTCCCCTTTCTCTTTAACTTTTGCTTCATTTGTTTCCTTCCTTTTCCACATTTTCTTGACAGTTTTCCAAGTTCTGTGGGTTTTTTTTTTAATTAGTGTAAAATTTGTTCTTTTTCTAAATTCTCATACTTTGTTATTTTTATGGTGGTAGAAGAAAGTAGAGGGGAATCTGTCTTGTCAAATGACATCTCTTTCAACTCTAAATTTCTAGAGAACAGGACCATGTCAACACAAACTCAATTCTATGTGCATGCGACCCCTTAATGATTGCTGTTCTGATTCAGAAAATAAAGCTCAGGATTTAAAATAAATCCTTCATATTATTAACTTTTGAACAGAACATAAATATAGATGTTGAGATGTTAAAAATATTAGGTGAGTTTAGGAAATATAGGTATATTTTCTTTTTCATGGCATCCAATAACTAACCAAAGATAAAGCAGACAGGAATGATTTTTTTCTTCTTCAGCATCTGCTAACAGAAAACCTACTTTTAGGGGTGTTTATGTGAATATATGTTAGGAAATGAATCATATCTGAAAAACTTTAGTTCGGGTAGTTTTCCATTTCTTACATTTTTCTGCCTTGATGTTCTAGAAGTTTCTCTTGTCAGTTAGCCAGTAGCTGGCCACTGCATCCTGATGATATATTCAAACATAAGAATTCAGTGTAAGGTCAACAAAAAGGCGCTCTCAGAGCTGGAAGGAGTTGCACAGTCTGCCCACATTCCTGCATACTGCAGCTCTATGTTTCTTAAGACCCTGGCTTAGTTTGCCAAATGGGACAAGTTAAGATAATTTTAAGCAGCCTTAAATTGCACTGCAGTGTTTTGTATGAAGGAACTGAAGTTCTGTGCTAATTAGGAATATTTATATTATGGGAATGTCTTATAAAGTGGAATTTTTAAAAACCAAATTATAGTGAGTTCTCACCACAACACTCTCCTTAGACTTCCCACTGTGGGACCGCCTTTGGGGTCTGAGTGGCTTATCATAAGATCCATTTAATGCTTAAGGAACAATTAGTGCCTAAGATGCCTCCAATTGATTCAGCATAGCAGCCTAGAGTTATGTAGAAGTCTCAGGGCAACAAGTAGAAAACCTTGAAATGATTAAATTCTAAATTAATGTTTTGTTTATTAATAAAATATTATATTCCCTATTTTAGGGGGTTTTAAATTTGCTGAATGCAAGTCCCTGTTTGATTAGTTTATATAAGCCTGAAATGATGCTATCAGAAAAATAATTTGATCTGCTGACTGCCTTAACCTTCCCTCAAATGTCTGTCTTGCTATTTTGAGATGCCATAACCCACCCCCTTTTTTTAGTTACTGATCCAGTGGTGGAACTACGGAAAAGAATGTAGTATTTATACATAGTATACAATTGATCTAAGGTAGATTTGACTCAGGCAATGTGCTAAGCTATTGAGATATTTTGTAAAACAGATCGCAGACTGGTAACAGGAGAGAGGCAATCACATAAACTTATTACATGAAATGTAGCAAGCTCTGATAATGAATGCGCAGATGCTACCGGAGTGCACAGTGGGGACATATAAGCAGGTCTGTGGGGTTCAGGGAGACATATCAGGCAGAGGACACATATATTAAATGATGACATATTTTTCCAAAGGTGTCTAAAGCTTTGGTGGGGAGCAGAGGAAGAAAGAAATGTGATATTTTAGAATCTTGAATTAGAAGAATAACAAAAATTTTCCAGTAAATAATTAAATGTACTTGATATTTTTCGCCTTCGGCACTAAATACATAGTTACATTAAAAAGGCAAATGCACATATTTCATATTATCCTCCCACACACAGATGATGTCAAACTAGTGGACAGAGCTGATATGACAGGTGACAGAATTAAAAAACTGAAATTGATCAGTTTAGTCTGGCAAGATGAAGTTATCTTTTCCTGCAGGAAACAAGATTACATTTATCAGGGATACAAATAAAGACTTCCATTTTAGATCAGAAAATGAAAGTTAGGAAGGTCTAGTTTCCCAAGGAGATGGGCACTTTGCACACTGATGGGCTAAAATTTAAATGATTTTTTTTTTTTTTTAATTCTTGGGAGCACTTTTAAAGAAGGATAATAACAAAGCAACCTGCATTCGGGACATGCATTCACAGCTTCCTTCTCAGAGTGGGAAGTTGGAAGTGATTGACAAAATCAATTTGACATAACCACCCTTTGTTGAGAACCTGCTTTGTGCCATGCACTGAAGGGATAAAGACGAAGACACTTCCCTCCTATGAAATCTGTCCGCTGGGAAGACTGACAGGTAGACAGATCACAATGAGAAATTCTATGTGCTATGGGAACACAGAGAAAGAAAAGTCAATTCTGTCTAGTAAGGTATTAAGGACTAAACAAAAAAAAAAATAACATGTGAACGTGGCCTTGAAGACTGTCTTCCATAGTAAAGGAGGCAGGGCATAGATGAAGAATGAAGGTAAGTACTTGCAGGACAGAAGGAAGTTAGAGGCTGAGTTTAGCTCTTCTGTCATCTGGAATAGTCAGCAATGGAAAGAACTGCATCAGGATTCAGGATCTCCTTGATATTGGAGGGATCACACAGAAAATAGCTAATGAGTCTATAATAGTAAAGGATTCTAACTTGCTATTAATATTATGAGCATTATGGATTTTACAGCTTGTCTCTATTTTGGCTCCTAGAAAGCTCAGAGACAAAATTTTAACCCACCTCTAGTGAGAGTACAAAACTTTATAATATGCTCATTGCATATTACACATCACCTCACCTATTTTCTACTCACTCGATATAGTAAGTCCTATTACTCTACAGTAATACTTTATATTTTTCTACATTGATGTTATACTATACATTTCGATGAGCAGTATGTATCCTTTTTAGTAATAGAGTGATGTGTAAATAAGGATAATAACAAAGCTATGAACTAATTCTAGAGTCACTTTTTTTTCAATTTATTCAGAGATATGACCACTATCATGAACTTCCTTCCTTTTTTCATCATTGAATTAATTTCAGAATATTAAAAGAAGCAAAATGCAAATCCAAACTATAGTGAGATGCCATTTTATGCTTATTAAAATAGCTATAAGAAAAAGACAATAACGAGTGTTGGCAAGGATACGGAGAAATTGGAACCCTTGTGTATTGTCGGTGGATATGTAAAATGTTGAAACCACTTTGAAAAACAGTTTAGTAGCTCCTCAACAAATTAAGCCTAGAGTTACCACATAACCTAGCACCACTCATGAGTGTAGACACAAGAGAACTGAGAACATCTGTCCACACAAAAACTTGTACATAAATGTTCATAGTGGCATTATTCACAATAATGTAAAGTATAAACAACCCAAATATCCATTACTTGAGAAATAGATAAGCAAAATGTGATATATGCATGTAGTGAAATATTATTCAGCCATAAGGAGTGAAACAGATGAAACTAGAAATCATTATGATAGCTGAAAGAAGCTAGACACCAAAGCCACATGTATGATTCCATTTATATAAAATATCCAGAATAAGCAAATTTATACTGATAGAAAATAGAGTACTAATTGCCAGGGGAATCGGGGGAGGACTATCTGATAATGGGTCAGGGTTTCCTTTTGGCATGATAAAATATTCCGGAAGTAGGTATTTGTTATACAACTTTGTGAAATATCAAAAGTCACAGAACACATATTTTAAAAAGGTGACTTTTATGGTATGTTAATTATATCTCAATAAAAAGGAAGTTTGAAGAATTAGCTGGGGCAGATAGAATGTATGAGAGATCAATTTTATTTTCCCAAAGAGCATCATTTGATTACCATTTCAACTATCTCTACTTAACTCAGGTACTTTCTGTTGTAACTTCTTTTAAAAAGCCTCATAAATATTTTTATTTTCCTTAGCCATGAAATTTATACAATTTGTTATTTGGAAGGAATGGCTATTAAATGGCTTTTTTTCTTATTAGTCATAAATGTTCTTTGAATTAAGAATCAAGACTACGTGTAGATAATTAATTAGATCTAATAAATATTTATTTTTAAAGTTCAATATCTTTCTTTATTAAGACCATAAAAACATTTTAATAATACAAAATTTATCAAGGATTGTTTTCTATTTTCCCATAGCATTCGCTATTTCTGGAGGAGATATTTCCTCCCAGTATATTCCCAGTACAAAGGAAGAGGCTGCTTGAAACTTTCCAAGCTCCATGAAATTCTATGGAGCAGAATCACTTTATTCTAAAAAGATGTGACAGTCTTCTTCTTTGTACTGTGATTATTCTTTCCTACGAAGCAAGTTCTTAACATGCTTAAGACAACATGAGTTTAGATATCTTAGATTTGGTTTGTTTTTTTAATCTTGTAAAATCAGTTGGCATATATTATAGTCCTGTTTTACTCACATTTCCCAGTTACCTGCATTAATTGATGTGAACAACAACAATGGCGCTTTGAAGCACTCGACTACAACAGTGGAAATGATCACATGTCTTAGTTAATAAATGAACTGCTCTTTCATAGGCTTTGTTTATGGAAATAAATAGAGTATTACCTTGATTAATGAATTCCCTGGGAAGGAAAGGCCTTCTAAGAAGTCAATTGTATTGAAAACCCAAACAAACAAACTCAGAAAGGATGAGAAGCCAAGCTGCCTGAGAAGCCTCCTCGCTCAGCTTCCACCAATGGCTGCTGCTCCACTGAAAGCAAATAGGCTCACCTTAGGGGACCTGGAGCCTTTTGAAGTCTCTCTTCCTCCTGCCCATCAGTCCTCCACCTGCTGCACTGTTTTCTCTCTCTATGTCGCTGTCAGAAGCTGTATCTAAGCGAAAGAGATTCCATATCCTTCTTCTTTCTTATCTAGTGATCAGTGACATGATTCCACTCAAAAAATCTCGTGACTAAGGGATAACTCTAAGTTAACTTCTACTTGTGCAAATTAAAGTCCTCTCCTATGAATGAACGAATAAAAAGAAGTTTAGACCCACGCAGAAAACTCGGTGGCCTTGGAGAGAGGCCAGTTGGGCACACCAGGCTGTTCCTGATTTAGATCTTTACGGGCAAAGACAACAAGGCAGGACAGGTCTGCTCCCTACTGAAAGCTCTAAAAAGCTGCTCTCTTAGTTTTCAAGCCTGAGTCCAGTAAAATTTTCACAAGTCTTTCTAAGAGGAGGCTTGCAGGTAGGAGGAAGGTCTAAGGACCTGTCTTGAAGTTGTGTTTGCTAAATACTTCACATGAGCTCAAGAAATAGCAGTCGTCTCTATCAAAAACTGGGGGAGAGGCTGGTGGAGCGGAAGGTCCTGCCAGCACCGCTGCTCTTGGGTGTCTTGTCATCAGTTTCATCCAAAATCACGCTGCCCCCAGTTGGGTCTGCTAACATGTTCCTTCTCTAAACCCTCTCTCTTCCAATTGGTCTTTTTCCCATTTCCTTATCTTTACCTAATCCAGTGTTTCAAAGAGCACATCAAGAAACCCCAGCGTCGGAACCTCCAGGATGGAGGTTCCTGGACCTTTCCCCTGGCCCACAAAATCAGAGTCTCTGTAAACAAGGCCAGAAATCCTCAAATTTAATAAGCTCCTTGAATTTTAAGAATTCCTAGTAATGCATTGCCACCGCTGATAAATATTGTATAGTTTTAAGATCATCTGGTTTTATTTCAGTTAGCATTGAATGAGGTTTCATTATAACTTGCCTTGCCTGAGATCTTCAGACACACCTTCCATATCCTACATTAATTCATTTTGGTTCTAATGAAGATATATATTATTAAAATATATCTTCTTTATTTATAGAACCATTACTGCATTCGAGTGACCTCTGGTCTGTTACTGAGTTATCCCTACTTGGGAAAAAAGTTATAGAAAGGATAAATGGTATAAAATTTTAAAAGAAGATAAACAATAGTGGTAATAAAACTTCATATATGTTAACTCATTACAGATTTCTAGAAATATTGCTATGTCTCTATATAATCTCTGCAAATTCAGATGCTTGCAAATAATGCATATTTGGTGATTATTATGAAAATTTAAATCCGTCTTAAATAGTTTCTGGAAAAGGCATATTTTTTCACAGATTTATATGTATATGAAAGGAAAATATGTACTTTTAGCCCTAATGGTCTAGACAGAAAAAAAAATCTTACAGTTGGTTTCTAGTGTAGACTTAAAATTACATTTTAGAGAACATTTTTAAGGATGCATTTATAATGCTAGAAAAATTTCTTCTCCAAAAATGTCAACACAACATTTTTAACTAGGACACACGTATTCATTACCTGGATTTGCATAAAATGAAACCCAGGCAATCGAGATTTCTTTGTATTGTTTGGACAAAATGTTTAAATTAAAGATCATGAGAAAAAAGTTTCCCTCTAGAAATATAATGGTAACTTCATAAAGATTTAAAATCTCTAATCACAGCCAGAAACACAGATCTGGTTAATCAAAGACAAAATGAACTATGTCTACTATCTCTCACAGCTAGCCATTCACCAAAGAGCAAAAATGCAGTTTGAGAGATGTATTTCTGATAAAATCCATACAGTTATATCACCTGTAGTAAAAAAAAAAAAAAAAAAAATACTGGGATTACATATGTTCACTTGGAAGAAGAGGGTTGACATTAGTCAATCGCCAACTGTTTCTGACCTATTTCTGGGACAAACACGAAACATGAATCTAGAGGAATTTGTGTTGAAATGACATACAGGGTAACAAAAAAGGTAGAAAACAAGAGGCTATGTAGCAAGGCAGAGAAACAAAGATGACATCTGGAATATAAAGAAACATGGTAAAGTTAGAGGATTAGGACTGATCTATAGATTGCTTTACAGGAAATGGGGTAAGAGGAGAGCTAAAATCACTGAGGAATTATGGACCATTGACAGAAATATACTTAGAATGAAATGGAGAACAGAAGAAATTCAAGAAGCCAACTTTTTAAAATTTAAGTATAGCTGGTATACAATTTTATATTCGTTATATTAGTTTCAGGTGTGTGATATAATGATTCAGCATTTCTATACCTTACAATGTGATCACCCCACTAATTCCAGTAATCACTTGTCACCGTGTAAACTTATTACACTATACTCCCCTTCACCTTTTCACCCATCCCCTACCCCCGCCCTTCTGGCAATCATCCCTTTGGTCTCTGTAGAAAGCCAGTTTTTTAAAATGTGGAATTGTAAAGAAAGAGAGTGTGGTGGGGATACTTCTAAAGGAAACATCCTCTAGCTATTTCCAACAGCTAAATATAGACGTGGCAGATACAATAAAGGTCCCCCAAAGATGTCCACACTTTCATCCTTGGAACCTTTTTCTATATTGACCTAATCGTGTGAGTCCTTAAAAGCAGGGGGCCATTCCCAGCTGGAGAGATTCAGACAGTGAGAGAAAACACTTGACCCAATGTTGCTGGTTTTAAAGATGGGGGGAGGGTACCATGAGCCACGGGGTGACCTCTAAAATTTGGAAAAGGCAATGAAATAGATTCTCTCCAAGAGCCTCCAGAAAGAAACACAGCCATGCTACACTTTGTAGCTGATTAGACCAATGTTAGGCTTCCAACCTATAGGACTATAAGATAATAAATTTGTGTTTTTAAAGTTTGTAGTAATTTATTATGGTAGCAATAAAAAATCAATACACTAGATCATGGGCGTAACCAAAACACCAAATGATTATCTGCTCTTTTTATATGAGGAAATAATGAAATGACCAAACAACTGCTTTGATATAAGCCCTCAATGCTGCTCAACTTCCTGCATCAAAATGTATTCAGTACGTTTCAGTAGTATCAAAGGAATATTTTCATAACACTATTGAATAAGCTCCCTTTGGCAATATAGTCAAGAAGGACAAACAAAGGACTCTTTCAATTAGTTATCAATGCAGTAGAGGAGCATATTTCTGAAAGAAAATTATGATTCTCTTCCTGGTCATGATTTGGACTAGCCCCGAAGGGCTGTTGCCATGTTACCCAAGTGTATAACCTACCAATTATGTCAGAATTGTTAGCAGCTGTAAAGAAATTGAATTTGAAACAGTGTATCCAAAGTGGGCATGGCTGCACTGAAATGCATTTATGCTTTAACAGCAATATCACTAGTTAATATACAGAACATGATTTGTGTCATTTAACTTTAAGACTTTCCATTAACTTAATCTTTTATCTGAGTAAGTCTTGTAAAACATGCTTAGCCTGAAAAGAGGATGCAGGAAAAATAAGGCATTCATTTGCATTATGCCTTTTCAATTTCCATCAGCGATATGGTGAGTTGTAGAAAGAAGAGAAGGGAGAGGGAATTATGGGAAACAAGAGAAGAGGGGGGTGAGGTGCTGGAGAACAGGTAGAAGAGGATGAGAGAAAAGAAATATACAGAGGAGAGAGGATGACTAAAATTTGTAGATGCCTCTCTAGTGCTAAAAATACCATTATATACTTTATATCTTTGATCTTCCCAACAGCCAATTTAGTAAAAAATTGTTATTATTACCATTTTAGGTAAATGGAGCTGAGTCTAAGAGCTAGTTGGGATTTAAGCCAGGTCTTACAAGTCCAACATTCTTTCCAAGATGATATTCAACTTCTCTGTTTCCAGTTCCCTATTATCTTGTAATTCTTTTTCTTTTTCATTTTTTTTTAAAGAAAGATGAAGAAAGGTGATTTTTCCAATCCAAGTTTATGTCCCTATTCAAGAGATATTTCCATTCAACTACTCTACTCAACCCTTTGGGGGCTAGTCCCAGGAAAGAGTAGTTGACTTTGGTTTTTATCATACCCCTTTATTTTTCACCCATTCTAATGGCAAATGACCTCAAATTGTCTGTCTTCAGGACATAAAGCACTCCCACCCCAAAGCTGCTTCTCACATCTACCTCAACTCATCAGTGAACAAATGGACAAACACAGCTCCTGGGACAACCTGTGCCACTCTGTGAGGGCTCTCAACCCAGAATGTCTGCCTGTGAAATAGCCACATTTGGATCTAGAACATAGTCTTAGCTCCTACTCCTCTAACCTTAAAACACTCCTCTAGAACACTTGCCCCAAACCAGCCCTCTCAAAGGCCTTCTTTTTCCTAATGAGGACCCATCTCCTCTCAAATGCACAGTAGCTGCACTGCAGGTTGATTTATATTAAATTTAACCAAAGCCTCATAAGACAGCCCAAGTGTAGTGACAGAGCCAGAGGATGGGTGACCAGGGACCTTGGGTCCTATCAGTGACTGGAACATCCTTTTCTAAAAGTGGGGAGGGGCAGTCAAAGCTGAGAAAGAGCCTTCAAGAGGTTTCAGTCCTTTTAATTAGCTCAATGTGAATGATAATGAAAACTTGTCACATTTGTACAAAGCTTTCGTTGTTTATAAAAAGGTTTTCACACCTATCATTTCATTAATGTCTCCATTTGACTCATGACATCTTGTGAGTCAGACTCGCCAAGGTACCTTAACTTGATTAGCCCAGTCGATACCAGAATGGTAGGTTTTCTGGCTCCCAGGCCAGACTTCTTCCTCTGTGCCATAACATCTTCAATGATGCCTGGAAATGTGTAAAAGAAAATGAAAATGTGGAATATGAAGTATAATAGCATAACAGACTCCTTTAAGAGATTTTCCAATAAACTTGTTTAATGTTATCACAGATTCGTTTCCAGTGAAATTATGATACAGTATGTCCCTGTCTAGATTTAAAGAATAAAAGCAGGTTTATTTTATTGACCGTTATAGGCTAAATGCTTGCTTCTCCCTCAAAAATGTTGAAGCCTTAACCCCCAATGTGCTAGTATTTGGAGGTGGGGCCTGGGAGAGATAATGAAGCTTAGATTTGATCATGAGTATAGGATCCTCGTGATGGTATTAGTGCCCTTATGAGAAGAGATCGCTCTACCCTTATGAGTGCACACCATAAGCCAAGAAGCAAGATCAGACATCGTATCTGCTGGCACCTTGATCTTGGACTTCCCAGGACCCAGAACTAGGAGAAATGTCTGTTTTTTAAGTCACTCAGTGGATGGCATATTGTTATAGTAGACCAAGACAATGACTACTGTAATATATCATCAGGCTATTATCAATTTAAAATGAATTTTTCAGGTCAAAAGTAAAAACCATGCTGTAGGCACAGTAAATCCATACTTTTCTTCAATTTTATTTTATAAATTTAACATATATCATTATTTAAAAATGTATATTTCACAATTTTCAGTATTCCTCTAGAGGAGGGTTTCTCAACTTTGGCAGTTTGGATCAGCTAAGTCTTTGTGGTCAGGGGCTGTCCTGTACATTGTAACACGTTTAGTACCGACCTGGCCTCTACTCATTAAATGCCCATAGTAACTGCCTCCCCCGCCCCCATTATGACAATCAAAAATGTGTTCGGATATTGCCAAATGTGCTAGAATCATGGTTCCAGAGTCTAATGTGTTGGTACCTCCCGGAATAATTATATTATCTGCACATCTTTTTTATTCCTTTACATTGAGTTTAATTAAAAGATAGCAAGAATAGTGCTTTGTTTCAACACAAAAGCAGTGAAATTTTATATGCATTTCCAGAGAATGATAAGAATGGATAGATAAGAAGGATAACAAGAAGGATGAACTCAATACAGAAAGACCAATTGTGACCGAAGAGTTTCATGCAAATAGAAATGTGAAGGCCATGGAATGCATGGTCCATATGCTACATTCTACAATCCTCAGTTATCACAGAATTTTAAGTTTATCTACTTCTTTTTCCTTCCTGTAGATGCGCCTTTTCATTTTGGGAAAAGTTGAATGCTAAACCTACTTACCTCTGAGAAAAAGTGTGTGTTGATATATAGCCATTTGGAGTAATCCCTATTTGAGTTTGTAATCTCATGTCAGCAGACTGCATTCTTATACAGAAAAATAAAATAAATATAAACATATGCATAACCTAATAGTTCCTCACAATCTGATAAACTGTTAACATCAATTTAAAAAAAAAAAAAAAACAACTCTGTATTCCAAGGGAATACTTTTGAGAGTCTTTTATAAAAATAGCTACTTAACTTGATTTCATGAGTAGCCAGGATTAGTTAGTTAGATTCCTATATCTAGGCCCCATTACTCAGGAGGCAGAGGCTAAAGGCAGAATGGCCAAGATATCAATGTGGTTTCTTCCATTATACTGTCATGTTCCACTTAGCTTCTGTTGATTGGTTCTCACTGTGAAGATCAGTTACGAAGGTTTGTGTTCATTGGCTTTTCATCTGGTAGCGAAAAAGGCTACAGCTACAGTGGAATACTTTTAATGTTGGACCAGTAGCCACGATAAAAGTTTTTACTCTATCTTGGGAACACAATTTAATCCATGACTGACCATCTCAGTTTGCTCAGGACTTTCCTTGATTTACTATTGAAAGTCCCATATCCCAAGAAACCCCTCAGTCCCAGGCAAATGTGAACACTGGGTCACCCTATCTGAGTTATGAATTTTTAACAGAGTATTTATTAGAGTTAATTTTAAAAAAAATCTTTGCCAAAAGTTGGAAATATAAGGTCAAGAAATCTCCAATCTATCTTTAAAGAAAAAAACAAAATCCTTATAACAATCAACCAGCACTTGGCATTTGGAATATGCATTAAACTATCCTGTATGACTTTCAGGTATTTGCTGCTGCATTTGTAAAGACCAGCATTTCCAAAGGCAAGAGAACAATCTGTCTCAGAGTGCTTCATTTGAGCAAGGACACACTGCCAACTTGAAAGGAAACAATGGCCACACTTTGTCTATGGGTGGTGGGGAGGGAATCCTGCAGTTATTCTCTTGCAAATTTAATTCAAACAGGTATTGAGATCTGAAACATGGAGATATCCACAAATTAGAGGATACTTGGTTTTTAAAAAGGAAAGAAAGAAATCCAGGCCACAGAGAACTGCCTCAAAGAAGCAATAGTGGTTCCTTTTCATGTTAATCACTATATTCCTATGAACATGTTTTGAAAGTCAATACTGGGAATGAAATTTCTTGAGATCTTCTTTATATAAAATATGCATATTACAAATATTAAAACTTAAAAATTTTTGTCTTCAAGCAAGCCAATTTTATTTTTAAAATAGCATGCATGTGTAAAATGTGCATATCAATGCTATTCCAAAACTTTGCTTTTAGAATTATTAGTTATATATTAGTTATACAAATATGCAATTCAACTAGTGTATTAATAATTCCTTTAGAAAATTCAGTGTTATTTGAATTTTTATCACCCCAAAATATACCTTTAGATTATCACCACCTTAAGATAAAATGATTTACTTAGAGAAATCTCTATTGGAAAATATCATCTTATTTTTTCAAGTGATTTAAGAATAGGCTTAACTTATAAAACTGATGATAACCCTTGGAATATTTGTTATCTGTTCATTATAGAATGTACTTATAGATTGCACTTGAGCCTATGCATTACTTAAAAAAAAAAGATTTCTGTAAGAAGTCCTTTGATTTGACCTGTTATTGGGGGTCCCAAACAAACTTGTAAGCAAAAATCTCCAAAGGAAATATTATTATATTTAAACAGAACTTGATTCTGTAATGGAGTACAGACACTTGTCACCAGAGATCATGATAAAACTTAAGGAAATTAGTCTAGAATCTGTCTTTTAATCACTAGTTTCCAAATAAGCTCTTTTGTCAGTACAATTGTTATGGTTTAACACATCCATTGTCAAAAGGTACGACCATAGCGAATAGAAATATTTTAGCCCAAAGTGTTTAAAGGAATTCTGAGTCATGACTGAAGCTCAAGTCCTCTTTTACAAATTTTAAGGGCTATTGGCACCTGCCAACAGTTCAAAATACAGATATAAATCTTAGGAGACACCAAAATAAACTTTACCTTGTTTGGCATTTTTCTTATAAGACTGCAATTCAAATGTAAGGGCTTTAAGATAAAAGCCTTGAATTTTAGGGAGTACTGCAATTTCCTTTTAAGTAATGTAACTATAGAATATCCTCCTCACAATCTGATAAACTGTTAACATCAATTTAAAAAAAAAAAAAAAAACAACTCTGTATTCCAAGGGAATACTTTTGAGAGTCTTTTATAAAAATAGCTACTTAACTTGATTTCATGAGTAGCCAGGATTAGTTAGTTAGATTCCTATATCTAGGCCCCATTACTCAGGAGGCAGAGGCTAAAGGCAGAATGGCCAAGATATCAATGTGGTTTCTTCCATTATACTGTCATGTTCCACTTAGCTTCTGTTGATTGGTTCTCACTGTGAAGATCAGTTACGAAGGTTTGTGTTCATTGGCTTTTCATCTGGTAGCGAAAAAGGCTACAGCTACAGTGGAATACTTTTAATGTTGGACCAGTAACCACGATAAAAGTTTTTACTCTATCTTGGGAACACAATTTAATCCATGACTGACCATCTCAGTTTGCTCAGGACTTTCCTTGATTTACTATTGAAAGTCCCATATCCCAAGAAACCCCTCAGTCCCAGGCAAATGTGAACACTGGGTCACCCTATCTGAGTTATGAATTTTTAACAGAGTATTTATTAGAGTTAATTTTAAAAAAAATCTTTGCCAAAAGTTGGAAATATAAGGTCAAGAAATCTCCAATCTATCTTTAAAGAAAAAAACAAAATCCTTATAACAATCAACCAGCACTTGGCATTTGGAATATGCATTAAACTATCCTGTATGACTTTCAGGTATTTGCTGCTGCATTTGTAAAGACCAGCATTTCCAAAGGCAAGAGAACAATCTGTCTCAGAGTGCTTCATTTGAGCAAGGACACACTGCCAACTTGAAAGGAAACAATGGCCACACTTTGTCTATGGGTGGTGGGGAGGGAATCCTGCAGTTATTCTCTTGCAAATTTAATTCAAACAGGTATTGAGATCTGAAACATGGAGATATCCACAAATTAGAGGATACTTGGTTTTTAAAAAGGAAAGAAAGAAATCCAGGCCACAGAGAACTGCCTCAAAGAAGCAATAGTGGTTCCTTTTCATGTTAATCACTATATTCCTATGAACATGTTTTGAAAGTCAATACTGGGAATGAAATTTCTTGAGATCTTCTTTATATAAAATATGCATATTACAAATATTAAAACTTAAAAATTTTTGTCTTCAAGCAAGCCAATTTTATTTTTAAAATAGCATGCATGTGTAAAATGTGCATATCAATGCTATTCCAAAACTTTGCTTTTAGAATTATTAGTTATATATTAGTTATACAAATATGCAATTCAACTAGTGTATTAATAATTCCTTTAGAAAATTCAGTGTTATTTGAATTTTTATCACCCCAAAATATACCTTTAGATTATCACCACCTTAAGATAAAATGATTTACTTGGAGAAATCTCTATTGGAAAATATCATCTTATTTTTTCAAGTGATTTAAGAATAGGCTTAACTTATAAAACTGATGATAACCCTTGGAATATTTGTTATCTGTTCATTATAGAATGTACTTATAGATTGCACTTGAGCCTATGCATTACTTAAAAAAAAAGATTTCTGTAAGAAGTCCTTTGATTTGACCTGTTATTGGGGGTCCCAAACAAACTTGTAAGCAAAAATCTCCAAAGGAAATATTATTATATTTAAACAGAACTTGATTCTGTAATGGAGTACAGACACTTGTCACCAGAGATCATGATAAAACTTAAGGAAATTAGTCTAGAATCTGTCTTTTAATCACTAGTTTCCAAATAAGCTCTTTTGTCAGTACAATTGTTATGGTTTAACACATCCATTGTCAAAAGGTATGACCATAGCGAATAGAAATATTTTAGCCCAAAGTGTTTAAAGGAATTCTGAGTCATGACTGAAGCTCAAGTCCTCTTTTACAAATTTTAAGGGCTATTGGCACCTGCCAACAGTTCAAAATACAGATATAAATCTTAGGAGACACCAAAATAAACTTTACCTTGTTTGGCATTTTTCTTATAAGACTGCAATTCAAATGTAAGGGCTTTAAGATAAAAGCCTTGAATTTTAGGGAGTACTGCAATTTCCTTTTAAGTAATGTAACTATAGAATATCCTTACATGTAGTCCACATCTTATTTTGGCTCCTACAGGTTAATCCTGCAAGACTTTGAAATTAGTATATTCTTGAAGTATTCAATAACAATATCACCAGTGTCCACCTCAAGAAATAGGTAATGACCACATTTTGATTCTTATCTCTCAGGCCCCAGTCACATAGAACATTATAATCAGAAATGGATCAGAGATACTCAGTGCCATACCACTATTTTCAATTAACTGCATGTATATTACAGAAAATGTGGCCTACAGCCAATAAATGGATTAGAAAGCAATAAAAGCTAAAGTAGCTGAAGATGAACCCAAATATACACACTGAAAATACAGCATCTTTTAAAAAAACATAAGTCCCAAGATTGAAATATGATAATCAGGGCAAGTGATCAGAAGCCATCCACTTCCTAAAATTGTTTACGGTTTAGGCAATTGTTTTCTTAATCACACACTAATTCTTCACTGTGGTCTCCTTTCCTAGTTAAATGGTGGACTTTGGGAATGATGCAACTATAGCAGAAGGCTTCAGTGCTTGCTGGAAACAAAAGGACCAGGACTAAACTCAGGCTGACAAGTGACTACCCCTGACAAACTGAAAAATCCGGTCGAGCTGTTTTGCATATGTTTGACACTAGCTGGCTTTGAGATTTAAAATAGGAGTTTCTGTCCCCACAAAGTTTACATGAAAAATGGCTTTTAAAAAAAAGCATCAGAAGGCTTTTTATACTATATATACATTTACTACAAAAGCTGAATCAAGCACACCATGAGGGGGAAAACTTACTCCTATTGAAAGCTGGTTAAAAAAAAACAAAACAGGCAAGCTAAACTATCTGAAAATAGGGTTTGTCATGGAAACAGCATGTTAATGGGACCATATTCCCAGTAGCTTTACATTTTTCCAGGCAAGTCTTATTTTGCTACCAGTATTGAAAGAAGCAAAATAATACACTGGCTTTCTATATGCTACATAATTTAAAATAAGTTGTTTTCTAAAAACAAAGTCTGATGTTGACTTAAAAATGTTTTTAAAGCTATTTAAATCCAGCATTAAAAAACCTTTCTCCATCAAATTTATAGTTACATCATTTTAAGGACACTCACAGTAAGAATGCTTTATAATAGAGAATAATAACTTAAATTTTTTTTCCAGAAATTACCTGATCGAATTACATGAGGAGACATGTTTTAATTTGGTCTAAGAATTGCTATTTTTGTGTGTGTCTATACAATAAAATCTTCTCAGATATCTACTATGTTAATGTAACAACAACAAAAAAGAACATAAAATTGCATCTTGGTACTTTAGACCAAAGGCTATATTTTCAATTAAAATTTTTTATTTGCCTTAAAATAAACGACTTATAAGACAATTTCCTTAAAACCATGAAAGTAACTCTGTTTTATCAATGGTCTTCATTTTAGTCCAAAATGTTTCATGGAAAATTTAATAAAGATATTTTTAGTCGGTAAAGAAATAAAAGATTTGTTTTTCAAAGGTATTTGAGGTTTTCCAGATATCTGGCATTTTCCATTTCTCATTACTTATTTCTATATTGTAAAATGCACAAGTAAACTTTGTATCTTTATTTTATAAAAATTAATGTGTCTATATGTGGATATATATATATATATATAACATATATGTGTATATCTATATACACTCTACATATATACATATATATAAATTCTGACTTAGAGTAGACCAACTAGGTAATTCCTCTGGAGAAGGTTCCTTGAACAATATAAAAATGGAGTCTTCAGAAGCAAACAACAAAACAGTCTTATACACCCAACTGCTGTTTAAAATGCTTATAAATAGTCAGTTAACCTTTTATTAAATATCTACTTATGGTTTTGGAATATCCAAAATTATGGAAAATGTAAGACTGTACCTCATAAAAATCGTGGCAATGGTGATGGCTGATGATTTTAAAATGAACCTCCATATTATAAAAGGTCATGTAAATTTACTCCTTAAAAGAAAAAAGCTTTATTAAAATTAGTGTTCTTTTTAATAATCTTTGATTAAAGAAATAATTTGCAAACTTCTATTTTATATTGTCACCATCATGAAAGCAGATCTTATCTAGGGACTTCGTGATGTCAATCACAACAATGCGAGTAGAATAATTCTTTGGAAGGACTGGTCTGAAGGTTTGGAGATAGACTTTTTCATTGAATTCTTGAATTTATATACTCTGGGATTGGCCAAGAGACAATATAAAATGTAAAGATAGTTTGTAGTTCAAACAGTTTCAGCTCTATTATAATTTTTCAGGCACAAAAACCATATAATTTTGTACAAAACTTTGACTTTTTTATTTGCGAAATTAAAAATATGGTATAATATATATATATATATATAAACTTCTATTCCCCTATAAATATAGATGATTTTGTGATAGTGAACAGAATAAATGCATACCAAATTCAAAGACCATTGTCATTTTAGGGTATGACAGACATAGTAGATTTAGGTCCTAAGTACCGGCATTTTGATAGACTCTTAAAAGTTTACAACAATACAATCAGGACTGCTTTTTTCATCTTTTTCACAGAGAACTAAAGTGAGTATTTTTAAATGGCTTTGAAAGATTTACATTTGATACATTTCTGTAAATCCCAAAAAGGAGCATTCAGGATTTAAAGCAGCAGATCTGCACAGTTTCCCCCTGGCAGGCATGCCCCTATTTTGTTTATTTCAGGAGCTAATCCTATCAAGTATTCCACCTTCTTTACCTCTCAGAATCTTACCAGGTTACTAGTGATGTGGATTGTTCCTCCCTCAAAATGTGTTGCTGAGTAACAATCATAATAACATGTTGAAAGTACAACTTTTACATTGTAAATTTCCCGATATGTGTCTATTATTTGATTAAAAATAAAAGTAGCACTTCATTTTGAGGAAGTCCATTACACTGAAATCTCCTTCAACTTTTTATATTCAGTTTATGTCCTGCTGTCTTGTTAAGGAAAGCAAAGATCAACTCCTTAAAAAAGCTTTCCAGGTGACCTTAACATTTTCATTTTACAGAACCGTAAAATCTAAACGCGGACTGTCGCAGTCCTAGAGGCAGATTGCCAGGCATCAGTATGCAATTAGAATGAACATTTTATAACCCCCATCTTCAGTCTCTCTCAACCCACACAAAGCTTCTTGCCTCTTCCCAAATCTCAGCAACCACATCTTTCCATGACGCTGGCCAAACCCATACCAGGGTTTAGACACTAGAGAATGAAATGAGCTCATCCACCAAAACTTAGACTTTAAAAAGTTTGGCAACGGTTATCCCACTCGCCCTCTAACCAACTTAGGTGGAAGCTGGGAGCGTCTGGGCGTTGGCAGCCAGTGCGGAGGGAGGCTGGGACTGTCGGCGCCCACATGGATAGGCCTCCTGGAAGCTAGGGGAAAGGTTCTAGACAGTGAAAAATTCAGCTGCGGGAAGTCAAAGAAACAGGCCTTCGAAATCTGGCCCCGGACAAGGGCAGACTTGGAAGCTTTGAGAAATTCTGTACTTTAAGAGCCCCAACCTCAAACAAGGAAGGGAAGAGGGGGAGCAGAAAAAGGAGGAAAGTGACCCGGGCAGCGTAGCCCCAGACGCACCCAGACGCCGCAGGGAGGAGGGGCGCGCGAGAGGACTACTAAGAGCACCCAGCGGGTACGCTCGGGTTTTATCTCCGAAGTACTCCGAAAAGGGCAAGAAGTCAAAGCCTCAAATGGTGAAATCGCCCTAAATAATTCCAACTTGAACAAACGCACAAAAAAAGGAAAGGAAAGTAAAAGAAAACGCGTCATTTAAATACAAATATACTTACAAAAATCTTACACAGGTTATTTACAGTCATAAAAGCTACAGTCCTTATACCAGAGTGAGAGAACGACAGAGGTCTGTCCATCCCCCACTTTGGCAGTTGGGCCCTCGAGTCCGTTTGCCCCCAGGGACGGAAGCTTTTGCAGGAGCCGTGCTGTTAAAAGAAGCCTGCGAAAGTTGAGTGTCAAGTGAGGAAGCCTAGAGTAGCCGGGCTTGGCAAGGATTCCAGGGGGCCAGATTTTGGGAGTGGCTGGGACCCGGCTGAGGGCTGGGAATGGGCCGAAACCCCGGGTCTCAGACGGTGGTCTCCCCCTGTTTGCTGTTGGTGAGTCTGGTGTAGAACTTCCTCCAAGAGTTGAGGGTCTTGCCGGACCAGATCCAGAAGCCTGACGTGATGCCCACAATCAGTGTCATAAGGTACTTGATCATGAAGACTGTGAAGTCGGGGCTCATGGGCGGGTGCGGCGGGGCTCCTCCGCCCGCCTGGAGGTGGGGGCAGGGTATAGCGTAGCTCTTGCAGCTCTGGGCCACCCAGCTGCGCTCCCACTGGTCCCGGAAGGCCTGCTCATAGAAGTAGCAGGCGATGACTATGGTGGCTGGCACCGTGTAAAGCACGCTGAAGACGCCGATGCGCACCATGAGCTTCTCCAGCTTCTCTGTCTTGGTGCCGTCGTGCTTCAT
>NW_006494610.1:232852-242116 GCF_000325575.1 Pteropus alecto
ACCCGGCGAGCAGAAAGGACGTACCGATGAACAGGTATACGAAGAGGGGCGCCAGCACGAAGCCGCGCAGCGCGTCCACATTGTTGAGCCCCACGAAGCACACCCCACTCAGCACGTCGCCATCCACCTGGCCCAGCGCCAGGATGGTGATGGTCTTGATGGCCGGCACGGCCCAGGCGGCCAGGTGAAAATACTGCGAGTTTGCCTCGATGGCTTCGTGGCCCCACTTCATGCCGGCCGCCAAGAACCAGGTGAGCGACAAGATCACCCACCAGATGGAGCTGGCCATGCTGAAGAAGTAGAGCATCATGAAGAGGATGGTGCAGCCCTCCTTCTTGGTGCCCTGAGCCACTGTACGCGCCCCGTCCTCGGAAAACTTGTCGTTACACACCACCCGGTCCTCCAGCAGGAAGCCGGCGATGTAGGCCACCGCCACGGCCGTGTAGCACCCCGACAGGAAGATGATGGGCCGCTCGGGGTAGCTGAAGCGCCGCATGTCCACCAAGTACGTGAGCACCGTGAAGAGCGTGGAGGCGCAGCACAGCACCGACCAGATGCCGATCCAGGTGCGCGAGAAGCGCAGCTCTTCGGGCCCAAAATACATGAGCCCGTAAACCTTGGTGGGCTCACAGGGCGCGCCGCAGTCCTTCTCCCCCAGGAAGTGGTAGTTGAGGTAGGAGGGAACTTTGAGGGCGCGCGGGCACGAGAACTTGCCTCGCTCAGACGCGCCGGCACCCCCAGAGAAGCCGCCGCCGCGGTGGCCCCCGCCGCCGTGCTGGGGGTTGCTGGTCCAGAACTCCGGCAGCAGCGAGGGGGTCGGGGTGCCCTTATCCGACGTGTTCTGGCCAACGCACAGCTCGCCCGCGCCGTGCACCGGGAACTTCTCGCACTTGAGCGTGTCCGGCCACTGGAAGCCGAACTTGTTCATGAGCGCCTCGCAACCCTGGCGCGCGCGCTCGCAGAGAGAGCGGCAGGGTGGCAGAGCCTGCTCCAACACAGTGCACACCGGCGCGTACATGGAGCACAGAAAGAACTTGAGCTCGGCCGAACACTGCACCTTCACCAGCGGGTAGAACTGGTGCACCTCGAGGCCCGCATCCTCTTGGTTCGTGTGGCCCAGCAGGTTGGGCATGATGGTCTGGTTGTACGCGATGTCCGTGCACAGCGGGATGGAAATTGGCTGGCAGTAGCCATGGTCCGGGATGGAGATGCCCCGCTCGCCGTTGTACTGCTGCCCGCTCTGTTGCTGTTGAGGCGGCGGCGGCGGGGGCTGCTGGCCCGGCCCAGGCCCCTGGCCGGCCGCCTGTGCCCGGACCCCGAGCAGCAGCGGAGCTTCCAGCAGCCAAAGCAGCAGCAGCAGCCTGCGCGCCAAGCGTCCAGAGTCAGCTGGGGGGCGGCGGCGACGGCGGCGGCTACCCGCGTCCCAGGTCCCCTTCGTCACCGGCCCAGCCGGGAGCGCCCCGGCATAAAGTTCCCAGCTCGCGCCGCCACCGGCGGCCCGGGACTTCTTAGGCGCCTCCTCCTCAGCCATACTTTCTCGGCTCCTATCTTGGCGCCGCTCGGCTGGGGCTGGCGGTGGAGCAGCCGCCGGCGGCTCCTCTTACGGCCGGGGAGCTATCCTCCGTGCCAGTGCCCTCCGTCGAGTCCGAGCCGCACTCGGCCCGCTCGCCTGGCTCCCGCTCCGCGTCTCGCAGCCGCCGCCGCCGCCGCGGAAACTTGCGATTCATGAAGCGCGGGGAGAAGCCCGGGTGGTTCGGGCGCGCCGGGGTCGCGTCCCGCCTTCCTGGCCCTCGGCTCGCTGGCTCCCGGCTGACTGCGCCGCGCTAGTGGCCGCGGCCCCGTAGAGCGCGCAACTCTCCGCAGCCCAGCGGCCTCGGCTCCCCCCTGCGCCTCCGCCTCCCTCTCCGCCGCCTGACCATTTGTGTCAATCCCTCAACTCGCTAGCTCTCCTCTCCCTCGCGCGCCCTCGGACCGGTTTCCAGGCGCCCCGCAGTCTGTCTTTCACCAGGAGGGAGGAGCCTTGAAACCGACGCGGCACTGGAGGCTCAGGGACCGTCGCCCAATCGCCGCTCTGGCTTCCGGGCGCAAAGGGCTCCCGCTGCCTTCTTCCCTGAGCGAAAGTCGCCGGCGGGCGGGAGGAAGGGGAGGCGGGAGGCGGAGGAAGTAGTGGTGGCAGAGGCACCACTCAGGCACAAAGAGTGGGTTTGCTATGAAGCGGGACAGGCTTGGTTGCTTTTGCTTTTGCGGAAGAAAGGGCGAGGACAAGTAGGAGAATTTGTCCCATATGCTGTTGGAGATAATGAATAGGAGTCGGTGGACCGCGAGACTTATCTTTTCTTCTCTTTTATCCATTTTCATGTTTAAAAATCCGGCTCTTAACGCTGGTTACGAACAGCAAACTGAGAGCTGCGATCAGAACAGATGCCTTTGACTTAAGGAGCGCACGGCTTCCTTTGAGTTTATGTTGAGGTTTTGTTTAAAATATTACTCTAATAAATCCTAGAACTTTCAGGCTGAGCATGGCTGGCTTTGGACGCGCCATTTCCCCCAAGGAGAAGTTCGCGGGATCGCTGTCAAATGAAGAAAAACAAGAACGACAAAACACAAAGTTTGATGGAATTTAAAAAGTAAAGCCAGATGCATCGTCCGCTTTTTTTTTTTTCTTGTAGTCAAACTCATTTTCCTCCTCTTTAATCAAGTCAGAAACAGAAGCCATGGGGAACTACCCATTAAATATTTACAGAGAAAAACTTGAAAACCCAATGACCTTCCCCCGGGAGCGTCTTCGCTGTCTGAGACCCCAAGAGATGACTCGTGCTTGAACTGCACTGGCGAGCAGCCTGGAGCCTGGGGAGCTACTAGGAGCCTCCCAAAGCCCGGAACGTCAGTGGCTCTGGGGAACTTCTGGCAGTGTTAGACCCGGGCCAGTTAGGTGCTAAAGACTGGGCTGCACCGTGGTTTTCCACACGTCTGCAGAGCTGGGGATGCCGATTTAGAAAACAAACCAACAAAACAACAAAGTCTGAAAACAAATAGCAGACTGACTGCACATTCTCTTCCTAATTTCAAACAACACAGTCCATCTCAGCAGACATATTCTTCTTTTTTTCCGAGTAAGATTTTGTTAAGCGATGGTTTAACTATGTGATTCAGTTTTCTCAATAAAGTGCCATGGTATTCTACCTAGGATTTGTTGGCCTCTGCTTAGACTCTTTCTTGGGATACTTTCCTACAGCTATTTTCTATTTTTTGTTTATCCGTTTATTTGTCTATTAATTCTTACTAAGCAGCTATTATGCTATAAGCATTGTTAGTTAGAAAAGTACAAGATGAACAAGACATAGCCCAGCCTTGCAGGAAGGCAGAGTACAGTGAGGCACAGAAATGTAGATCAGATATCCTATAAATGTAGATCAGTTATCCATTTAAAATGTTTCTCATCTCCAAGCTGAAGGAGCTTGAGGGAAGCAGCCAGCCTGTGGAAAGGGTGGGAGCGTTCTGATGGAAAGGTGGATGGAAGATGCAAAAGACAGGAGCTCTGAAGTGCTTAAATTGCTAAAGTGAGGCGGGATGTGAGTGTGGCTGAGAAATTCTGGGAAAGGCAGGAGAAAGTTTTAGTCCATGCTAAAAACTTTGGGTAAATTATATAGACAATAGGAAGCTATTAAAGAACACTTTTCTCCACTTAAGTAGGAAATGGCTTCAAGAAGACTGTGAAAGAGAGAACCTGGAGCACACTGTCACTGAAAAGCTTGAACATTAGTCTAGACATAAAGGTCACTACTTAAGATGAGTGTTATGTGTACTACATACTCACAGGGCACTATGAACTTCATCACCATGCATGTTGGTGTCTCTAAAGAGTGTTTAGTCCTATCTTTATGTGTTAAATGAAATGACACTGTTTCAGATACACATAGTATTGTTTTTCAAATATTCATGGGTGCAGTAAATTAAAATACCTATTTGTTTTCAAATGTTTCTGGATTCCTAGTATTTATGAAAAGAGAAAGAAACGTACTAAATATACAATAGGTATCGCGCGTGTGTGTGTGTGTGTGTGTGTGTGTGTGAGTGAGAGAGAGAGAGAGTGTGTGTGTGTGTGTGTGTGTGTGTGTGTGTGTGTGCGTGTTGGCAGTTATTCATGAAGCATTTTGATATTGAAAAGGAAGTTGGGAAGCACAGGTGCCCTCTGATGTCCTTTGAGCACTTACAGTCTGTATTGTTCGTTTTACCATTCAGCATCCTGACCCACAATCTCCTGAGATACTTTTCTTTAGCCTTCCACCCTGATGCTCATTCCTCTGCTGATAATATTCCATACTTAGAAACTTTACCAACCTGTCTTCCTTCTGCCACTCCTCACTTGTAAAGACTTCTCTGTCCCGTGTTCTCGTCTCTCAAGGTCATTCTAGGTGACTAGGCTGAGTGAAAAGTGAATTTATTCTCATGTCTTAATTACCAAGTAGCATCACATGCATTAAGACATCCACTGCCACTATCACCCCCAAACCCTTTTCTCCCAAAGGGATAGGGCACGGGAAATACGGCAGAGTATTTAGTTCTGTTTCTCAGACTAGGTGACACTCTCTTGCTTCAAGAAGAGTTGTTCTATTGAAATTCTTGAGCTTATTTTATCTTCCACTCAACAATGAAATTTACTAGTGAGGAGGCTCAGAAGTGCAATGACTGGAGTGAAAAAGAAAAAAAAAAGTTACTCTTACCAGATCATGGAACTGAAGGCATCATATAGAAACTAGTTAATTTTCTCCAGTTTATAATTAAGAATACTAGGCCCAGAAATGTTAAGGGATCCACTACAGGTTAGACGACCTTGTTTGGCTTGAATTTCATTAGATGCTTATTTTAACCCTTTTTATGTTTTTTTCAAGTAGCTTATCATTTTTTAAAAAATAGTTTTTTGAAGAAGTTCTCAATAGTTTGTGTAAAAAACAACTTTGTAAAATAAGGGGGAACATTATTTCCTGAAAGTTTGCTTCCAAAGTGAAAAAAAAAGATTTCTTAATAATTTTTATACCAACATAGTGCCTTATTTATCAACTATGTGATACAGAGGAAGCCATTAAAATTAGGAACAGTTCAGAGTTTTAACCAATAACAATTAGTGTTATGGAAGGTCTTCCTGGAAGGCGTAAAGGTAGTGGGTAACAAAATATTAGAAGAGAAATGTGAGCAGCATATTTTTACTTTAATCTAAAAAAGATCATTTTTTTCTGGATGTGAAAAAATTCGAGATCCACAGATAAAAATTACTAAGTATGAACTATTATGAACTTCTTCATAAAAATATTTCAGTTAGGTAAAAACTATAAACATAACTCAATTTCTCCTTGATATTGGTTCTTCAAGCATCAGACTCAGTCAAATTTTCTTATAACAAAGATTTTGTTTTATCAGGCCATTCTCAAATCTTTTGAAGTTTCTTTAGACTACTTATGTCAGGTTGAATGTCAATAATTACCAGGGCTAGAGATCCAGTTCCAATTACACACAGTTGAGTGAACACAGACACGCAGGCGCAAGCAGTTTGATGAATGCTCCAAGCTGGTGGACCTTGAGCTTCTAGGTGAGTTGTTTTGTTGCTGGCTTGTAGGTGGCAGGCTTGAATAGTTTTTGTTGAATAACAGATTATAACACTGGTTAAGACTAGATTTTTGAGTACCTACCATATGTATTTGGCATTGCTTTTCTTAATGTACACCCTGTGTATGTATATTCTTTCATTTAAACTTTACCACTCTTTGAGGTAGGTATTAATTAATATATTATTTTAATAGATGAAGAACCTAAGGCTTAAAGCAGTTAAGTAATTTGTGCAAGGTCCCATAGCCAGTAAGTGTCAGAGTAGGCCTGTGTCTGACCAAAGTCTATGGACTTCCATTGAATGAACATGTCCACTCCTAAAAATTATAGGGGAAAATGTGGTTTCTGGAGTGCAGATCATGGTGAGTCCTCAGTATTTAACATAGTCTTCTATCCTAGAATATAAATGATAGGGGTATCACTGATGAGTGAGCTCAGCATTTTCCAGATTGTGTACAGTAACTTCCCTAAGAGTATTCTGTGAAATAAATTTGTTCAGATAAGTTTGGAAAAAAAGGTCATATTCTGTGTCCTTATCAGATTCGTGTTAGCCTAATAAAATCTCTAAGAAGCCCTGAGGTAAAGAAGCCTTTTAAAACTTTTTCTTTAAACTTTAAGATTTTAAAAAATCTTTGTTACCTAGTATTTTCTACATTTGGAATACACATATATACTTACACTCTTGGAATACACACACACAGAACACACGTGTTTTATAAATATTTTGCTTTACACGTGCGTGCTATGGAATAAAGTTTGAGAAATGCTATATTAGATATATTTTGAAACTAAACTTTGTAAGGTGGGACTCTCACCTCTGTATCACTTTTGTTATATCTGGAGTAGAAAGTGAGAACTTGGCCTGCTATGCTTTGAGTTCCTGACTCTTCTCTTTAAATTCCTAGTGAAGGATTATTGTTTGGTTAAGGAGCCGATAGCGAGAGAGAAAACTCATACTATGCTATTCCCTCCTTACCGGAGGGCATCACCTAGGAGTCTATTATATTGTCTTTATAGAGATGCTTTAGGCACAACTCTAAACTTTCAACATAGATCTCTGCCTCATTTTTTCTTGAATTTCCAACCCAGAAATTTCTGCATTAGCTAATTCTTATCTTCCAAAACATCTGTATTCTTTTGTAACAATTCTAAAACTAAATGTCTTTTCTTCATATTTTTCTTTATTCTTGCACAAATCTGTTCTTGACATTGGTGAGAAAGTTCTTAGATTCATTTATAGAGCCTTAATTTACAGACTCTTTTCGAAAGGTCCATCTTTTAAAAAAATACATTGCTTTCCCTAAATAACTTATCAAAAGAGATTGTAAATTTGCTTATTTTGACTTTTATCTGATAGGGCACTTATAGCTGATTCATATTGAGATTCTAAACTGTTATCTTTTGATAGTCAACCATAATTTGTTAGAATTTGCATTTTAAACATGATAAGACTCAAAGACTTAATATAAATGAGTATATTCTGTAGGTCTTAATAGGAATCATGGATTACTCATACGCAAATCTCCCGAAACACATTAAAAAAATAGAATTATGAAAGAAAAAAAATCACCACCATTACTGAGTTACCATCAACAGGATAGGGTAATAATTACCTCAAATTTTCTTGTAATTCAAAGATTAAACTAAAAAAGAAGGTTTTGCTAAATCTATTACTTAAACCTCAGTGTTTCAAAAAGACCAGAGGTAAAGAACTATCTCATAACTCTGCTTTAATTAGTTCTATTGTCATAATGCAATTGGAAATAGTGCATATTATCTGGGAAAACTTTTGCAAAACGTATAGGTATTTGTACTGGATTTAAAATATAGCCCTTCTGTGAGTCCCGGGAAGAAATATTGATAATCCTTTGTAAATTAAAACCTGATGTTTCATGAACTTAAAAAAGCCTCTTTAATTGAGTAAGATGTAGGGAGCTGAGTTTGGAATCATTTTGGTGCGGAAAGTTTTTCAGAGAATAAGTAAAACGTGTGCTTCCATAAGCGAATATTTCTACTCTCCCTTATGTCAACTTGACATTTTCTGTCTGTGGGAGAAATAATGTTTTATACCTTTTGAAATTCGAGTTTGATCAAATTGTTTTCATTCTGTTTATTTGTTTCTTGCTTTAACCTGAAACCCTGTGGCTGAAGGTAACATGGAAGTCAATCCATGATTTCTAAAGTATTAATACAGATTCTTCTTAAAATAACATCTTTGGAATCATGATTAAGAACAAATAGAATATGCGACCAGGCATTTTCATTTAGATCTGAGAACATGTCTTTGGCCAGGATAAAGAAAAACACTGGGCTATTTATACTTTATTAGACATCTAAGGCTGAAGAAACCCTAATACTTGAAAAAAATTAAAAAAGAAAAGAAACTGTTTCTCCCCATGAAAGTTGTCATTATACCATAGCAAGTGACTAAATCTTTACAACAAGGTTAATGAAGGTAACAGGTTGATGACCCTCAGTTAAGATGCAGAAATGGAGGTTTAAGAACTTGTCGACTCGCTCACCCAACCTGTCAGTAAGGTATCAGAATTCAGATGCAGTTACCACATGCACTGCCACACCACCAAGCCAAGGGAAATAAGATAAACTCCAAAACTTTTGTAGCCTAATTAAAGTTCATTAGGAAATACAAAATTCTATAAAGAATCTAGTTCTAAGACAGTTACTTGGATGTTTCAGTATAAAAGAGATTGAACACCATAGGGCATTGTCAGATAACCATTTCTTATACCCACACATGATTTAAAAAACAAAAGTATATGTAATGGTGCATCTTCAGTGGGTAAAAGTGTTTCTGTAAAAAGGCAGGAAAAAAAAAAAAAGACTCAAAGTATAGGTTACCTGTGATCTGATTTGATTCACTGGTAGTAGACTTCGAGGAGATATACTTTCCATTCTTACATTTATTTTGCATCAGAAGAAAGGCCTGGTCATTGGTGTGTATTCTCTGGGGAGGAGTAAAAGGCACTGCCATTTCTTTTATCATGTGAGCTTTCTTGCTTTCCTGAGCCTTAGTTTCCTCATTCATCAAATTAGAATGATAATTGAATGGGTATTGTGTATCTTGCTAGCTTTAATATACAGTAATTCTGATCACAACAAAGAGGTATGCATGTTTACATTTAAAAGTCAGAATATTAATCAGTAGGCAAGTGCATTTGATAAAACTGCCACAGTACATTGATTTTAGGAATCTCTACAATATTGATCTGATAGGTTGGAGTGCATTTAAATCAAGGGCTTTTCTTTTCAGCTTTCATGTCCCCTCAGTTCTCTCAAGAACAGAAGTCTCCGTCTGCACAGGCTGGTTGCTTCCCCTTGGGGCCTTGTTCTCTGTGGCGTTTATATGACATTCTGTTTGCTGCAGGGCCTTAGATTAACACAGGACTTTCAGTTTAGAAGGAAGAAAGTAAATTTTGCCGTCAATAAAAACATATATATTTGAAAAATATGCACACAGATCAAGATTGGAATGACTGATGTTCATATGGTTAATTTTCCTTTTTACCTCATTATTACTCTCCAAAATCCATGATTTCCTAAATGTTTCGTATACTTGTTGCTATGTAGCAAACCACCCCAAATTTAGTGGCATTAAATAAGCCATTCTATTATGCTCATAGTTCATGGAGACAGGAATTT
>NW_006494610.1:242161-246730 GCF_000325575.1 Pteropus alecto
AGTCCCAGCTAGGAGGTGACACAGGCAGTTAAGAACTGAAACAGTTGGGGCTGGAGAATCCACTTCCAAAATACCTGGCTCCTGGGTGGGAATGGCTAGACACAGAGTGCTTACAGGTGGCCTCTCCCGTCAGACTTTGTATATGGTAGCTCGGTGTTCCAGCAAACAAGGCTGAAGCTGCACGTACTTTCATGACTTAGCTTTGGAAGTCACGGAGTGTCACTTCCAACATATTCAAAGGTCAAAGCAGTCACAAGCCTGATCAGATTCAAATGAAGAGACATAGACATCACTTCAAATGGGAGCAGTGTCAAAGAGTTTGTAGCAATTTTCTAAAACTGCCACACTAAGAAATCTGAATTTACAAAGGAATTTTACTTTATATGACAGGGTTAAAGATAGCTATAATAATAAGATTTACCGAGTGCTTACTGTGTGCTTGTTAATTCTTACATTCATTCCATGAGGAATCTTCTATTATTATCTCCATTTCATGGATGAGAATGAGGCTTAGAAAGAATAAGAAACTGGTAACAGCCTAATGAACAGATGGATAGAGATTTGAACCAAAATTGTCTGGCTATAGACTATAGGAGCTTAACCACTGAGCTATATAATTCCTCCTTAGCTAACTATGGTAAAGTTTTTTTAACAACTGTTAAACTTTAAAAGAAATTTAAAGCTGTGGGTCTTCACCAAATATTAAGAAATGTTTTAGATAAAATTGTCACTAAAAAACAGATTTGATAGTCTTGGACCCATAGCAATTGAACAAAATGTCTTGCTTCTTCATAGACACCTGTGTGTTGGCAGATTATTTTCCTAGCAGGATTGGACAGGCTTGAACTTGTAGAGCTGGAACCTTCTCCAAAAAGAATGAGGTGAGTCATGAGGCTCGAGGGTTACTGTATTGTGAATGTTGGGAAATCAGGCTTTTGTCTTTGGCTCTTAGTTGATTATCATTTCAAAGTTCAGAGATGGTTTTGTATCCAGAATTAGGCTGTTATCAAGGCATATTCTCACGCAAAATTGTTTCATCTTTCAGGACAATTTGAAAGTAGATAGCTAACGCACAGAAACACCAAGATCCCATTTTTTGAACTCAATTTTCACATGTCAGACCAACAGTTTCATGTCCTACAAAAAATGTAAAATTGCAAAGAGATACACCTCTGTGATGAATTAAATACCTGTGTCCTGCAGAATCTCTACTTTTTACTAGAAAACCTCAACATGCAGTTAAAATAGTGTAATGCTTGTGACAACAGCCTGGAAATGCTAAGAATTTAGGGAGGAGGGGGGCAACCCCAGAACTCTGTGGCTTTAGAACTAATATGAATACTGAAATTTCAACTCTGCCAGGATGTGTCCAGAGGATTGGAGTAGACAGAAAATGGGATCTCCTTTAGCCCATCATTTCCAAACACCCCTCACTGCTCTCCCTGCAGCAAATGGCTGTTGTGGCTGCTCTGTTCTCACACATCAACTGCCAGGGAGTGCCAACATGATTCTTGCCTCACAGCTGCCCTCTCCCCAGGCAGTCAAGAATCAGTGATGGGCCACACAGCCCGGAAAGGTCCACTGCTTCACAGAGCTACCATTCTCCTCTCCCGTACTGCCCAAGTTTAGAGAGATTTTTCTGTCTATAGTAAGTTCCTTCAGTTAATCTTGGCATCCAAAGGTAAACAGGGTCTTTGTACTTTGCTCTTTTTGTCATTACGCAAGATGTTTTCCAAAGGTTGAGCTATGTGACCGCTTGAGCAATTCAATCAAGCATGTCCATTCAAAGCATTTCTCACCAACATGGAATCCAAACTCATGAAATCCCTTTATCCTCCTGCCTAGCTATAGTGAAGTCTCATACTTTCCCAGGCATTTCACAAAGAACCACATCAGTCTTATATTTCCATTTATTCATTCATCCAACAAATATTTATGGAGCACCTATCATGTGCCAAACACTCTGCTTGATGTTCAAGATGTGACACCAAACAAGGCAGACATCTACCCTGTCTTCACAGAGCCTTCATTCTAGCACTGAAAAAGCATACAGAATATTTATCCATTTATTATACATGCATGTGTGAGTTCATTTCAGTTGGTATAAATCGTGTTGTCTCTGGTTGGGAGTTATAAAGAACTCTGGATAGCTTCATCAAAGAAAGGAATGCATGGGAAAGTCTTAGAGGTATCGAAGAGGATACAAGCAGGAGATAAATAGATGCAAGATTCAAATTAGTTCTACCTCTCTGACAAGAGTTTATGACTCTTCCTTCTAACATGCTTCAGTTATCAAAACTCCAAGTCTTTAAGTCCAGAATGGAATGTCTTTGGTCCATCTTGACTGTAGTGTCTGCCCTTGGACTAATTGATCAGAGCCACAAAAGCTGGTCTTAGTGTACAGACATAGGTATAGGGGGTCACCCCTGAATAATGGGTTAAAACCCCAGAGAAGAGATGGGGCAGCCTCTGCAAAATTGTTTATACAACAGAAGTAGGAATTGCCTCAAGAACATCTACCTAATTTTAGGAAGAGGTGGGCTCAAAGAAAATGTTACTGTGGATGAGAATATGACCCTATCACCTAAAGGATGAACTGGAGTTAGCGAAGCCCAAAGGAAAGTGTGGGAAGGAGAGAGAGTATGGCATTATGATAAACAGAGATGGTGTCTGCAAAAACTCAAAGGTATGAAGGAGTAAGACACATTTGAGGCCCCACGAGATATCTGGTTTATGGCCAACAGCATATTTTAACTCTGGTGGACTGGTGGTCTTATCTGGGGCCCCACATCCCTTCCATTAGCACTCCCAGGGAGCCAGTGAGACTCTTGGTGGCCAGTAAGGGCACTGCAGAATTCTTGAGCAGATCCAGAGGAGGCTTCTGTACTGTTATTAATACAGATAGTTGACCCCTATGATGTATGGTTGTTTTTGCCTTCCAGAAATACTCATCTTATTTACAGAACTATACTGACTTAAAAAAAAAAAAAAAGAGTTGACTAAAGTTCACTTCACTTGCTTTCTCTAGATTTTGTAAATATGCCACCTCATCTTTGTATCTATAAAACTGGCCTATGTAAATTCTAGCAGAATTTTAAATAGTTTTTAAAGCAGCTCTTGAATTTTAAGAGCCTATAAAATTATGCTTCTATTAACCTAAGACCAGAAATTGAGCTATTTTGTTCTTTTAGAGAAATAGTATCTATTAGTAGTTACATATGATGATCTGATCCAGATTTATTAACATTTTAAGAAATAATTTCAAATAGCTATAGTGATGACTGTGGTGATTTGAGCTGAGCAAATGTGGAGGGCTGTTGTGGATTAAAGATGACTTCAAATTCCTCGTCATTCCTCCCATTGAGAGATGGAGCCTATTTCTCATCCCCTAGAATCTGGGTTGGCTTTGAGACTTGCTTTGGCCAGTAGTATAATGAAGAGGAAGTGACACTGTGCTAGTTGCTGACCTACGCCTTCGAAAGGCAGGCAGTTTCTGTTTTTGTGCTCTTGGGAGCCATCTGTGCAGTCAAGAAGCTCCAGGACTACTGAATAATGAGAAGGAACACAGAAAAGTCCTGGAGGTTGAAGGGCTACCTTGCGCGTTCCAATGCCACCCATGCCCCCAACTGAGTGCAGCTCCTAAGTGATCTCAGTCACGTACTACGAGCAGAAGAACTGCCCAGCCGAGCCCAGTCAACTCACAGAATGTTAAGGCATAATAAATTGTTGTTGTTAAGCTATTCATCTTTGGGGTGGTTTGTTACATACACAGCAGTAATCACTGAAAAGTGTCTATGTGGATTTCTTTTCTATTTCTTTAGGAGACAGTGTATTTTTTTGTTATTGTTGTTTTTATATTTTTAGAGGGTTTTTTTTTAGCATTTGTGTTTTATTATACCTTTTATTGTTTTACTAACACTTAATACCAAAAATCATATAGTGAAAAATCAATCTTCCTCTTATTCTTTTTTCTGAGTCACCCAGTTCCACTCCCAGAGATAACCACTTATGGCAGTTCCTTAGGTATTTAAATATAGGCACAAACATATGTACTGTCTTTTTTTTTTCTTTTCATTTTCTTTCTTTTTATACACAGATGGTTAGTTATTGCACATGGTTTTGTGCTTTTCTCTCATCACTTGCCCATGTATTTTGGAGGTAGTTCCCTACATGACACATTCTTTTTAGTGACTATGTAATATTCTACTGCATATATACTGTGATTTATTTAACCAGTCCCTTATTCATGGGTGTTTGCTTCTAGTCATTTATTACCAATAAAGCTGTAGTAAGTATCCTGTACCTGTATCATTTTGTACGTATGCAACTACAATAATATTTTCCTAGAAATTAAATTGTTGGACCAAAGGTATGCATATTTTAATTTTGATAGCTGTTACCAAATTATTCTCAACATAAGCTGTACCAAATTATACTCTTACCAGCAAAAAGTGAGACTGCCTGTATCCTTATACATTGTCTGACACATCTAGACCAATTTCTCTATTATTTATTACAATTTTACAGTTGAGTCTCTAAGATTTCCTCATAACCATAATTTTACCTCTT
>NW_006494610.1:246782-268169 GCF_000325575.1 Pteropus alecto
TTCATTTATTTCTCTTATCTATAATTGTGTTGGCAAGTTTGTGTAGAATTTTAAATAATACTGGTGACATTAAGCATAACTGTCCTATTCTTGATCTAATGAGGTATTTCTGAATAAAGATAAAGTGGCATTTGAGATGAGAAATGTTTATTTTATTATGTTAAAGAAACAGTATTCATCTATTCTCAATATTGACAGTTATTATCAGAAGGGATATTAAATTTTATTAAATGTCAACATCTGTACGAGTTTTGTCTCCTTCAATCTATGACTGTGGTGAATTATATTAATAAATTTCCTAATACTGAGCTATCCTCCCATTTCTTAGGATAAGCTTCATACATTTACTCATAGTGTATCACTCTTTTGATTTTGGCCATTTTCTATTTGCTAAACATTTTATTTAGGGCATTGCTTTTTATTTATAAATGAAACCGATCTGTTGTTTCAAAGGAAACTTGACAAAGATAATATTCCATTGGATACAAGAATAATAACAACGTGATGGATAAACTACCAAATGAGAAATTCTAGAGAATAGAGAAAATGCTGAGGACCAAATTTTGGGGTAAGGGTGAGAATGTTGTGAATGTGAGTAAATGAAACAGAAAGTACACAGAGATGAAAGCTAGACTTTAATGTCATAAAAGTCATCGAAGAAGTGTGCCATGAAGAACAGAAGTAAAAAGACTTAAACCTCTTGGTGGATAAAGGGAAATGTTCTAGAAAAGAAAGGCCGAGATACACAGTCGGGCAGGAATGTCAGGGGGAGATGTTTGTAATGGACAGAGTGAAGTTCTTGAGGAGATGGTAAAGAAGGAGACTCTCACAGAAGTAGATGTTGATTTCGTCTTGGAAGGGCAGAGGCCACCTGTTCCCGTGAAAGAGGGACTGAGGAAGGCTACCTAGGCAACCCTGACGTGGCAGGTAGAAAAACCGAAGAAGACAACTGGATCCCAGTCAAGTGGTGGTAAATATCTTATGCAGAGAAGAAGGGAAGCCAGTGTTTGCACTAAGGACCCATTTGGAGGAATATCAATAATAATAAAATAATAATAATAAGCGGGCAGATTAAGAATAAAAAAAGCTTAAGTCACAAGTAATTCATTGCAATTGTACTAGCAATTGAGAGAGAAAAATAATCAAATTTCTATAGAAAACATTTTAAAAAGAAAACAAAAGTTGGCAGATTTGACCTCTAGGGCCCAACCCCCAGCCCATACATTACTCATCCTTTTCGTTCCTTCTTTAGTAGAACCTGTTTTCCAGCACACAGTGTCTACAACCAGGGAAAAGGTAAACAAGGGAAATAGCTCTTTTTTTGGACCCAGAAGCTCCCTTCCCTCAGTGTGGGCAGCCTCTGGGGTGAGCAGGCAAGTTCAAGTCCCAAGTTTGGTAGAAGAGGTCACGCGGGAGCTCTTCTCCTTTCATCGACCCTGGAAAGTCTATTTCTTATTCTCTCAAACAGGAGAAGGGAGCTGAACATGGAAATCATTAAATGTTCTCAAGTGTCCTGACTGTCGGCAACCCTGACTGAGAATCACTCTGACATACTTGTTTAAATGTCTGGTTTTAGCAATGATATCACCAGAAGCTATTAAGCTTAATATGAGATGAGATCATTTATGGGGCTTATTAACATATGACACTGGACACATTCTGCTCCTGTAGCTCATTAGCTGATGATTCTGGACAAGTTTATTTAAAGACACTGAGTCTCAGTTTTCTCATCTGTCAAATGGCTGTTATAAAAAAAAGTCCCTGATTATCTCACTGAGCAGTTGTGTAAGGATCAAATGAGATAATGAATATATGTAACACTTTGAAAACACTCTCCAAACATAAGGTATATTTTATAAGTCACTTGTGAAAAATATCTTTGCTTACTACAAAAACTCATCCCAATCCTGGGGCAAGTTGGTGAGAGAATTTCCCTCTTCTTCCTTTTCTTACTTTTCCAAAGCATAAATAAAGAAAAGATTTCCTTTTTTTCTATACTTTTGGGAGATACCCATTTGGACTCTGAATGGAGTGGATTGATGATCTGCTGTGTTTCTGAAACCCTCTTTTGCAGTCACTCTGCTAGAATATCAGCTAGTCATTCATCTAAATGCAAACACAATGTGGGGACCAGGATCATTGGCTAAATAGGAAGCTACTGCCTGGAATAGGGTTAAGAAGGTAATCACTAACATAGGAAAAAAAATCCTCGACTAGCATGAGAAAGAGAGAAATAGTACATTTTCAAACAAACAACTATTAAAAGCTTGATGGATGCAGAATGTTCTGGTTTAAAGATACGAATTCAGGAACCAGACTGTGTAGATTTGAATCCCAGCTCTGCTGCTTACCAGCCGTGGGAAGGTACTGCAAGTTGTCTAACTTCTTGTTGTTTCTCTCCCTATACAAATGAGGAATGTAATGGTACCTCCATCATAGAGTCATTATAAGGTTTCAGTGAGTTGATATTTAGAAAGCACTTGGAACAGTGCCTGGCACATGCAAGTACTATATAAAGAAGTATTAAGTAAGTTATCTAGAAGATGCTATTTAATATGTCAGACTCTGGCATTAGACTTCTATGTTCGTTTGCTAATTAGAGAAGGCACATGCCATTGATTCCAACGTCATGCAAGGTTTAAAGAGCCAGTGAATTTATAGACCTAAATGTAAACATTTTCAAGGACATTCCCCATACTTTGTGTGAAAATCATACACAAACACATTATAGATATTTTCTTTAGGCAACATCAAACCAGGTTGAATATCTGGGATCTCAGATTGGGCAATGCATGTAACCTCTTTACACCGCAGCTTCTCTCTTTGTAGTAACGCAATAAAAAAAATGCTAGCTTCACAAGGGTGTCATGACGATGAAAATGAGATAACGTTTATAAAACTCTCTGTATGGGGAGAGGCGCCACCTAAACACAGATTATAATTATTAACGTCATCTCGTATCCTAACGGAGACTGGTTTGAATTCCATTGTCTTATTAAATGACTAAAGCCCATCTTAGAAATTACCATGTGGGGAGAAGCGGGGGTTGGATAGTTAGGAACGCAGCATCATACAACTTCCTGTGTGAAAGCTGCTGAGAAGGCGCCATCAGACTTTGCTGTGTGAAAACTCACTAGTAGCACTACCCCGGTTCCCCTGAGGCAACTCTAAGAGGCAAGCTTAAGCACTTTGCAAATATGGCTCTCTTGGGGTTTCCCTCTGTGATTCCTGAGCGTTACTAAGTCCACGGGAATCTGGAGCAGGAAGATTTGGAGCCTGAGTTTTCTATCTGAAATTCATTAGCTACATGAGCTCACAAAGCTTTTTAGAGTGGCTTAAGATTCTTGTGGAACCGATGTTGTTGATCTCTCCTGTCTGTTTCAGGTTTACATGAAATAGATAGTAGGTGACAAATGCTCAATGAGTAAATTAATAAACTGAGAAAGGCAGAGTATCTTCCTATGAAATTCTGTTATTCTTGGTGGGCAAAATATTCCAAAATGATGGGAGACATATAATTGGTGATAAGCAAGGTGATATTGGGCAGCATATAGATGACTTTTATATGTATATGTACATATACATATGTACATATACATATATATATACACACACACACATCTATAAAATATATGTATATGTATGGGTATGTGTATAGAGGTTAAATATTAGGACATGAATTCATGAATATTATTGCTTAGGACAAAGATAAAGTTAGTAGTTGAAAAAGGTAGTTGATAGTAAGGAAAAATGTATTTGACTTAAAGAAAAAGATTAGGTAACTAATATTAATAGAAAATAATAATGCAGTTTTTATAGAAAACATGACTAAAGTTAAGGAAACACCATCTTAGCAGAAAGATAAGAGAGCCTTTGTTCCTTGGTTTCAAATTTCTGAGTATGAGATTTAGATACAAGGGCAGAATTTAGAGAACAGTGATTTCTTACATCTGGGTTGATCGCCACTGTTTGTAAAACATTTTGCAAACTTTCACTTATTTTCAGGTCAGGCATAATTATTTCTGTTTAACAGATGAGGAAACAAACTAAGTGTCCTTGAAAAGTTGTGCAATAGCAAGCTGGCAAGTGAATAAAAATCTGTATATGTTGTAATACTGTTTAGGGAAAAGAGCCATATGCCATGTGGTTTTTACACAGTAGAGAACTATTTACCAAAACTAGAGGTCAGTCATTTAACTCCTTGGAAACCCATATTGCTAATGGTGGTCCTGTTTCTCCAGGGTCTTTCAGCTACCATGTGCCGAGCACTGTTCAGGGAGCTGAGGCCTCGAGGGGGATCATCAGGTCTGTTATTTCAGGGGCTTAAATCTGGACCTAGGCAGCACACAGCTAGTCCAATTAGGCCTCTAGTCATGTTTTTGCTTGAATAGTAGGGTGTTAAAAATTTTTTTTTTCAATGTGTTGTTAGTATTCAAGAATCTGGAAATTTCATATAAAAATCTGGTGCCTGGCTTTGCTTAAAACCATGTGAAGATCTGGCAAGACGAGGTCTTGGATTCCTGCATAGTTGGTCCTCAGTGAGGGCTGTGTGCTCTCCAGGCTGACACAGTCCTTTCCTGGACTCACATCTTTTACTTTGGCTCTTACAAAATTTCATAGGAAGATTTTCTTCCTCTATCAGTTAATCAATTTACTTTCTCTTTCACTTCTTTTTTACTCAGAGAGTGCAGGTACGGAGAGTGATGTGGATAAGTCAGCAACTCTTACAATTCAGCTCTTACTAGAGTGATAAAGTGAACACAGTGCACATTAGCCTAAAGCGTAAAAAACACAAGTCGGGAGAAATCAATCATATTTTCTTAGAACCTAAGGTTAAATATTAAATTAATATATCGTGTTGCCTGCAAAATATTTTTACTGCTTTGTCTGTTTACCAATTTTTTCCACCTAATTTGCCATTGGTACCACAACTTTGAGACAGAGACTGCAGGAATTATCACTCACATTTTATTCATTAGGAAATTGAAAGCTGGTTCCTAGAAACAGAGCCTGAGATGGGGATTTGGGTGCAGGCAATTTCAGCAAGTGCTCTTCAGGAAAATCCTCTGAGGGAAGGAGTGAAGCAGGAGAGGGAAGGTGGGGAGGGGTGTGATCTGGGAGAAAGTCCACCATGACCTGGATCAGGGGGAAGGGCTCTGGAGCATTAACCACATCACTGAACTGCTCCCTCTTGAGGCCTGAGTGCTAGCCTTGTGTACCCCTTAACAATCAGTCATTGGCTGTGGCCACCCCTGACTAAGTTCCTGGGTGAAGTGGCTCCTTAATTAGCCCAGAGCGACTTTCCCAGAAGTGGAAACATCTGTGAGCCTTCAGCGGCCAAGATTCAGAGCAGCTGAGGAAACTTCAGCCCAGTAAATGGATCAGAGAGGGGGAACCACAGCAGCATCTTCTGGAATACAGAACACGCAGTTACTCGCAGTGAAATTCAACTAATAGCCCTCTCTACTCAGGCAGCGCGCACGCACACACACACATACACCCATATTCAGTGTTTCAGGAAGTGGCAATTTCAGAAAACACACAAGGGTCCCTTCCCAAACCATGAAGTTCTCAGTTTTGAGAAACCGAGAGGAAATGGTCCCACCTTTATAAAACATAATCCAGTTTCACAGTTTTTTCTGTGCAAATCATTGAAAGCATTGAAAATTAAAGTCATAAAGATATTATGAATTGATAGATAAAGATATAGGTATAGATGTAGATATACATACACACGTATATAAAATATAAACATGCATGGATCTGTGGTATATGGGTGGATATAAATATAGATATAAGATGTGATTGTTAATGTTTATCTGGGAAACATACCTTGCCACAGAAAATGGAAAAGCTTTGTGTTCAAAGGGCTTAGAAAATAAATTCTCCTTCGACAAAGCCCAGCCCCTTGGGATGTCATCAGAAGGAAGAAAGAATTTCCAAGAAATATCAGGTTGTCCTTCTGGCATATTCCTACTTTGTTCTGAAACAATTTGAGCTCAAAAGTACATTTCATTAAGTATAGAAGTTATAAGTTTTGCTAAATGTGAATAGAAGAGAAAAACATGAGATTCAGAATTATCTTTTTAACCTTAAAAAATTTGGATAGATATTTAACAGAACTCTTATTAAAGGACCCTGATTATGTGTACATCCCTTATGATGGGATATTGTCAATATTATCAAATATGGCATATTAGGGAGAAAATAAACAGACAAACGTTCAAGGTAAAATACAGTTTATTTTATTTCTTCCCTGATTTCTTTCCACAACACCTTCAAGATATCATCCCAAAGCTATTATCATAACTGAATATTTTACACCTCAGATCTCTTTTTGCATGACAAATGCTTAATTAGAAAAATAATAGGATGGAAATGAAATTGGTATTTACTATGATGGGAACAGAGAATTATCCTGAAGAAAATTCAGTTTAAATTCACCGAAGGCAAAAGAAAAAAAAATTGAGCAAGAAAGAAAAGAATCTTTACATGATGAATGCTGGAAACAAATCAGAGACTAAAGTGTATGGCTTGTGCCTATAACAGCCAATTTGCACAAGAAACTTCCTATGGTTATCTTTGGTCAAGGATAGACTTGTAAGAGACAAACTCGAATTCTTGCTTATTTCACATTTGGGGACACACACACACACACACACACACACCCCACAAAGCCTAGCCCAATTAAAAAAAATGTGATATTGAAGTTCTTAAATTGAAGAAGTCCTTTTAAATTGTGTATGAAAAAAAAGTCAGGCATCAGATTAGATAAAGTGTATAACAAATTAGTGTATCGTCCAATTCTGTACTGCATTAGCAACCTAATTATAAATGTGAAATAATTCAGTGTGGAACCACATGCTAAAATATGGTAATTGCTATTGTATGGTTTTTGAAAAAGTAGTTGTATTTTCCCGTGTCTTTTTGAATTGTTGGTGGTGATTTGTTGCCTTTGACCAGTAAGTCAGAGGCCATAGCCCTTCCTTACATCAGAACCTGACAACTACATTAGTCCCCCCTTTACATTTATCAGCATGTTTTTATTTCTTTAGCAGGAACACATCTTGTCATATAAAAGCAGACAGGGTTCCACACAAGTTGGGTCCCTGAATCTTTTTCCCATCTCAATCCTGCTCTTTCCGGGGTATCTAAAAATGTTCATGGGTTGTACATAGTTTGTTGAAATTCTTTTTGGGGAATATGTATAAAAAGTAGAAAGCCTGAGTCATTTTCTAAAATGCTGGGCCATAGAACATTATGTACACTTCACTCTGTTGCAGCTGATGTCACTGACTTTACTCCACAGTTGTTTGTTCTGGTTTGGTCTTTTCTTGTCTTTTTTAAAATTAAGACTTAATTTTTTAGAGAAGTTTTAGGTTAACAACAAAACTGAGGGGGAAATTTGGAGATTTCCTGTATACTTTCTGCCCACTACATGTGCATGGTCTCTCTTATTATCAACATTACTCACCAGAATGGTACTTTTTTTTTTTTTTTTTAACAAGAATGAGCCTACATTGATACATCATAATCATCCAAAGTCTATAGTTTACATTACAGTTCACTCTATGGGTTGGACAAATGTGTAATGTCATACTCATCACTATATTGTCAGAATATTTTCACTGCCCTAAAATTCCTCTGTGCTCTGCCTGTTTATCTCTCTTATCCTTCCTGGCAACCACTGATTTTTTTTTTTCACTGTTTCCATAGTTTTGCCCTTTCCAGAATGGCATACAGTTGGAATCATGCAGTATATAAATTTTTTTCATTGGCTTCTTTTAACTTGTAATAAATATTAAAAGTTTCTCCATGTATTTTTATGGCTTGATAGCTACCTTCTTTTTACTGCTAAATAATATTCCATTGTCTGCATGAACCATAATTTATTTGTCCATTCACCTACTGAAGGACATATTGATTGTTTCCAAGTTTTGGCAATTATGAATAAAATTGTACCTATAAGCATCTGTGCATGGGTTGTGTTTACATTTTGAAATTCTTACTTCTAGATCAAGGACACATTAAGACCACCAGATAGAAGAAGCTATTTAAGTGATTAGCTATGAATTGTGTTGCTTTCAGAATGCTACATAGTAGGTAGGTCCTCAACTGATTGAAATCTCTTTGTGTGGATGCCCAGTTCAACTTGTCACCAATCCCACAAGACTTGGCCCAATTTTTAATTGGGAAAATTATGAAGAGAGGGCCCACTGCTGCCACTACCTTTAAGCAAATCTCAAATTGCACAGAATTAACTCCTTGAGTTCCTCTTCCTTCTCTTCTAGCTGAGAGGTCTGAGGTACATACTGTTTGACATCTATCACTTAGTGACAAATCCAAGACAGAGAAAAAGATACTATATATCTATCGATCAAAGGTCATCTGCACTGTGACAGCCAGATGGCTCATATGTCATGCTCGATCAGAACATGCAATGGTCAGGACCACAGTTCATTCTACTATTCAACTGTTTTTGTTGTTATTGTTATTTGTTTGTTTGCTTTTTGCTAAGTGCCTACTGCTATAGTAGGCTCTGCAAGTTGAAACAAAATGAGATGCAGTGTAGAATATGGGAGGGTAAGGTAACCCCAGATAGATTTGAAGATTTGAGATCAAAAGAAGCCCTGGAACCTGAGCTGTAGGTGTAGTGCCAGAAGGAGGCGTTCGACAGATGGAGCTATGGGGGAAAGCAGTGGGAGGTCCCTACTTTTCTGTCCCTATTTCTGATGTCCAAAGTCAGGTCAATATTACTTCTTACCAGGATGACTGACTCCAAGGAGCTTCTAACTGATCTCCCTACCCCCAGTTTTATCTCCTAAAATCTATTCTTCTCATAATTGCCAGAAGGATCTTTCCAAAATACAAATCAGACCACTCTCACGCATTATTTAAAACCCTTCAGCAGCCTACCTTCACCTTGAAGACCATGGCCAAGCTCATCAGCAAGGCCTCCATCATCTGGCCTTGCCTGCCTCTCCCCATGCTTCGCCTCACACTCATGTCCTGGCAAAAGCAACCACCTGTGTGCCTATCACACTAGAGCACTTGGGATTCTTCCCTTCTACTCAGTCTGTGCTTAAGATCTTGGACTTCGCTGTCACATAGCTCTGGGTTTGGCTGCAGGCTCTTCAGCTTCCCAGCTCTTGACTGTGTGTGAGGAATTTTGACTCCTGCGCCTCAGTTTGTAATGTGAGCACAATAACAGAATCTGCTTCATAGGACATTATTGTGGGAATTGAATTAAATCATGAATGCACAGTAAGTCCTTACTTAACATCATCAATGAAGTCTGCAACTTTAAGTGAAATGATGTATACTGAAACCAATTTTACCATAGGCTAATCGATAAGTTCCTATGATATCTCATCAATGTTATAACAAAACGATATATTTGAGGATCTACTGTCCAACACATGTCAAGTTCTTCATATACAGTAAGTATTCAACATATTTTGCCTATACCTACTATATATGTATATCTATAAAGACCTAGCTTAGGCTTAACCTCCTCCAGGAAGGTTTCCCTGTTCTGCCTCAAATTTCACAAGCTGTATTAGACATTTCTCTCTTCGCCCTGGGTACAGCTCCTATTGCAGTGTACTATAATTACTGCCTTGCATCCATATTATTGTTTCAGATTGTGAGCCTTATGAAGGCGAGAACTGTGTCATTGTAGTCATTCTCGGACTCATGGTGTCTGTCATTGTGCCTGCCACCAAGTGGTGCTCTGTTGCGCTTGTACACCGAGTGGACAGAGCCCCGAGAAGACAACTGAGGCAAGAAGGAGCCTGTATGTGATTTGTTATGCCGAGGGATGCTTCTGTAGCCGTGGTCAGGATTCAAGCCAAGAGATGGAATCACAGAGGGCAGGCACCCCAGAGTGTGCATAGGAGATAAGCTGGCAGGATCCATCGAAAAAGGCTGGACAATCCATCAAAAGAGGACCCAGAGGGAAGACGGTGAGTCCAAGGCTGCCTGAGGCACATTTCTCTCTGCACCCTTTGGGGAGAGGGCCCCTGGGGTTCGCCCTGACTAGAGCTGGAAAGAGGGGCAGGAAGCAGGGCAATTCCTCACAAGAAACAGACATCGAAAAGAACACCTGGAAAACCAGCTAAAGTTTCTCTACTTGATTAATATTTTCTTTTTATAATTAGGAATATTGTGGAAAGAAAAGGACATCTTCTTTTTGGAAAGTTCCACATTGGTGATCCACAGAGAAAGGGTAATGTCAGTTATGGGTATTGAGTCATGGTTTTCTAGTTCCAGATTTTGACTCGAGGGAGCAGTTCTGTGATGGCCCTGGGCCTCTGCAGGTGCTCTGGCTTAGCCCTCACCACACAGAACAGGGCAGTAGGTTGAGAAAAGAAACGTAATATCAGCAGAGATAGCCTCTCTTTTGCTACAGGTCACAAAATTTACATGTATCCTTTATAGACAGGCCCAGTTTGGCTGTCTTTTTTCAAGTGACAAACAGAAAACAGTAAGTCAGACAGACAGAAAGGCAGGAAGTTCTGAGAGCCGCTTTATGGTTATTGTTACTAAGGAAACCAATTCTTTAGTATTCATGTGTTCAGCACACAGCCCCACTGAATCTCTGAGGCTGAGGCAATATGACAGAATGGCATAAGGAAGAAGAAGGGATGAAAACAGCCAAGCAAATAGATAGGGAAGCTGTTTAGGAATATGTTGGTAATTTAGCCATTGTTTATAGTTTTAGTGACTTGAAAAATGAGATTATTGTCAGCATCAAATAATTTAAAGAGTGATCAGGAGCTCGTCCTCCTGCTGCATTTATATAATCATATTCACATACTATCCACACACTGGGAAGAAAAGCCTCTCTGGAGGGGATGAAGATCCTTGAAATCTGGGTCCATGTTGAGAAAATTACTATTGTGTGAAAAGGACCTCTGAAATTTATCTCTAGCTGTTGTTCTTCTTTCAAAAAGCCTTTCCCTTAGTATCTAAAGATGGAGGTGGCAACTGTATTTTTCAGGACCTCAAAGACCATGTTTTCTCTAGCAGAGGGTGGGAGCATTTACTATAGTTGCTGAGCATCCATCCCAAAATATAAGAGAAGTCAATTCCACGGAAGTCACAATTCCAAAAGAACCCCCATAATCCACTGACCGGCCTGGGGGGCAGGGAGAGGGAGGGGGCAAAGGCCCTCAGAATAGAAAGAGTGAAGTCAGAGAATGTGGAACCTGAGTTGCTGATCAGATTCTGAATGAAAGAGCAGAGCTAGAAGGAACTAAAGAGAGAACCCTCGCTCACCCCCGAGTACCAGAATGATGCTCAGTGAGTTGTGCAGTTGGGATTGTGATTGGCTAACAATTCTCCTAATGAGAATTCCGGCAAGGCCATAGCTAAGAACTCTTTCTCTCATAGAAAAATAATATAAACCGAAACATTTCTTAAGTGAAAAACAGGGGCATGCCGCCTCATCTCTCATCCACCTGGCTGAGGGGAAACCATTGGGGATTCTAGGGCATCTTTTGGTTTGGAAATATGAGTATCCATTGACCTAGATCGTCGTTAACATCCCAGTGCGTTGTCACGTCACTGACATCCTTTCTCATGTTCATTCAGCATTAATTGAGCACCACTTGCATTCAAAGCCTTCTGCTGGATGCAGTCAGACGTGTAAAAATGAGTATGACGCAGTCTCATAACTCAAAGAACCACAATCTAGTTGCTGGAAAACAGAGTGAAAAATGTAAATCTGAGCAGGTCACATCCTTTATTAACATTCTTCTAAATTAGTAACGTGACCTAAATTTCCCTGGCCCCCGTTCAACCCTCTGCCTTCATCTCCATGGGCCCCTAGCCCCCGCCACTGCCCACATTGACTCCTTTGGTTCTCCTGTTCCTGCCTCCTCCTCTCAACTTTCAGATCTCAGTTTCAAACTCACTTCCCACAGGAAGCTGTTCCTGATTTCCAGGTCAGGACCCCTGCTGTATCTTCTCATTCCACTCTCTTTTTCCTTTCTTACAGTAATTGCAGTTCGATTATGTATTTATATGACTGTTTGATATTGTCTGTTCTCCCCCTTTAGATTCCAAGTTTAATAGAAGCAGAGGCTGAGACGGCTTTTCTCATCACTGAGTCCTCAGTGCCCATCATAGGGCTTGGTATATAGTTGGCTTTTGACAAATATTTCTTAAATAAATGAGTAAGTGTACACAATGAAATAAGTTAGAAGATAAGAGAAATAAGATCCTGAACAGAGGGCTATTAGATAGTGTGGCTGGGGGCTGGTTATTCTTCTCCTAAACATACCATGTACACAGTGCCATGCACATAAAATACTTGCGGAATGTATGAAATGAATGAGCGAATGAATGAATGAATGAATGGTGAACTGGGAAAAATCACCTCTCATTTTCTCCTCTTTGTTTGCTTACATGATTATACTTTACATAAACAGTAATGTTCAAATACCATTTTTTGTGTGACTTGACATTGTAAAAAGATAGTTTAAAAATAAATAACCAGTTAAAAATCCAGGCTCTAGGTGAGCAACACCACTTTGCCATTTCTATCAAAAATAGATTCTGGCCCAAAAACTTCTGTAGTAAAACACTGGACCACTTCAACTTTCTAAGAAAGAACTCCTGGCTGCCTTGGCTGTGACTGCTGACCTGAGAAGCTTCTGTCTCATATTCTTAGAGTTGGAGCTACAGCTCAGTCATTCGTTGATTACCGGACTCATTCGCTGATTTCATTCAACACACTTTTATTGAATATCCACCATGTACCAGTTACTGAATTGTGGTATCTACCATACGCCAGGGAAAAAAATAATCAAGTCCTCTCACAGTTTGCTTGGGAAAGTACATCTATAGAAAGATGATTCCACCCTAGCACGAGAGTTAGGAAACAGAGGCCTTTAGTATCCAGCACTTCCTGCTTTGTAGCATTGATTAAATGCATCACACTTAAAATGGCTGTAAACTCCATGAAAGTAAGCCTGCTTTTATCTCACACACCTTTGTATCTCCAACAACTAGCACTGTCCCTGGTACACAGTGGGCCCTCAGTAAATATTTATCTATTGACTGACTGTAGCTAACATTTATTATATGAGCCAAGCTCTGCGTTTTACATTTTAACATGCAGGCTTCATTTAATCTTCACGCCACCACTATAATGTAATTGCTACTATTCTTTTCATTTTATACATGAGGAAACTGAGGCATGAAGAAGCTAAAGAGCCTGACAAGGACACACAGTGAGTGAAGTGACAGCCAGCATTCAACTTAGGTCTGTCTGATGCATACCCACTACGTGCCCCTGCTTTTCTATTAGGTCGAACCATAGGAAATCGCTTCTATTTGGCCCTTTTGACCTACAGGAATAGCAATTGTGTAAGTAGATAAGTAATAAAAGTACTTATAACCTAACATAAGATGATGGAATAAAATAAATGAAAAGTTATTCAGGAGGTGTGGGGAAACAGAGCAGAAAAGTTATTCAGGCAGTTTGGAGTCATGCAGAGAGGATAGTCATCTAAAAAAGTGTTAATATTATAATGTTTTTAGTGAAGATCAATCAACCAGAGGTTGTCACCTAACAGAAAAAAATGGGACATTAAAAAATTAAGATAATTCAGCAAAAAGCCATATTCTGGTTAAGTGCACGATCATAAATTTGTTGTTGTTGTTTTTTTTGGGGGATTCCCTGATCAAAAACAGGGCTTGCCCATCAAGCTTTCCTTGGCTATAATGAGGCAATCAGTTAGCCAAGCTAATCTGTATGGTTATGAACAAACTTTTTGGATCGAGGTGGCCAGCTGTAACAACTTCATCTGTTATCCTTAGAGGCTGGGCAGACAGGAAGTGGTAGAGTTGCTAATTAGTAACTTTCATTCCAGTATTAGCTTTCTATTGCTGTTGTAATCCTCACAATCTTAGCCAACAAACCTTAGCCAACAAAATTTCCCCTAAAACAATGAAGCATCTTAACTTCCCAAAGATCAATCTAAAAAGTGCCCCTTGGGAAAGAGACACCTCTAATGACTCATTCACTGTAGAGCAGCAGTACCAGCTCTGGGAATCTTCTAAGACAGTGGTCCCCAACCTTTTTGACACTAAGGACCGGTGCTCCTATGGGAGTCTAATGTCTGATGATCTGAGGTGGAGCTGAGGCGGTGATGCTAGCGCTGGGGAGTGGCTGCAAATACAAATGAAGCTTCTCTCTTTTGCCTGCTGTTCACCTGCTGTGCGGCCTGGTTCCTAAGAGGCCATGGATCAATACCGGTCCGCGGCCCAGGGGGTGGGAACCTCTGCTCTAAGAGAGCAACAATGGAGATTTATGTTGTCATCTGTCTCTGGTAGATTTAAATGTTTATGTCACCCATAGCTGTAGGTTTTGAGGGCAATATCGTTGATATCCAAGAAAGAAGAAGGAAAGATTAAAATTAAAATTGATGTGATTAAAATTAAGAGACTAAGAGCTGAAAGTTGATCTAATTCAATATGATATTGGTCATCATAGTGTACTACTTCTCTTCCCCTTTCTTTCTTTCCTTCCTCACCCTTGTTGACTTCTTTTTTCCACTCACCTGGTCTATGGCAAATCAATTATCTCTGAGGTTTACCTTAGCTGAGTCTCTATCAAAACTTCTTAGACTCCAAATAACACTTGTGAACAGTGAAGAGAAAATGAACAAGTTGTCATGGAAGGAGTCCCCTGGAACAATAGATAGAACCTCAGCATTCAAAACAACAATAAAGATACCATTAAAAAACTTTGAATGAAAAGTCCCCTTCACAGCTTTCTCCAAAGCTTTATGGATTTCAATCATTTCTTGTCTGGTCTCCAGTACAGTAGTCTTTGGATTACTCAAAGATCTGTCACATTTTCTTATTTCCTGCCCAATTTATTTTAATATAAATTAAATCTTCAATCACTGAATAAAGAATATACACAAAATCTCTACTTTTTTTCTCCTTTTTTTCACTCTCCCTATGGATGTGAGCAATGGGATTTGTGTTTGAGCAAGTTGTCAAAAGTAAGTCTTAAGCTTTGAATTGTATGTGACTCAGTTATTTTTAAAAATAAACAAATGAAGTCTGGGGAAGCAAGGGGGCAAAGGAGGAGAACAAGCAATTCATTTTCATGAATTGCAAGACAGTCTAAATATAGAAAAGAAGCCTTCAGTCATCTCTGAGGGTTTAACATCACTGCTTTGCACCCACCACACCCATAAACATACTTTCATTTGTCAGCCTACAAAGAAAAATCTCTGCACTTTTTTAGAATTTCTCTACACTTGGAAAATTGATTGCACACTATCATAGCTATGTCCATAAAACTTGCATTGCACAGAATCAAAACCTTATAGAAAAGGGGTTTTGCTGCCTTGAATGAGGTTGGGTTGAAAACTGGCTCGTCTGTCCCAAAAGTTGTTATTTTAGTCCCCGGTGAAGCATTTAAAGCTAGACAATGGCTTATTTAATTCTTTAGCTGGGTTTCTAAAAATTAATATTATAAAGCTACTTATCCAGACTAAGTCAAATCCAAGCATTAGCAAATCTTAAATACTAGAGATGGAGAGAGTGCTGCCTGTTGGCTACTTGAGGAATCTTTGTCCTTTGGGACAGTGGCCTGGCTTTGAGAAGCAGAAAGCTAAAGAGGGACAGAGAACAAAACTCCTCTGTTTAATATAATATATGTTTCCTGTGAGGCAAGTTATCATCCCCAGATTCAAAAGCAGCAAGGTTGGCAAAGGTTTCCCAAGTACTTACGAGGGATAACATTTAGTTGCAGATAATTTTAAAAGCAGAGACTTAACTCCCAGAATTCCAAAAAAAATCACAGTCTTGAATTGTCTCCCAATCTACAAAACTCATCCTGATCAGTAAGCAAATGCATACTAGGACAGTGCCTCTATGTTGTTCAACTCCAGAGGTACGGTGGTTCTTACACAAGTCTGCAAGTGATCTGAAATACCTCCCATCAAGAGGTGGAGTCTAATTCCCCTCCCTCAAATTATTGGGCTGGCCCAAGCAACTTGCTTCTAATTAAAAGTAGCAGAAGTGATTCTTGTGGTTTTCAGGCTAGTTCATCAAAGGTGACAGATCCTGCCTGGCTCCCTCTCTTGAGGTACATTCCTTTGGAGTATGGAAACCACCATGCTAGAGAAACTGCAGAGTAAAACCACGTAGACAAACAGAGAGATGCCTGCAGAGACCTAGCAGTTCTAGCACCAGCTATTCAAGCCTTCCCAGGATACGTGCCAGACATTTGAGCAATGAGGCTTTGAGTTGATCCCAGCCCCAGCAACATCTGACTAGGAGATCTTGAGTTAGAACCACCCAAGGAAGCTGATCCAGAATGTTGGATCCACAGAAACCATGAAAGTTAAAAACAAATGAATGTTGTTTTTAGGCCACCAATTTTGGGGACGATCTGTTTTACAACAATAGATATTAGATATTTGGGGGTACCTAGAAGTGAGGCACTGCCATAATAAAACTTAAAACATATGGTGGTGGTTCAGGGCCTGGGTGAAGATTAGAAGAGCTTTGAGGAGGCTGTTTGTGTGGGATTAAAGGAAAGCAAGGAAAGTGTGTTGGAAGCTGAAAGAAAGGAGCCCTGGTTATAAAGTGGTGGAAAGTCTAGCAATATTTTCACCAGTGGTAACATGGAAAATAGAAAATGTACCTAATGAACTCATAGTCTACTGTGAGTATTAAAGGTGTTTGTGGCCTGATTCTTCCAGCTGCTCATAGTAAAATATGAAAGGAGAGAGATGACCTCAAGAAAGAATTGTTAAATACAAAAGAGCCAAGAAATAAAACTATTTCTTAGTTTCATCCTCTCCGGATGGATAATGAAGGTAACATTAAAATATGTAATTTCCATCTAAAGATGAAAGCAATGGTGTGACTCTAGAATCCTTTGTTAAAACCTCAGACAGACTTAGGGTAGTCCCTCATAGATTCTCTCAAACAGTCGAATGTCCCTCTAAAGGTCTTCAGGACATGCCTTTCTGATTGTCTCCATTAAACAGAAATGCTTCTAAAGATCTTAAGGGCACAGGCCTGCAGTAGCCTTTGAAGAAATCTACAGAAGAGAAAAGTTTATCTCAGTGAGATTTGTGAATGAGGTTTTTGTCTGATAGAATGAATCTCAACAAGATTTACTGGAAACACGCAAAGCGTTAAAAAGATTTGTACTAAGGAAAACATTTCCAGCTCATACTAACAGGGACAGGGGTAGTGTAAAATGAAAAGAGGCGTTTGGACTCCCAAAATTCTGCGAGAAAGGAGCAGGCTGAGAAAACGACTCAGCTATAAACATGGAGTGCATTTGATAGAACAGGAAGGATAATTTGGAGGGAGAAACCAAGAGCCCAGAGAGTGGAGTCAAGAGTCATGGAGAATCATTCCTAAGAAATAATACTGGCTCTAATCAAGGAACTGGAAACATGTACCTGGCTGGATTTCAGAATTGCTACAGACCACTGATCACCTGATTGCCAGAGACCACTGAAATATATAGCAGCTACGCTATGCCCATCTCACCAAAGTACGTAGGGTGAGGGGAACAAATAACTTGTCACTTGAGTTCACAGATCTTAAGATCAAGGACAGTACTCAAGGAGCTGCCATGGAGGGTCTGTGCTTGGACTTGGGGGGTGGGGTACTGGACCTTGAGCCCAAGACGGATGCCATCCAGACGAGATATTTGGGGGTCTCAGGAGAGAACGAGTGTATTTTGCACATAGGATCAGTAGAAATAACTTGTGGCTGGAGGGCAGACTGTTATGGTTTTAAAACATGCTCACAATTCTTTGGCATGCTTGCCATCAAATGATGAAGTCTAATTTTCCTCTTCTTAAATATAGGCTGGCCTTAGTGACTCACTTCTAACAAATAAAATGCTAGGTCATAAAAAGCAAAGCAATACAGCTTCCACTTGGTTCTCTTATTCTCTTGACACATGAGCTTTGGAGCCCTGAGCCACCATGTAAAATGTCCAGCTAACCTGAGTGTTATGCTTCAGAGACCTTATGGAGAAACCCCATTAAGTTAGAGGTGCTCTGCGTTAGCTCTTCCAGCCCCCAGATCTTTGAGTCTTCCTAGCTCTGGCACCAGATATGTGAGTGATGAGCCTTAAAGATGACCTCAGCTAAACCAACTTCATGAGAAATCACAAGCCAGAAACACACAGCTGAACTGCTCCTGAACTACTCCTGACCCATAGAAATTATGAGAGATGATAAATAATTGCTGTTTTAAGACACTAAATTTTAGGAGTGGTTTGTTACACAGCAATAGATAATCAGAACAAGAGGACCCCAGTCACATCTTATTCTGTGTCAGTAGAAATCCTTAGAGTTCACACAAATCTTAGGTGTCCATACAAATCCAATGGTAGGTGTTGGTTGACATCTCCAGGCTTTGTCCCGGCTACTGTGTCTCTCACTTTAACTCTCTTTTCTTTTCCTTTTTGAAAACCTCCGTTTTATTCCGTGTTTTAACTTTATTTGACACTAAACTTCAAGGCTAGTCCCTAATAAAATGGTATCCTGACTTTGCTAATCTCTTTTGGGCATTCTAATCTAGTTCGTCCTGGGATATCCCCCAAATCCTGCCTTGATCTCCACTTTAGCGCACCTGTATTTGACAAGACAGCAAATGGAGACCCCTTCTCTTCTTGTCCCCAGATCCCTTCTGCACTGTGGGGGATCTGGGAGATGCAAACATTCACCTATTTCCACTCCATGCAAAAAGCTGCCTTTTGTCTATTCCGCAGTGTGGGCTTTGATGGTGGGGATGTACCTCCAGGCTTCCCAATGAACTTTCAACCCAGCAAAGTTGCTGATGGTAGTCAGGACCTCAACCAGCAGCCGATGATCTCCATGGAAAGGTGGCAACATTTTAGTCAAGCTGCACCTGTATTCTCAGGGTCTGTTTCCTGGCCCACAAAACGAGATGACCAAAAATACAATGATTCTAATGATAAACTTATGAATAAACTTGAGCATGGAATGACGTAAGCAGTAATGGGAACCCTTTTCCCATTTAGTAAAAAGAGTGCAGCTCTCTGCCAGGGTTCATTTAGTATCACGTGTAAGAATGTTACATTTTCTAGGATTTGACATCTTCAGTGATCAAACTACTAAAAATAGAATGGTATAAATGGAATGATGTCATTTGTTTCCAAAGACTATAGATACACTAAAGCGATGTGAAAATAATAATAAAACCCAAATATTTCATGGTAAACTTTGGGGGTAAGGTTGAGACTGTAATCCGTGAGTTAGCTTGGGGTAAATGCTGCAGCTGCAAGCACCGCTGATGAGTATTCTTGCTGCAAATGGAAAAGGGCAAAATATTGAGTTCTCGATTTTGGTAACAATTGAAAGCATGCACCCTCACCTGGATGTTACTGTCAAACAGCAGAAAAAAGTACTACTTTCTTCAGCATGCTGTGAGTTCTCTGGTACACTTGGCAGATAATTGACTCAGAGACTGAAGGGTAATTCAGCCCCTCAGGGAGTGGCTCTCCTCTGGGGTCAATAAGACAAGTAAGTCAGAACACATGTTGTAACTCTGGCATCTAGATCAAAGATTCATACACTCAGTAGTGCACCCACTACTTCCCAGAACATGGGAAAGAATTGGGAATTTCATCCTTTTGTTTCACTTTGTCAAGACATGGACAATAACTTGCCAATATGCTCCTCTCTATGCACTTGAAGTGAATCTCTCTTTCTATACCTCAGGATTCTGGGAGCACCTGAACTGTGCTGGACGCAAGCTACAGAAATGAGTAAGACCAAGCATCTACTCTTAGGAAGCTCAGAGTTCACAGGGGGATCAAACGAACAAGATCTATGGCAGGTGGATGATAGGGAGGAGGTGGGACTCTGAGGAAGGAGTGTGCAGCATTCCCTGGGGGTTTTATTATTTTATAAGAGATACTTTGAATTATACCACCTAGCCTTGATAGAGAAAATGGGAAAATCTTAATGTTTTTACTATACAATCTTGCAAATGGGGTTGAAATAATATGAGGTTTGGGGTTGAAATAATAAATGCTGTTTCATCCTTCTGTGTGTTTGTATTTGCTTGGGAAAGACTGTCCCCTGGAAAACTTCCATATGTCCTTCCCAAGACACCCTCCCCAACCATCCCCATCTCCTGCCCCCAAATAAAAGCAAAATATCATACCTCCTCTGTACTACTTCTGTGACTCTCACTTATAACTTTTGCTGCATTAAAATAATATACACACAGTTGTTCACCTCAACTGGACTGTGGAGAAAGACAATGTCTTTCTGGTTTGTGTACCTGCAGTGCTCAACTCAATGTCTGGCACATGTCAGCATTGAGCAGACGTTTGGTAAAATGAAAAATGTAAGCAACCTGTGCAAACTGGTTGCTTGCAAAGTAGAGTCCAGATTATGGCACTCTTTGCATGATAATCCAGGACAAAGTTCAGACTTCTTGGTGTCTGGCACCCCAAAGCCTTTTTTTTTTTTTATATAGTTAATTCACAATGGAAGTTTATGTCTTGCTCATGTAAAGTCTCCTCATGTAAAGACCTTCTTAACCATCACATGGCTCCATTCCAAGCAGTAATTCTTCCATACTGTGGCCCCACCTTCTTAAACACTTGACTTATAATTGACCATGTTCACCTGCATGAAGGTGGCAAGAAAGGGCAGAAGACATGGGAACTGTGTACAGGATGCTTTAATGAGTCAGGCCTGGAAGTGGTGCAGTCACTTTCGTTCATACTCCAGTAGTTAGACCTGGTAAGCGGGCCTGTGAAATGTGGTCTAGCTAGTCTAGTCCAGGAGAAAAACATATAGCCAGCCTCTGCCACAATGTGTGACTGAAGGGAGGAAAGAATGAAGGGAAAAGGGTCAACTAACCAGAAAAAGGGACCTTGTCAGTGAAGACTTCATGGAGGAGATGATGCAAAAGATCTGTCTTAAAGGATGAGTGGGATGTAGCTACCTGAGGTGATGGGAGAAGGAATCCCAGGTTAGAGAGAGGAAAAATGGAGGAAACAAGCAAGCGTTCCCTGAGGCTGGAAGAAGTGAGAGATGAGGAGAGGAGATGAAATGAAGAGGAAGGAAGGGGAGATCACGGGGTGTGATGGGCTTGATATCATTCTACGAAGCTTAGAATGATAAGCTTCTCTACCCTGGAGAGAAGGAGGAGCCACTGGAAAGTTTGAAGCAGGAGTGGCTCTCAAATGATTTGCAATTCAAAGAGTCTTTATCTGAAGAAGGTAGAGGAAGCGATTTCAGAGGGAAGCAAACGGACTGCATTAGAGGTTATGCATCTAAACTTCCCCATGGCTGACCATCCGAATCACTTGAGATTTTAAAAAGTACACACACCTGGACTGCCACC
>NW_006494610.1:268221-268720 GCF_000325575.1 Pteropus alecto
TGGTAGTCAGAAGTGTAGGAATCATTGTTTCAGTGAGTTTCTTGATGATGACAAGCAGAGATCTTTTCTCTTTGGTTCCTCTTTCCCCCATTGGACCAGGCAATACCTTGCATATTGTAGCATATAGTATATTATAGTATATAGTATATTCACTTTGCAGGCTTCTGAACCTTTTCTTAGGAAGGTAAACTGTATTCCATTTCACTCTCGTTTAATCTGTATTGTCCTTTAATAACTGATTCACTTAAAAAAAAAAAAACGTTAAATAGTATCTACTGTGCCTCAGTCACCATACTGGGGTTTGAGGATCTAGAGATTAAAAAAAGACCCATGTTGTTATTATTTTTAAAGTGATGTGGGACTTGGAAGAAGGAGAAACTGTTTTGAGGAAGCTCTGGAATGTTTTGCAAGAAGTAGTTCTATGACAGGGTCTTAAAAGGATTAATGGGAACTTGCCTGCCAGAAAAATGGGAAAGGCCATTCTAATCCAAGGAAACAG
>NW_006494610.1:268781-277026 GCF_000325575.1 Pteropus alecto
ATGTGAAAGATGTGCTCATGGGGAGATGGGAGATGAGATGGGAAAGAAAGAGGTCAGGAGGCAGCAGTGTGTTGGAAAACTGACTCAAAAAAAAAAGAAAAAGAAAAAAAAGAAAGAAAAGACTTGATTTGTCGAGTTTTCTGATTTCTGTGGTATAGGTATTCCCATCTGATTTCAAGTTATCAGTGATTTAAGAACTGGCTCACAAAATTCCTAAGTATTTAACAGTTGGTTCCAGTGAACAGGGACCAGTGAGTTCCACTACATGACTGACAGGGGCCAGATCCTTTACTTCCAAGAGATGGAAGCAGTTCTTTGCCCTTTCAGAATGGTTCCGCTTCACATTATGAGGTCTGCTTCCATGGGTTTGGAGTAGTTAGGGCCATCTACAAGGGACCCGAAAACTCATAGGAACTGATTCTCATGTTACCCACTGACAGTGACCTTAAACCGAGGCAAGAGGGCCCGTTTTGTGTCCTGTGTTTAAAGGGCCAGGCTCTGATCTTGCACAGGCACAGCCCTCCCCACGGAATAAGGAATCCATGGTGCCACACCCAAGAGGAAACTATCTCTCCCACTTTTACTCCACACACTCCAGGTGGCTGGGACTCTGGAATTCTCTCTACAAATGGAGTCTTTCTTCAAAATCACTCTCCCCGGGAGTATGAACCTGATCTCAGTGGATGGCCAAGGACGAGCTGTTTGTCAAGGGCATGAGTGGAGTAGGGGTGTAGGGGCTCAGGTGTTCATATACATGCATGGGTAACTCCTCCCACGAGATCTGCACCCCTAGAGGTAGGAGTGGGAAGTGAAAAGACGGGGCTTTTCAAAACATGCGTGCCGCCATGTTTTGGTGAACTTTTTGAGAAGTCCAAGAATTCTAAGTGCCACCTTGGCCTCTTAGGTCATGATGAAGACATATTTGTTGAGGTAAGAAAATCGAATATATTTAACTTTTTGTTAGTCGCAATTATATTTTTAAATATTTAGTTATACAGTATATGAGCCTCCGTTTGATTCTCTCCTGGGCCCAGCAAATGTCAGGAGTGCTTCTGCCCTACCTCCCATTACCAGGGCCGCGTGCTAAGCTAAGGTAAGCAAGCTACAGCCCCAGGCAAATTCCTGCTCACTGCATGTTTTTATATAGGCTGTGAGCTAAGCATGGGTTTTACATTTCTAAATAGTTTTGTAAAGTCAAAAGAAAAATATTTCATGACATGTGAAAACTGTATGAAATTCAAACTTCAGTGCCCATAAATTGTTTTACTGGCACACAGCCATGCGTGCTCATTTACGCGTTGTGCAGGGCCGCTTTCACACTATGACAGAAAAGCGAGTAGTGGCAACAGAGACTGTACAGCCTGGAAAGCCAAATGGATTTACTCTCTGGCTCTTACAGAAGAAGTTCGCCTGCCCTCTCCCTGGAGTAGCAGGCAGACAGGAGGAAGGGAAGTGTCTAGCGGTTCTCATGCGGCTGCACAATAGAATCACCTGTTGAGATCCCCAAACGGACCGATGCCAGGGCCCCGCCCTCAATATTTCAGAATGAATCAGTCCGGGGTGGGGGTGTTTTTAAAACCTCCCCATAATTCTAATGGGAGCCAGGGCTGCAAGCCACTGGACTAAGGGAGTAGACACATAAAGGTCCGAATTACCTGAATGTTAGGCAGAATAATGTCGCGGGACTGGTGCCTGCTTTTCCCAAGGACCTGAGTGGATTACAGCCTTTCTTTGAGGATGCAAGATACTCAGTTACCTGATTTGGTTGGAAATGGAGAGAGAAAAGTCATTGTTTCACACTGTGGCGTGATGCATAAAGCTAAGTTTCATTTGAACTTCTCTAAATCCTTGAACCGCTAGTTCAAACACGTGTCCCTGGATGTCCCAAGCATTGTCTGCATCTGTCAGGCAGGCACACCTTGGGCTGTTATAACACATACCTCCGCCGGGCCCCCCGCTGGGCCACTTCTCAGGATACACTCCAACAGGGAACCCTTACCCATCTCTGCCGCGTGCCCTCCATAATTATTAGTGGTCTTGCAGGGAAGGAGGAAAAAAAAAAAGACAACTCTATCAGAATCCCATTCTCCACCAGCGCAGTCAGCCCCATTGGCGGAGGCTGGCTCCAGGGCTGCAAGGCTGCTCCCAGCTATTATTGTGCCTGGCTCTCTCTCAGCATGACTCAACGCAGACAATATAGCACACCGAGAGCGTGGGGGATGAACAGTAAATACGAGGCCTTGGATTTTTTTAATCTTGTCAGTTTTCCCCTGATTTGTGTCCTTTATCCTAGCTCCCTCTGCTGTATAAGCTTCTCAAAGCTAATGCCCATAACGCCACCACCCACTGGTAGCAGCAGGCTGCTGGGCCACTGTGGGGTTCTCATTGCAGAGCCATTATTCACCAACTATACGTGTTAACCTAGTGGCACAGGGTTGCTCTAACACCTTCCCCTCTGGTTTCTCTTTACTCTGGGGGCCAACAGCAAGTCTTACTCTGCTTGCCTCAGCGAGCAAACATCACATCCTCCAACCTGGCAGAGCTGGCTGGCCCCTGCCCAAAAAGAAGGGAACACTGGGCCATTATGGAGCTGAGAGACGATTGTCATCTCTACTGCCACATTTAAAAAGTTCAAAAGTATTTCTCAAAGCTATTTCTTTGGGCTCTTGTGGATACCAGCCCTCCACCTCCTCTTTTTCTTTATTAAGAGCTTATTGGATTAAATTAACCCAGGCACACATGCTCTAAGTTGTGAGCCCACCACCGAGGCTGCAAGGAGGAGCTCGACAATGGGCACATGTGCTGCCGTAGCTGATGGAAGGGGACAGTGGCAAACCTTTTGCTCCCTTGAAACAACTCTGAGGAATGAATTATTCTTTTCGCATCTCTCTAATTCTAATCAGTTTCCATTTAACTGAGAAATTTCCTTATTATCTCTATCTTGGGTACCATAAAGTCTGCCTCCATGCAGTTTCCTATCTCAGAATCCACTAGTGGTGGCAGGACTGTGAAGATGCTTGTACCTTTGGCACAGATGAGTCACTCCTTTAGGGGAAACAGCAGGGAGAGTTGGGGGGCTGAAGATGCGGTGGCTCCCGTGAGCTTTTCTGGAATCGAACATACATCAGCAGCTGAGAACACTTGTGTCTGGTTTTGTGAAGGACTTATGAAAGATGCAATCACGGTTCTAGGAGAGCAGTGAGAGGAGGGAAACTCGAGGTGGCTGCTGCTGGCGTTGAGGGTCTGCCTAGGGGAAAGCCCGGGGTCCTGAGTCTTTTTAACGTGAACCTTGAACTTTGATTTTTACCTTCAAGTGTAAACATTTATAAATCACCAAATCGCGTATCTATAAATTCATGACTGTATCTGGCAGGAACTTTATTAGCAGTTGATCAACTCATGGGAGTTTGTTTGGGGTTACGAAGCTGACAGATCCAAGAAGGAGGTGATGATAGAAATGAGACGGGCCTCCCGAGGTGACACATTGTCACACCCAGTGAGAGCTCCGACAGTACCCTGCCCATTCAGAGCAGGCCTCCACTAGGTGGTGTTCAGAGAAGTATGCTCGGCGCGGAGATCAGTAATGCTTCCGGCAGAATGTCAGCAGGCCGAAGCTTTGATTTGTATTTAGTGGAGCATAACCTACTCACCTCATCTGAGGATATGTTGGGGGAAAAAAAAAATGAAAAAGAGTCAATAAAAGATAAATAAGATTGTCGTTAAACAAAACTAGATTGGCTCCAGATGCATAGAACATATGGCGTACATAAGTAAGAAGCTGGGGGAATTGTGAAGATCCCCGAGCTCACGATTTGTTTGCACAGCCTCTACGCCTTTACCTAAATTTGGCCCAGCAAATCAAGGAAAGGGAGGGTTTAACAGACTCCTGGAACGTTCCAGCTAACTCACTCCTTCCCACATCCAAGAGCATTGTGTGTCTGGTCTCTTATCTCCCTCTTTAAGAATGGTTGTGTCAAAGAGTTTTTAAGACAATACTTCTTTGACACAGTATATGGTGTTATTTGGCACTTGCCAAGATGCACTAAGAAAATGTAGAGATTCTGCTATATTTTATTCCATATCATGTTACAAGAAAACAACAGTGACAGCTGACAAACCATTACATCTTTCATAATACAGACAAATTACAATTGGTAACAAATATGCAGAATGTATTATTCCATTCTCCTTATTATGTGTCACTTTGAAGAATAATAGTTTTCTGAATGATGCTAGCACATTTCTTAGGTACCAACCCTTTGTTAGAAAGTACACATCTCAGTGTATCATACAAAAAAAAGAAAAAAAGATAAAAGAAAAATTTAAAAAATCCACTCTCGATTAGAGAATGTAGATTTTGTATGTGCCTCTAAAATATGCTACTGTGAGAAAGGAATGAGAATAGGAGAGTGCTTATGTGATTTGAGATTTTTTTTGTTTTTGTTTTTGGTGTGTGAGAAAAATCACAAGGCAGTAACATATGTGGTTTCCTCTGCCTACAAGCCAGCAAGGGAGATGGAAGTTATGCTCAATTATGCCGCACTTTCCTATGTATAGGGGGCAGGCAATAATCTACCCCAGTTATGTACGGCCTAAACATCCTTTTATATAACAAAGATTACAAAACCAGTAATATTCACAGATGAATATCTTATATAAACACATGACCTAGGGTACTGATTACACTGGCTGTCACGTACACACTGAGGAAAGGCTACCTAGAGGCTTTGCTTTCTCTATAAGCCTGGAGGCGCCCCTGGAAACTTTTCTCATCACTCTTGAGAGGTAGAAACAGCTTCTCACCCTTGTATCAGTGGATGGACAGCCACCGCTGCCTTATGGCCGCTGTTTTTTTTTCTGAGCACTGCAAACGTTTTTTTCATGTCCTACTTATATTGTATTTTTAAGTCAACCAAACTGTTCCTTTAAGAACATGGAAACGAAGTCCCAAATTTCCTTTCAGAATACTGTGTGTGCAGTCATGTCTCATTGATACAATCACCATGCTAATGTGTTCTTACTATTCCAGCTTTCTCACAAAAACAGTCCAGTGCTTTCTCAATAGAATAATAAATCTGCTAATGAACACATTCTGCAATAATTTTTATAATTTCTCAGCTAGAGAAGCTGGAGAAAGAAGGAAAGGGAGAATGTGATTTGCAAATGAGAGAGGAAAGGAGAGAGAAACAAACCAAACTTTGGATTTCCTGTACCCATGGCAAGGATGGGGAACTAAAACCTCCTAAATAAGATCTTCTGAGAGGTATGTCTCTGTAATGAGACAGATTTCCCCCATCACTGAGTAGAATTCTGTTTCATTTCCCAAGAGAAGCTACCAATGACAGGGGCATATTAGCTCTGAATGACTCTAACACTCCTAACTGAAGTCTTTTAACACTAAATATCTTTAAATTTTCAAGTTAGAAAGCTTATTAAGTAGCAAGATTTAATCATCAGTTGCTTGGTAAAATACAAAAGTTATGCCTCTCTCCCAAATGAATAATTCAAGACAAATCATAGGCAAGGCTGTTTTTGATTGCACGTAAGATTTTCTTTTCCATATTTACTTTAAGAAATCCTAATTTAAGTACATCTTAAATCGAAAAACCTCTAACTTCCAATGGGTTGGAATGTACAAAAGAATGGGAAAGATTTCTAGATAGCAAATAATAAACATTCTAGCCTTGGGCAACTTTTGCTCTCTTTAAAATCAATCAGTAAATAATTCCTTGCTTAGCACTTAGAAGCTTACAACGAATGCTACTTTTGGATAGTATGGATTGTGACCTTGAATATATACTCACACTCCACTCTAGGGAAGGTACCATTTTAATGTTTAGGAATTCTGGGTCCAATTCCCTAGCTATACTGGGGTTGACAAGAGAAAAATTTTTCCCTCACCTGACTCTCAGAGAAAGTCTTTGTCAAACTGGCTCGTAATTCCTAGTCTTGATCTCCAAAAGTGCATTGCATTTCAAGTTTTTGGTCTCTCCTTCTTTCTGACTAATAGGGAAAATGTAAAACAATGTACGTGAATATCTCTATAGGAATTTGCGTCCTGAGGAACTAGGTTTCAGGCTTGAGAGGAATTTCCTAACCGCCCCCTTGGCCTCAGTATTATCTGGGATTCTGCAGTGAGGCCTGCCCCACTGGGTGACACCTGCATCAGACAGCGCTCCCTCTACATCAAAGCTCCGCGAACGCCCAATCCACTTTTTCCTCCATGTCACATACTCGCCTTCATCCTCCAGGGTCTCTCAACATCTCAAACAAGGGAAGTCGGCCTTTCTTTTTCCTCTTCCCATCTTTAAAGCAAGACTCCTATATTGCTTCTAAAGCCTGCATTCGAACAGTTTTTCCAGGAGGCTGTTTAAAGTTAGGTTACCCAATGATGACTTCCAACCAGCTTGGAATGCTTGAAAAAATGTAATTTAAAGGTGCTTTGGTGTAAATGAGCAAATGTTTAACTCTAGATAACTTCGTAATTTGCTTTTTAAATGTTAACTAGCAAAGACGGCTTTCAGGGCTCATCCAGCAGACCCAATTCTTGTGCACCCAGTTTTAAATATTTTGTTCCTCACTTTTTTCTCCATTCAGAAAATACTCATAAAGTATGAAAGAGTGGATGGAAAAATAAGATGTTGACAAGACCCAGAAAACATGTAAAAAGTTACCTCAATCTCCAGAGGCTGAAAAGTAAGCAATTTATCCCTATTTTTGTTCCAAATGCTTGATACTTGTTTCTTCACTTCCAACCTACTCAACAAACAGTCATGCTATGTGGCCTGAAAATGCTAAGCATATTCTGATATCTTATATAAATGTGCAGTTATTTCCAAGAAAAACAAAAACAAAAACAAAAACCAAAACCACATCTGCAAATGTCCTCAAAAGATAGGCAATAAGTGGGGCCCCACGGCCAGGGACCAAGTTGTCAAGTCAGCCAGAGAACATGGGTTTGCTTTAGCTAAACATCTCCTTCCTGGTGGTTGCAAAATGTGCACTGATCTCAAGGAAAACACACATGGTTTTATGCCACTATGTGGCTTTCAAGTACAGATGTTACTGAAGAAGTGTGAACACCAAATGTGTTGTCTTAATGTATTTAAGACATGGTTGGTAAAGGTATAAAAACCTTTACAGAGACGCTGCGCTGTAGAGGGAAATCAAACAAAATCAAATACAAAAGACTGAAAAGAATACATGCCATGTATCAGTAAGCAAAGCTTAATCTTCACATAGTTCTTGGAAATCACAAGGTATCCAAATGCGTGCAAGGTTTTAAATAAATTGCAGAGAAAACAGGGTCTTGCCAGCTTCAATTTTCTTGTAAGTGAAATCCACCACAGGGAGTGAAAGGAAACTGATCCATGATTCCCTTCGTGTTATTGGCCACTTCATTAATGTTTTTGTTTCTTCCTAGACTGACGACAACTTAATCCTGGAAGGAGGAAAAAAGAAAACTGTTATATGGTAAAAGAAAAAAATAAAACTTTACATCATTCATTTTTCCTAAATTACACGAGACATCAAAATTGGTTATGCCAAAGTGTGCCTATCGGTTTTCCTCACAGCCACCCCAAGCACATATAATTGAGGCGAAGTAGTCCCTTTCACCAAAACGGTTCTTATGATATAATAAACAAATATTCTGACTGCATTTTCTTCCCTTGAAAGAATTTAACTCAATAAATTTAAATGATCTAACCTTCCCTTGGATTATTTAGAGGAAAAGAAATTCAGCAAGTTTCCTTCCCTAAATCATCAGTAGTAAGACTGATCTTAATTAAGGGCCTGTAGCACCACACAGACCATTAGAAAGACATTCATCTCATTCATTTTTATGAATAAGAATGAATCACAAACATGCTTAAAAAAAACAAAAACAAAAACAGCTGTCTATAATTCCTCGGTTGCCTATTATCAGACTTAGCTTCAGTAGAATGAAAATTGGCCAGCATGACCTGAATTGCCAGCCTCCTCTCAACTTCCTGCATATGACCGTGTTATTTCAATGATGCCCGCTTAAACTCAGTAACTTCTTGAATGGTTCAAGAAGAGAGAAAGAATGTTCATGCTGCTTCTGTCCACATTTCTTTTTGGTCCTTAGCATTTTCATCGAGTCTCTAGGATGGGAAAGAATGTCTTCTTGTGAGAGCTAAAAAGAAGCACTCCAGGTTCAAGTCACAGAGCCCAGAGATTCATCCATCAGCTCCACCGAGTCTGAGAATCAGGTCGTCATTTT
>NW_006494610.1:277045-279925 GCF_000325575.1 Pteropus alecto
CTGATCGCCTGCTCGTCCCCTTCTATAGTGCCACACCGCCATCTTCCTGGCCAGAGAGGGAACCTTGGCCTTCTGTGGAGATGTCCCGGTGCAGTCACCTCACTGGTGCCCATGTGGGCTGTAGTACCAAGGACTTCATCTCTGCATGGCACTACCTTGACCAAGAGGGTAAAAAGTTCCAATCTTTTGGCTGAGAATAGCATCCTCTCCACTCTCTACTCACTTCTCTCACTTTATAAGGGTGAGCTTTTGAAAGGTTAACCTTCCATTCTTTTCTTAAAACTTGAGGTGAGATTCACATAAAATTAACCTTTTTAAAGCATACAATTTAGTGGCATTTAGTACATTTACAATGTTGTGCAACTATCACCTCTATCAGTTCCAAAACATTTTTGTCACCTCCAAAAGAGACCCCATGACCTTTAAGCAGCCACTCCCTTTCTTTGCTCCAGCTCCTGATAACAACTAATTTGCTTTCAGTATTTACATATTTACCTATTCTGGATATTTCAAATAAATAGAATCATACAATATGTGACCTACTGTGTCTGGTTTCTTTCACTTAATATAATATTTTTAAAGTTCATCTATACGTAGCATATATGAGCTCTTCATTCTTTTTTTCTGGTGACTAGTATTCCATTGTATGGATAATCCACATTTCGTTTATGCATTCATGAGTTGTTTTCACATTGTGACTATTATGAACCGCGTTGCTATGAACATTCATGTACAAGTATTTTTTTAAATACCTGTTTTCAATTGTTTGGGGTAAAAACTTAAGAGTACAGTTGCTGGGTCATATGGCAATTCTGTGTTTAACTTTTGAGAAACTGGCAAACTATTTCCACAGTGCTGCCCCATTTTATATTGGGATCAGCAACATATAAAGTTTTCAATTCTTCCACACCCTTGCCAACATTTGTTACTTTCTATTTTGTTTCTTTTTTTTTCCCCTCGATTCTAGACATCCTAGTAGGTGTGCACTGGTATCTCGCTGTGGTTTTGATTTGCATTTCCCTAATGATTAATAATGCTGAATACCTTTTCATGTGCTTGTTGGCCATTGTATGTCTTCTTTGGAGAAATATCTATTCAAATCCTTTGCCCATTTTTTAATTGGATTGTCTTTTTGTTATTGAGTTGTAAGAGCTCTTTATATCTTCTGGATATTAATCCCTTGATTTACAAATATTTACTCCCTTTCTGTGGACTGCCTTTTCACTCTGTTGACAGTGTTCCTCGATGCACAAAAAATTTTCATTTGGATGAACTCTAATTAATCCATTTTTATTTTGTTGCCTGTGATTTTTGGAGTCATGTCCAAAAATTCATTGCTGGGTCTAAGGTTATAAAGATTTACCCCTATGTTTTCTTCTAAGAGTTTCATCCTTACAACATTTAGACCTTCAATCCATTTTGATTTAATTTTGGTATACGGTGTGAAGTAGGGGTAACATTCCATTTTTAAGAATTCTTTGTCCTCAATGACTGAGCCAAATGTAAACAAAAATCCTTACCTGACATTTCTGGGAGAGGCTTGGGAGTAGACGGATGCCACACACTGGCTCCTTACTACCATTGAGTCTGAACCCATCAGTTGTTAACTTAAAAACTTGCTGCTTGTGGAACAGTTCTCTGTGTGGCTCATTTGGCCACCCCTCACACCTGCCGGGTTGCCCAGATATGCCTTTACCTCGCCTTAAAAAAGTCACCATCCTGGCAGCAATAATTACATAGCAACTACCGCCTTAGGCCCCATTCCACCCCTTGCTCTTCCAGGAAAATAAAGAAAATCTACCTTTGCTCCCATGTAATCATGCATTCTCATTTAGGCATTGACATCTTTTCTGAGGCCCATGACATCAAGGTGAGAGAGAACACCTGTCCCCGCAGCATTTCGACCACTACTAACCATGATATTTTTATTAAGCAAATGACAAAAAATATATATATATGTGTCCTTTCTCTTCCACATTGCTTAAACAGCCGCTGAGATTCCAGCTCTCCCAGGAACCCTGGCCCAAAGGGAGCTGTGGGTTTGTCTTGACATTGCTTGCCGAGGCATGGAGTCCCTATAGCCACACTGAAATGATATAGTCCTTGCTTGGCTCTCCTCTGCTCCACCACATTAATCAATAGAATACAGATCTATTGCCCGAGCAGACCTTCTGAACTAGTAACTTCATTTAGTGCCTCTTGAGATGTGGGGACACTGCCTGTGAGGGAGGAAGTAAGGGGGCAGGTGGCATCATTATGTTCTTGATGAAGCTTGGTTTTGTTGACTGTTGTGTCCCTAGAACCAGCTCAGCAAACAGTTTGTTGAATGAATAGGAAGGGGAAAGGTAAAACTTGGGAGTGGAAGATGTTCTCAGATGTAGAGTTCCCTCATGGCACATTGACCGAGGGCAAACGCTGTCTTGTGCTCTAGAGCACAGTGCTGGATACAGAGCAGGCCATCAACAGACATACCTGGCTGAGAAAGGTGGGTAGGACCGACAACTTCCTGTCGGCCAACCTTTTTTTTTTTTTTTTTTTAACATGACATTCTATTTGAAAGGAATGATCTGCTTTTCAGTATGTAACAATAACTATGTTGTCACCATAGTTCATGGCATGTTACTATCCTGTTGGGTTGATTTAAGACTTTTTTTTAGCCATCGATGGTGTCTGTCCTTGCCTTTGTCCTGATTCTTTGAGTGTAATCTCTAAGAGAATCACATGTACCTAACCCAGGACATAAACAGAATTGGATAATAAAGGATAATACACAAAAACAGTAATTAAATAATAAATGGTGAACACAGTGATTATGGATCTATCTCTTACTTAGGTTTGGGCTCAGACATTTAATGAAAGGAGCCAACAGTAAAAAAAAAA
>NW_006494610.1:279985-301880 GCF_000325575.1 Pteropus alecto
GATTACTCTGTAGCTCAAATTGTGCCAACTAACCTGCCCGATATTGTTCGCTAGCAGCAATATCAATGTCCCTTCTCCCACCTTGGGCAACATTAGCATCAGTTTCAGTTTTCGAGGACTACATATAAGGCAGGTCAGTTTACTGCTAGAAAAACTCTAAAGGTAATCACACATTTGATGCCTGGGGATGTAGATGGGAGAAGAAAGGGTATACAACATTCACAGGTAAGCAAAACACAACAGCAATGTAAATCCCTCTTTTACATTTAATTGATTAAAACAGACTGCATACATAATACAGACGAACAATGAGTGTGATTTCTAAGCTCGACTCTGTGCAAATCAACTCATAGGTATATATATCATTAGATTAATGGATGCCATTTTTATCTTGCTTTCTGCTTTTACAATGTTCTTTCTCTAGAAATGAATGTTTTAACAAGAAATTGGATTTTATTGATAAAATTCTTATTCAGAAATATCTACATAGAACTTCTCAGCTATAAATATTAATTAATTGGATCGCTGGTACCCATAATGCAACTTTGTTCTGACCTATGTGCCCTATGAACTAGATATTTTTTGGATTCAATTTTCTTAAAACCAACTGTCAGCATCATGTGATGGAGGAGATGAAAAATGAAAATGAGCAGTCCCGCTGTGCAGGTGGGTGACCTGTGGGAGAGAGTCCGCCTGGTAGGATTTTTACAGGAACCATCAGACACAGACCAATTGATTAGATCATCTCATACCCGCCACCAACTAGGCTCAAGAGACTAATTAGAGAGAGTACTGCCTGCGCAGGCACCCCATTGACACCTAATTTGCTCAGCCAAAGCCTTTGGGGAAAATGTATTATCTCTGCAGCTGCACTTCATGCATTTCTGATTTGAGGCATAAGCAAGGAGTGCTTCATCACTCTTTTGAGCAAACTGAATGCAGAGCCCTTAAGTGCTAAATGCAAGCAAACAGACCCAAATTAAAAATGGGCCAGGCTCCTTCTAATTCCCTCCATGCTCCCCGTTAAATCTCTGTGTGTACACAGACACACACACCCCTGCACACACACATGCAGTTTACTCGCCGGCGGGATGACACAGCCGAGGACCCCAGCTCAGGGTGCTTCTCTGTGATCAGATCATCTCTTTCGCTAGCCTATTTACCCACTCTAAGGTATTGTGTTTGTTTTACTGTTTTTCTTAAATTATTATTATTATTTTTCCCTCTTGCATTGACCCTTCACAAAGTATTCATTTTTCTACAGTTAGTCTCTGGCCCATCCGTCCCCCCACCCCCAGCCCCAAGTCTTCACTAGAGAGAAGTGATTATTTTGGTTCCAAATTAAAACAACTGCAGGGTTTCCTTTCCTCATCTACGCTGTGAACAGGATATTCACCAGGATGTATGTGAAGCCGTAGGGTAACCCACTCATTTCTGTTTGAGAGACTTCTTTGTAAAGATGCCTAACAAAGAGGGAAGAATTATTAGAATTTGACAAAAGAAAGCTGCCTCTTGATGGCAAAGACAGTATAAAATTATAAAATAAGTTCTTTTCAAGAAAAACAATGAATGTCATTTGACCAAGTTGAGCTTTTATCTGCTTCTAACCTAGACTAAACTTAATTCTAACCTTCTTTTCTAACGTAGAATCCCAAACACTGGTATATAGGAGGCATTTAAAGATAGATATGTAATTAATTATATGTCTTAAAAAAAGAAAGAAAAATTAAATATCCAGACAGGATAGAGAAATTAGGGTATTTTTGTGCCAAATTCCATGGCTATGGTGACTGAATTTCCGTAATGTAGGAATAAAAGAAAAAAACCCCAAAACGCAAAAAAACAAGACCTGCCATGGCGATGTTCTAGAGTCAACAGACTGATTTCGTGCCTTTCCAGACCCATGTTGATGCATTACTTTACTCATATGTTCTGGTATATTATAATTCTGCTTCATAATTTTCATTTATCTTATTCTGAAAAATTCATTGAAATTCATGGGGATTATTTTAGCTGTCTACTTACTTCTTAAAGTGGCATTTAAAACTGGCCTAAATTGGGCACCCAGATAGTCAGAAGATTCCAGTGGCCATCAGAGTGAATATCTTTCTGAAGGTGTATAAACAGTAGCTATAGGGGAGATGTTTGAAAACAGAAAATCAAGACATTAAGTAACACATATAACTGTCTTCAGAATTTATTGTTTTTATGGAAAACAACGTTCAGAAAGCTCCCTTTCCCAAAGTACCATAATAATAAGAGTTCACATAAAAATTAGCCAGGAAAAAATAAAACCTATTAGGCTGTGCCACTTTATGTTTGATTTTGCTTAAAATACTAAGAGAAACAACAAAATTAATATTTTGTACCTAATATGCCTTCAAGCAGATTTGGCTACTATCGAAAATTAAGTCCACAATAAGATGGCTAAGCCCTAAGTACCTAGGCAAATTCAAATCTCTCTGAAGTAAAAATATCATGTATATGTACAAATATATACATGTATGACACATGTACCTATTTATGTGTGTGTATATATACATATATGTATGTATATATACACATCACACATATACTCAAACTTTATACTATGGATTTTATATGAATGTTGTACTCAAAATGATAAGTTTTAAACTTCATATACTGATTTCACAAAATCTGGGGATGGCTTAATTTCTTCATTTTTCGAGTGAGTTTAATTATGTTATGATTTGGCCAGAAATATAGGTTTTCTGTTAGAACACCTGAAATCAGTATTTTCAGTTACTCTGACTGAAGCTCCTTGGGGGGTGGGAAGAAACGGGATGAAACAGAAAGAAGTAGAAAATCAGTCAAACCTACTTCTGTAACTTATTTTTGATTTATGGTAATCATGCTTCTTCCCTCTAGAACAGAACATCTTTGAGATCAGCAAGAGAATATTAATTAAAATGAATGCATAGATAGACAAGCTTTTGTTTTAAGCTTAACAGAAGGTCTATCATTCAAAACAGCCCAAACCCTTTAAGTCGAAAGCTGTTTGGAAACATCCATATGGAGGCACAATGGACTAATTGCAGCGACTCTGTGAATTTTTAGCTTCATGCCAAAGTGGTGATTTTAATTAAAATTTTTTTAGGCAAAGCTACAAGTCTAACATTTCAAAACAAAGACTGACTTAACATATCATTTCGGTCATCATCATTATCAACAGACATTTATTGAAATCCTCATTAAAGACCAGGCATTATATGATGTGTAATTAGCCACAATGGAAAAGAATGCTCTATTTTAATGGTGTGACTGTTATTTAAATCAGATTTATGCAAATGTAAAACACTGGTCATATTTTCGACACTTGTGGAATAAAGGATAGCAATCCTGGGAGAATGTCTTGTCTCAGAGAAAACAGAAAGAAGTGCAGGGAAAGTACTGGTCTAGGTCATCTAAGAACCACCAAAATCTAGTTAATCTTTTAAAAAATCACATATCTATACATACATGTGTATACGTATATATAATCACACATGTACATATCATCATATATACAAACACATATACATGCATACAGACATATACTGTAAGGCTTGAAATAACTCATTGAAATAGTATTAATGACAAAGTTACAAATAGAAAAAGCTTCACCAAGTGTGGCCTATTCTTTTCAAGGATTTCATATTTGAAACTATTTGCTCAACATCTTTACAATTGACTGGCTCCCAAGTGGATAAGTTCATTAAGTAGGATTCTAATAATTTAACCTTTCTTATATATGACAGTCCTACTAAAGTATATTTAAATAAACCAAACATGAAGTCATATAATCTAGCAGCATGTGCATTGTTTTTTACAACTTAAAACACACACGCAAATCTCATAAAACCACTTCTAAGTATTTAGCAGTCAGAGAAACACAAGGGTTCTGGTCTGATTTTAATTTAAAAATCTGAGAGATGTAACTATTTTGGGTGGAATGTTTCTTTCACATTAAAGCTTGACTATATTATTATTGAAGCACAAGAAGTTCTCATGCTAAGGATTTTGAATTCAATACATATGATGACCTACAATTTGAATCTGTCTCGTGAACCATTCTATTCAGCAGAAATTTGCAAAGCTAAAACATGCACTTCTGTAGCGTAAATTAGATTTCCTATCATCGGTAAATAGAGAATGGTGTCAGCATAAGCTAAGAGCCGTGTTGGTTCACAGGAGAGATTTCTTTCCAACGTTTAAGTTTTGAGCCACCAAATCACAGCAGCCATGTGCAAGAGATAAAAATACAGTTGCATGCAAGCCGAAGAAGTGTGCGGTACTGTACATGCTGTCCATTTACTCCACATGCTTCCTTGTGGTTTTTGGTCTGGCCATATGCTCTATCTTGGAATTAATTGTTTATTGTACATTTCTTCTAGAGCTTGGCACATTTTGTCCCTTTTTCCGAAGTTCGGCATCCCCAACCCTTCCACCCAACTTCTTTCACCTGTAAATTGTGCTAGTATCTTTCTTGGTGTTTTCACTGCTTTTATGAGTACAAGAGATTGAATGTTTGTATCTCTGCAAATTCACAGGTTGAAACCTAATCTCCAATGTGACAGTACTTCGAGGTAGAGCCTTAGGAGGAGATTAGGTCATGAGACCACATCAATGTGATTAGCAGCCTTACAAAAGATTCCCCAGAGAGCTCTCTTGCCCCTTCCATCATGTAAAAACACAGCAAGAAGGAAAAAGAGGATCCTCACCAGACACCAAATCTTCCAGTACCTTGATCTTGGAATTCCCAGACTCCAAACTGTGAGAAATAAATTTCTGTTGTTCACAAGTTGCCCAGTCTATGATATTCTGTTATAGTAGCTCAAACAGACCAAGTAGAATACAATTTGATTGGTTTGCCCCTTATTCTGTTTTTTTTTTTCCCATAAGCCATACAATTTTTACTATAATATTTTACTGAACAAAGAAAGGTAGGAATATGGATATCATATTATAGCAGAAACATCTATTCTTGTGAGACACATTCTGATATTGTCACATCGTGACACATTGTAGATACTACCACAGCACATCATTTCCACCAGGAAATGTCTGTTGACAGCAAGAAGGATCCAATAAGGCCATGCTGAGGGACACAGATGCCAGAGAGCCGGCTAAGCTCCTCACCAACCCTTTCCCATGTAGCTGTTTTATAATATGAACTGTGCCAATGAACAACTTCTCAATGAAGAATAAATCACTGAGTACTGACTTGTGGAAGCAAAGGTTTTATCTGCATGTAAATATATCTGGTATGCACTTGCACAAAATAATAATTGGTTATCTTAAAGTACTTTGATACTGATTTTCCTACAAAGACAGTTGCTGAATTTCTATCATACTCAAGATGAGTTCTGACAGATATAATCACGGAACGTGTGGATCATTAGAAGAAATAAATACTAGCATTTCATGCTCACATAGCATTTTCTCTTGCCCAAAGTACATTTTCATTTATTTTCTCACTTAATGAAAATGCCTGAAAAATAGGACCATGACAATCTTAAGAAGAGAAGATATTTTATCAACTATACTTTCTAAAGAGTTCTAATCCTTTGAGTCACTGGTTCAATGTCTTCCAGCAAACCAGTAGCAAGTGGCATGTTCTGGGTTTAAGTACCCACAGCATTCACTCTAGGAACCACACTTTTTATAGGAACCAGGGTGACCATCTGTCCTGGTTTACAGGATGGAGGGGGTTTCCAGGATGCGGAACCAGAATGAGTCGGTCATCCTAACAGAAACAACAGGATTGATATGTTATAATTTCCAAGTTTATTATAAAAACAGAGCCAGCAAGTTTGGCACTTCACCACATGAACTAAAACACGCTGACATTCCAGTCTCATAATGTGCGTCACAAAAGTATTACAAATGCTAAACACTGAGAATGGCAAAACATTTGTTGAAGAGAAGGTGGGAACTGAGCCCACAGCCTTCTCTCCTCTCAACCCTCCCAGGGAATTTTCACTGATCGCTTTGACTCTGTGTTTTCGACTTTCCTTTGTAAGTTTTTAATTGGAGCCTTGGTGGACCACATTCTGCTCTAATGAGGTTGTTGAATTCAAGACCATCAACTTGGTCTACACCACAATTCTCAGTTGCACTTTCCATAAATTTGTCTATTTAAAATCACATGGCTGTACAGTGTGGCATGGAGGGGATGGCTAAGGATACCACTCTCACATGACAAGAAGTAAATATTACCTGAATCTCTATGGCAAACGACCCCCCACTCGACGATCAGTGGCAGAGCCCAACCATCAACTGGCCTGCCTGTTTCAATTCAGGAAACATTTACTGAGCATCTATTTTTTTTTTTTTTAATTTTTATTTTTTTAAATTTTCAATTACAGGTGACACACAATATTATTCGTTTCAGATGTACAACATAGTGATTAGACATTTATATAATTTACCAAGTGAGTATCTATTTTTTAAGCAAAACATAGCATTTAGGGTGGAAGGGGAGAATAATACAAGGACCACTGAAGCAAGATCCTAGTGGTGGTTTGGAGCTGGCTTGAACTGGTTCATGAGTAGAATATTACAATATTCAGGCAATCTGCAGGCCAGTGTTAAAATTTTCAGAAATTTTGCAGGCTGGTTGTTAAACACAGCCATCCTTGAAATGGGCAGCGGAAGGAGAGATTATACCGTGAGACAAGCATGATCAAGTAGGGCTTTTTGGCTTTCTTTCTGGAAAGCCAGCTGTTAATATTTACCAACACACCACTGCTGTCCTTAGGAGCCTCAAGAGTTTGAAAGGGGATGTTGGCCAGGGTGACAACAACCTATAGGTTAAGGTGGAAAATAGATGTGTTATCCTCGAGGTCCCGATGAAGAGGAATAACCGGGCTTTGAAAAATATATAAAACTTTAATGTGTAGAAAAGGAGGAAAGAGAGCATCCTCAAACTGCCGAGAGCTCTGGGAAGCAGTGAATGGCCAACGGGCCAGGCACACATTTGGATGTTGGAAAACAGACGTGTGAGAGGGGAGGTGAGGGTAGTGGAGCAGAGGCTTTACGTGCCTTGCTGACGAGTTTGGGCATTGTCTGTGTGTAGCGAGGTCTCAGAAGGTTTTGAGCTGGGACTTCCTCAGATTCTAACCTAGGGACAGTTGCGTACTTTCACACAGAAGAAGACTCAATGGCTTCTGCGAAGTCTATGGGTACACAGCTGTCTTCTTCAGGATGCCACTGAATCAGATAATGCAACCGGTTCTTCCAATGACTGTTGCGGCTGCTCACAAAGCACCAGGTTTGTAACATTCAATGTCGAAAGGTCTTATCCTGCCTGTGAGAAATACCCTAGACTAACGATGACATAGAAACTACACTTCTTCCCAAGGACTGCAAATCTCAAAACGTAGCCCATGGGTATAATTTGGGCATTTCATGCACCAGAAAGAGATCTTAGACACTCAATAAATAGTTTGTTCACTTGTATCTTCTTATTTATCTATGCATTTAAAAGGAAAAGGAAAAAAAAATCTGTCCTAACTCATAGCTTTATAACTGCTGTCCTTTATCGCTCAAACATGATTTACTGTTTTTGATTAGCGCATAACTTCAGGCAGACTTTAAATTTCAGTGTTTAGAGTTCTGAAGTACCATCAGATCTTTTAAAGAGCAACTGCAACGAATTAGAAAACGTCATCACTACACTCTTGTCTTGATTCACTGTGGTTACATGTCGTGGACTAGGAGTTTTAGCTCATTAAAAATGTGAAGCCTGTAATGTCTGATGAATAAGGCATTCACAGCAACATAATTGGTTTCCTCCTGGTTTAAAACAATTAAAGTGACAACAGCTCAGTGGCTTAGTGGCAGAGCAAAGAACAGTGGTTGCAGGCCTGGGGTCAATCACTCACTTTCATTGGCAACAGAGCTGGAGAATGCAGTGACAGTAGCCAGCACACACTAGGCTCATGGGATTAAGGGATGCTTTATGTTTTTCTAGTGTCCACTTGTGGCAGACCGAAACAAAAGCACCAAAGGAGTTAATTGTATTGAACTCTTATTGTGAGAGGCAATGCAGTACCCTTTTGCCTTGCCCCAAGCCAGAAGCCCACACACAGTTTGGTAAGTCAAGAATGTGACATCTTCTCTTCCACACCTGTGAATGTCAGCACATCCCAGAAAGCTCTTACTTCCTCTTCACACGGATGCTAGAGAACAAAGTCATGTCTTGTCTGGGTTATGCTGTTTGTTTTCCAGTCTGTTGGCATTAAAATTGCACCCTAAGCATCTATCACGTCTCATGATGCTCTGTTCTTTTCAAAAGTTGTGACTTTCAACACTGGGGTCATTTGGAAGAAAAAAAGATCTAGTGACTTAGTTGTTTCATGTTATCATGGGGAAAAATATCACCACAGTTCCATTTTAAACATAATTAAATAGAATGTGTATTGTATGAAGCATACGAATGTGAAACAAAGCAAAACAGCCCAATCAGCTCCTATCGGCTGTTTTGATTTTGTTCCTTTTGCAGTTCTTAGATTTAGTGGCTCTGCATGAGATGTTATGCACAATGAACCAGGGCCTGGGATGCTAAAATGGAAAAGCTCTTTGTTTCCTAATTACTAATCTCCTGAGTTTTAATGCTAGAGTTTATAGTGTTCTCATAATCAATTATTGAGTATCTTGGTCCAAGCAGGATATAAACCTACTCATGCTTGGATTAACATGGTAAAGTTAAATCTTGTCTCTCTTAGTACTTCCTTATTAGGAAAAATTCTAACAGGTTGATTTTTAGGGACTGACGTATGCTTGATGAAATGTAAAGAACAGAGCAACTCTCTTTAGCTCCCTGGCATGCAGTGTGGTTAAGACTGTCTACATACTAGAGATGGGTGATTCATATCTGAAGCATATAGGGTAGAGGGGAATTAACTAAGATTAATGGTGTGAAATCAAGCAAAGAAATATTTAGAGAGAAGAGAGAATAATTAATGTTAAGAAGAGCTTTATGGCAGAACAACCTCCAGATAAAACTGTGCCAACTATCCAATCTGGAAGAAATATGCAACCATGATCACTGTTGGGAACCCTATCTTGCTAAGCACTACACACATATCACAGTCATCCCTCTTGACCATAAATTCTTTGTACTTGAAATCTGAATACAGATGGTCCTCAACTTAACAACGGTTCAACTGAACAACTTTTTGAATTTACAATGGTGCGAAAGCAACAGGTATTCAGTAGAAACTGTACTTTGAATTTTGATGTTTTCCTGGGCTAGTGATATGTAGCATGATGATTTTGCCCAATCTTGCGATGGTGGGCAGCAACAGCAAGATGATTTTACGCAACTCTAGGCCAGTGTCAGTGTTCTGAGCACATTTAAGGTAAGCTTGGCTAAGCTATGATGTTCAGTAGGTTAAATGTATTAAACACATTTTCAACTTACAATATTTTCAACTTACAATGGGTTTATTGGAATGTAACTCCATCATAAGTTGAGGAGCATCTGTATAGATTTATTTCCATGAACTAAAATAAAGAATCACCTCTGAATTAACTCAATAAATTATGAAGTTATAAAATCAACTTTCATTCACTTCTTTCGATGTTTGCTTTGTCTGCTGTGATATACACAGTTGTATGTACTCTAAATGTTATGACCACATATTCTTCCAATGTTTTATTAAAATTTTGAAGCATATCATTAATTAGAGCTGAATATAAATTTTTAAGGTAAATTTTACTTATACTAAAATGCACAGATTTTTAGTGCTTTATTTGATGAGTTGGTATGTAATAGGAGACATTGGTTTTAATTCTCAATCTAAAAATATAATTTTTCTTACAAAAAATTTATTTAATGTCACCCCTCTTTCCTACTCTCACCGACTCCTCAGTGGACAAAACATTAATAACTACTGCCCAAAACAGAGCAGGAACAGAGCACTCAAGCTGAAGTCATTCTTAACCTTTGGGAATTACTGTTACACTTGAGAACCAGATGAACATCAAGGAATTATCTCCAGAAGACTGTATCTATATAACTACATGCAGATTTTTTTCATACAATTTCAGTTGGTTAAAAGACCTTCTGAATTTCATTAATAGACCCATGGACCCCATCAAGAACATCAGGATTAGAATGTCAGAATGCTGAAGCATCAAGCAGTATTTTCACCATTTAGCCACAATTTTAGAGCACATTGCAGAGGAAATACCTTCCATGAAAGTTAAGTACTTAAAGATATTTTCTTCCAAGTAAGTAGCACAGTCCAGGGACACTCCATTAAGGGGCGAACAGGCTCATGTGACTTCCTACACTCTCCCTAGATGGTAAAAATACAACCAACCAACCAAAACAAAACAAAATCTCGAATCTCATCCAGTCTACGCATCACGTTTCCTTCATGAGAAGTGAAACCTAGTTCACTCTGTCTGATGAAGATAACTGCCAACAAGATCCCTAAATAGGGACCTAAGTTGTGGATCCTCAGAGTATGAGGAGCTGAGTCAAAGATTCCTTTCCTAAAATACAATCCTTCACTCTTCTCTCCCTTTTCTTCTTTATTAAAGTCGTTATCAGTGATGTACCAACATTATTGCAGGTTAAAGGTAAATGGAAACTAATTCTGTGGTACCTATTCTTAATAATTATATTAAATACCATTAACAGTCATCTTATTTCATATGCTATCTTTGTTATTTTATTGTTACGAACATAAAATTTGTCATGAGGACTTCTCATAGCTTTGCAAATCACCCTGAACTTCTATTTTCCCTTTTAAGGTAAAAAGATATCAGCCAAGAACTTACAATTGTTTTTATTATGGCCACCCATGTTTACCCAGTCAGAAAGGGTCACGGATAATTCATGTGAGCAGGTGGAGAAAATTTATGGTACCTCTGCTCCCCACGGCAACCTTCAAGGCAGGTATTTTATTTTATGGTTGAAAAAAACCGATCTGTTAGAGAAGTACTTCCCATTTCCACTCTCAAGACAAAACTTTGTTTCTCTTATCAGTGACAGTGTTTCTTCCTATCATCAGAACTAATGCATGGTTTTCTACACCTGCTCTTCACAGGGTGGTTTTTATGGTCTTAACTTTGGTTCTGTCATTTCAGAGTCATGGCATATGAGGACTTGGCCTAGAAGCTTGGCATTCTGATGATTTTTGCTATTTTTCATGTCCTTGGTTCAGCCTTATCTACACTTGTACCTAGTTCATCCCAGGTACATGAATTACTTGTGCTTTTCTTGCTGGGGAACAGCTACCTACGGTTACATGGTGTTTCTCTGTGACCTGGCTTGGTAGCACTGAGACCCCAAGGACTGCAAATCTTCAGGTGCCAGTTAAGAAAGAAAAAGGAAAATGTGAAGTCAGGGATGAATCATGATTCCTCAGTTTTATTCCAATCAGTACAAGGTTGCCATAGCAACTACACTGCACTGTCCCTCTACCTTGCTCCTCCCACCGATCTGCTTGTCGGTTTGGTGTTCAAGGGAATTTGCACAGAATTGCTACAGTTCTTTGAGCCACAGAATTTTACCTTTATACAACCTAATTTTATACCATTTCTTCCCTTGAGCATTAAATAGAGACTAAGAGTTTCAAAATTAAAATATACATGTTTTTGACCACAGTTTTCCACCTGATCGAATGCAACAAGATCATTCTTCATTTCCCCTTATTGAAGCTTCATATCTCCTTTTCCTGATTCACTCTTCCCTCAACACACTCTCTCTCACACACACACACCGTTTGAATGTCAGTTGTTGATATATCTCTTGAATAAGGAATGTTCTGAAGAGAAATTCTAAACATACAGATATGGATCCTGAGCATCTGCAGACTTGTAATCCTTCTATGATTAAGCCAAAGTAGAGGAAGTTAAAAAAAACAAAACAAAACTGGACTTGGCATAATGAAATCGAAAATTTTCATTTGACATGTCTTTATTATAAATAATAAGGGAGGCTCACTTCCTTTACTTTTATGCGCCAAGAAAATAGGACGTTCTTTGGAGGTCCTGAGGGAATACAGGAATAAAAATCCTGCAGTGGCTTGTGAAGTCTGGTAGCCACAGTGCTGCCAACCCTGGCGAGGTAAGTGAACTTTCACGACAGAGAAGGACCAGGAACTGTACAAAAGCCAAAACAAAGAACACAATGCTGACAGTGAGACCAGACACCAGAGGCACTACCAGGAACTGAGCACAAAGACAGAGTCAAGAGGCTTTGAGGTCGTTTGTGTGGAGCAGGCATCCTACATCTAATGATGTACAGAGGAGACAGAAGAAGAGTTCACTTAGGCTGCAGTTTGCAACCCTCTTCAGATTTAGAAGTGTGGGGCTTGATCTCTAGTTGCACGTGAGACTCAGCTGTTTCACTTTGATGCCATCCTTCCCCTCACTTTTTCTTATTGAAGTCCTCAATCTATGTTCCTTTCCATGCCTGACACCCACAATAAGATTCCCGTTTTTGTCCCCAGACTTATTTTTCTCCTTTGGAAATCTTTCCTGAATGTCTCTGGGATCAAAGACAACAATAAGGAATGACTTTTCGCTTTGCCCTAGAAATGCTTTACATTATCTCCAGTGTTTGTTAACATTTCTCTGGTGATCATTAGTGCTATTCACTAATTTTCAGCTCTCTGTCTTCTGGACCCTGAGTGGAATGCTCTTGCCAGCTCCCTTGTAAGTTAGGTATGGCCATTCAACCTGCTAGGACCAATGAAACGTACACATTTATGTGACTGCTTTAAGGCCAGTACTCATCTTAACACGTCTCTTCCTCCTGCCCAGGTGACTGAGGATGCATGTGTGCAGATGTAGCCTCTGTTAACCTGTGTTGCGATCACAGCCCCCAATGGCTCCTATTGGAAGTAGAGTGCAAGCAAGAAATAAATGTTTGTAATATTAAGTCGCAGCAAAACCCAGCTCATCCTGAAGTGATATAATGCCTATCATGTCTTATTTAGATCATAAGTCCTTGGCTAAAAACTGCAACTTATCCATTCTGCAAAAATAATCCGAGTAAGATGATTTTGCCATTCTTTATTCCAATAAGAAAAATGAAGGATGGAGAGTACAAATGATTTACTTAAGAAGTCACAAGTGGCAAAGTTGGAACTTTTACCCAAGTTTTCTTACTCCAAATCCTATACCCTTTCTACTCTATTGTGATGTCAGTTAACTCTTAAATGACACAGGCAGGAGAGAAGATTCACTTCTGGAAAGCAATAGAACCAAATTTGATTTTCCATCAGTAATTCTCCCTAGGACTTCTTTCCTTTCAATTCCATCGAGGGTTAATTAACATTTGCATTTTGTTACACTGTTCATCATCAGTAATAAATAGACACTTAGTGAAAAAATTGGGATTCTCATAGGAATATCACCATCAGGTTGGGTAAGTGGAACTTCATATAATTTGAATCTGAAATATAAGCATAAAATGTCAGGTGTAGCAAAAAGGATCTGGAAAGAAACATACCAACTGTTAATAGTGGTTACGTCTGGGAAGGAGATCAAGATTTTCCGCAGGGTGGAAATTTTAAAGTTTTAGTAGCTATTCTTATGTGTTATTTGGGTACTTTCCAATAAGAATGCATTTTTTAATTATTTGTATAATTCACACACACACACACACACACACACACACGCACGCACGCACGATGTAATAGGTAACTGCTGACTCCATAATTTGCCTTGGTGAGATGGTAATATTTGATACCTGCAATGAAAAACTAAACCTGTTTGGCACCTGGCTTAGTTAATCATTTAAAGCTTTGCTAAATATCTTTATGTTTAAGAAAATTGTTTAGAAACAGAGGAATAAAATGTTTCATGCTGCACATTATAAATACAAATTGAATTGTTTTGTGATTTTTTGGCAATGCTATCTAGTCAAGGCCCTAATGATAAACTGAAAAGATAAAGAGGAAAAAAATGATATCAAAATAGAAAATAATCAAATGTCAAATGTTGCTCAACCTCTTTAACTATAAACACACAAGACACATGAATGAAGAAAAAAATCAAGTAACTACATACTTTTAGGCACTTTGGTCATTACTAAATTAAAGATGAAACTTTCAAGTTTAATATGCTTTTCTTTTATCCTTTTCTTTTTTTACAGAAAAGAAACTAGGTTGGAATTTCTCATTTCTCAACTGATCAACAATTATACAACATATCGATAAACAGTTGTTATACAGTTACACCTTATTTTGAGATATGATATAATGTTGGCAATAAGGCAATGGAATTATCTTTTTCATCTAATGACTAGTTTATAATCATATTCTATAATGAGCACCAGGACAAAAGCTTTGGACTTAGTAATTTTTATTTAAAGCTTTAACTGGAGATTCAGTAATTCTTACTCTAAACATAATTGTTGCATGATTCTTATGATTATCTATCTCTCTCTCTCTCTCCCTCTCTCTCTCGCCTTCCCTTGAATCTACATCTAAGCCACCTACCTGTCTATTCTCTTTCTCTCTCTCTCTCTCTCCACATATACTACACCCTACACCTTGGCCCTGAGCTTTCAGCTCTTTGTTGGTGAACTCAGAATCTAGGGGAAGAAATTGACAATTGAGTACAACTCTGCGGAATTCCACTAACATTAGGGTTCTGATTTGTCTGGATATTGCTTTCAGGTGCTTGGTTTGGGAGGAAATAAACACTAGATTCTCCCTAGGACTTCTTTCCTTTCTATTCCATCAAGGGTTAATTAACATTTGCATTTTGTTACACTGTTCATCATCAGTAATAAATAGCATGATTTAAAATACATGAGTAATATTTAAGTGACACTTCTTAAAATCTTTATTAGAAATCAAATTTCTTTTAAAAAATTACAATGAATCATACAGTACGTCTCAGCACTCAGGAATCATTCAAGACGCTGGCTCCCTAACTCTTTCAGATCTTTGAATTATTACGATTCTTGACAAATAAAATAATACTTCATGATGAAAAGGAGGAGAATATGGGATCAGCAGTGAAAGGAACGTTACTGTGTTTCGAAATAAGTTTGGAAGAAGTTGCTGAGATTTCCAAGTACTCCCTGCCTTATTTGCCTTCACTGAAGTTTGGATTTAAAGCTAACATTGAAGTGGCTGTTTATTGATTCTCATATGTCTTTACTGCAATATGAAAAAGAGAGGGATGTTTTAATTGGGGCATGTGGCAAAGAGCTTACCAGAAAAGTACTTAACAGTACTTAACTATATTTTTAATAAAAATAGAATAATTTATTACAAGGGCAAAGAGTAATTACTATGTTTAAATAAATTAGAGAAAGTTTTAAAGAGATGTGATGATATAGACATAATTGCATACTGTTTTTAATAATTTAACTGTTCTCTATCACTGCTTTATTTAATCCTGATCCTATTCTCGTGTTTTAATTGAGCTAATAGTTAGTTCACCTTTACTCTGTTTTTGGAGGTACTTTCTCCTAGAGACCTATTATAGCTCTGTTATTTTCAGAAGTGTTACCAAGTATAAAATCTCATGTGCATATTTTTTCCCTTAAAGGGTATGACTATCCCTCAAAGAAAACACAGATCCCATGTGGTCAGCAATAGTTCGGAACTCCTGATACCTAAATTCAGGCTCCTTCTCTGTTAAAGAAAGAAAGGAAGAAGGGAAGAAAGAAAGAAAACACCTTTTGTATTCCTGTGATTGCTAAAAGAGAAAGACTATATTTAAATGTGTCCCTTTGTTGCAGAACATTAACCCATACAAATATTCTTTCTCCAAAGAGAAGGATTCACTCAAAACCAGCTTTTCAGACTTTACTATAACCTGGAAAACAAAGCTTTTATAACTTGCACACAAACAATGAATGGATATTGGTAGCCATCCTGCCAGCCTCAGAGCCTTCTACTGTAATATGGAGGCAGCTCCTTTAAAAGATAAAGGAATCCTAAGAAAACATTTGGAGAAATTGGAATCCTCTTACATTGCTGGTGGGAATGTAAAATGGTGTAGCCAACTGAATGTTCATGGCAGCATTATTCATTACAGCCCAAAAGGAAGCAATCCAAATGTCTGTCAACTGAAGAATGGATAGATAAATGTGGTATATCCATTGGATGGAATATTTCTTGGAAAAAGAAAAGAAATAAATATAATATTGATGCATGAACTGTGCCATGATTCATGGATGAACCTTGAAAACATTATGCTAAGTGTAAGAAGCCAGTCATAAAAGGCTACATATTACATGATTCCATTTATGTCAAATTTCCAGAAATGGCAAATCCACAGAGACAAAAACTAGATTAGTGGTTGTCTGGAGCTGGAGGGATGTAGAGAAATGGGAATGGGGAGTGATTGCTAATGGGTATGTGGTTTCTTTTTAGGGTGATGAAATTGTTCTGGAAACATTAGATTGTGGTAATGTTTGCACAACACTGTGAATATACTAAAACCCACTGAACTGCACACTTTAAGCGGGTGGATTTTATGGAGTGTGAAATACATCTCGATAAAGTTATAAAAATAAAAGAATTCTGTGCTCTGTGCAGGAATGAAGTCTGAAACTATAACTTTGGAAGTTATTTTCCCATTTTATAATGATGATGAAGATCATTATCACAATGATATCTTGGTGGCTGTAGAGAAGTACAATATTAAAGGAATATGTTCTAATGGAAAGTGGTTGTATTTAGTGAATGAGATTATGGGGTATCTTTTCTTCATACTATGTACTTGTTTTTGAATTTGTATATTGAACATGTTATTTCTTTAATCAGAAAAAAAGTTAAGAATTAGAGGGTTTTGTTTTTGTTTTTGTTTTTTAACACTTTAGTAGAAGCTCTGGGGAGGGACATCAATAGGGACTATGGCTGGGTAAGGTAAGTGGAATTGAGTTGGGCTTTGTATAGTGGGTAGAATTAGATAGAGAAAGGCCAAGGGAAGGTCAAGAGCCTTCTAAACAGTTTTTATTTCAAGTATCATATCTTACTTTTGCTGGGCTCTGAGGGCGGAGATGTATTTGTCTTATTTATCAGCCCAGGGGCTAGAATGCTGTCTGGGACATACTAAGTACTCAATAAACATTAATTGAATCCATGAAAAAATATTTATTGCTAAAATCCTTTTCCTAAAATACAGGTGACAACTGGGGCTACCACTTGCAACGTATGTATGCCCTTATGCATATCAGAAAAGTATGAGCTATAGTAATCCTATGCTTCAGTGAGCCGGCTCCTACTATTGCCTTCATCCCACCAATTCAACGCTTTTAAGCCAAACACCTACCATTTAATAAAGGTCAGCCCTCCACATTCTAACATCGTTCTCAGTGATTGTCCAGGACCCACCCTCTTGTCTGCATGCTCCCACTCTCTCTCTCCTTCCATCTGATTCTTGATCCCTCCCTTATGTGAAGTTCTATTCCTGTTCATGGGATTTGGATCTGGATTTTTGTAACAGGTAGGCACATCAGCTTTTGACTCCCTGTTTCCTCTTTGTTTGGTCTGGTCTTGGCCTCCTTTCGCCTTTTCCCTGGCTTCTGTGGGTGAGTCATATCTCTGGATAAAACCTGCCTCCTCAGCCCTCCTCGGGTGAATCAGGAGTCACTTTCTTCTCTGAACTTCCACAGCACATTGTACAAACCTTAATGAATTCTTGATCGTATCATATTATATTGTGTCCTTATGTATTTCCTTTTTTAGACTTTCGAAGTTTCTAATGGAAAGAATCATATCTTATTCTTAGGTGATTATTAGCACTGTGCCTGGCATATAGCAGGTGTTCAATGAATTAGCATGGAGAAAACATACATGAAACACAGACACAGAATCTGGTCTGAGTAGATAAAGTGTGACTTCAGAGGTAGATTCTGGTAGGATAAAGTCAGAATGTGAAAAACTTAAACAGAAGAGGCTAGACTTGTGGTAGAAAAAAAATAAGGGGTCACTTCAGATCTCTGAGAAGGAAAATAGCATGATGCAAACAGCATTTTGGAAGACATTATGTGTCACCATTCAGGGTGGACAGGAATGACGAAGAGCCTGTGGTCATAGCGAGTACTCAATAAATGTTTGTTGTTTGATTGGCTGAGCCCGAAGAAACACCTATAGAAACACAGGTATGACATGACAGAATGAAGAAGAGGGCAGAAATTCAATAGATCATTCAAAGCAAAGATGGGCAGGTCTTGGAGACTGATAAGGAATGCAGACTACAGGAGAGTAAGAGCCACGGTGAGCAGAGTGGGGCCAAAGATGCGGAGGGAAAACCTGAGAAGAGTAGCTGACTTATAAGGGGAGAAGAACCCAGTTCTGCCTATAGAGTTGCGGCGGCTGATCCGTGTGCACATGGGTGTTTATATGACTGTGTAGTAAGTCACGTCTCTGACACAAACCCTGTGCTGTTCCAAGAAGCCCTTCCTCCCACTATGCACCACCTCCGCCTGGGGTTTAGTTTTTGGCCAACAAAAACAAAATTACTCATAAAATTAATGGAAACAATCTGTTTTTGAATCATATATCCTGATTAAATCCCTTAGAAGTCAGCTAAGCATTAGAGGTTTGCAGTGTGAATCTCAGCCGGTGTTTACTTGTTCCACGTAAACAGATATGACCTGGAAAGCTGCACTTCAGCTGGGGTACTGAGTGCAGAATTTCTTCCTCGACATTTTCAAAGAGAATCTTGTTAAAGTGTTAATAAAAACTGAGTCTCTGAATGATATTTCAATGTAAAGTTAGGTTTTCTATTATGAATTTCTTATATTTGTATGTCTTTTTTTTTTTAAGTGCCTTCCATCCACATTTTTATCTTTTTGTTTTATCAAATTCTTCTAAAAGGAGGCATGGCAGGTGGTACAATACCCATTCAAAAGATATTTCTTGATATAAACTGAGACATTCAGGTACTTTCCAGATGATCTAGCTTGTAAGGGCTGGAACGAGGCTTCTACAATAAGACGAAGTTCTCCCTGCTCTACCAAACTCCCTCCCCCTCCACCTGAGTGCAAAATTGTCAAAATATTTCTTAGCCATGGAAAAAGCTGAAAGAAATCTGGGACAGACGCCACCAATGGGGCAGTATGCACAGACCCTAACTGGCCCTCCTTCAGGCACGCAGTCCTGTAGACTATGGCTGGCTAAGGCTCAAATAAGGCCACATGAGAGAGAGAGCTTCATGGCAGATGGTTTGCTTCTGTCTCTAGTTCTTCCTGGCTTCTCGGCAAAAATGGAAGTTTTCTCAGAGAAGAGACCCGAATCTTGGCTGATGTGAGTGAACAATGGGTGCTTGGCCCTAATGGTAGGATTACCTATGCTGTGACCTCCAAAAATACATTTGAGAGAAGCAGGTTCTCCAGTCTGTTTTAATAGTCTAGTCTTTTGTTCACAGCCCATAGCCTCATACTTGAAACTTAAAGTCATCCCCAGGCCCAATGACAACAGCTTTATTAGCAAAGGGACCCCCTCATTGTAGAAGTTACAAATAAGCAAAAAGGCAGTTAACCTCACCCAGAATTCTACTCAATCAAGACAGAAACATTGCTAGTATTTAAATATAATATTTACTATACATAGTAAATATTGTACATGCTACTATACATAGTTATTTTGCAACTTGCTTCTTTTACTTAGCAACCGGCACAGAGTGTATTTCAGTATGTCATTAAATATTACTTTAGTGACTAATATAGCTGCTGCATGAACTGTATTATTATTTAAACTTTTCATCAAAACTAGAAAGTAAACTCCGTGAAGGCAGGGGCAATGTGAATTTGCGGTACCTTTTGTATCCCAAGCACCTAGCAAAGGATCTTTCATGACAAACGTTGATGGGTTTACTGGAGGGGGAGTGTCCCATGGAGCTAAACGTGTGGTTGTGCTCTGGTAGCTCAGCTGACAAGGGGAATCTGAAGGCTGGATCGTATTACACATTCGGTCTAATGCCCATGAGCTCCTGGTATTTGAGTGCAGTAAAAAAAATTCAAGGCCAGAAAGGTTTACGTACCTCTAATAACAATGATGTCACTGATTTCTAAACTATGTAATTCCAAATAAATGAGAACACTGAACTCTCGCCCCAGCTTCCTGCATCCTAGATCAGCTGCAAGGGCAGGAGTTAATAAAGTTGAGAAGAGTAGCCATGTGCTTACATAGGAAATCCAGTGAGTTCTGTACCCACTGGAGATTAGCAAAGGCCTTTGGCTTAGGCCCAACTACAGAGATTTGCAATAGTCCTGTGTCCTGGGTGGCCACTGATTAGCCTTTGGATGATATTTATTGTTTGGTATATAATTGGGAGGAAAGCAGTTTTGCCTACTTATCTATTTATAACATTAAAATAACAGTAAAAAACTACTCTATTTAAGGTATAGGGAATGAACATTCTGTATATTTGCTCAGCATTTCTAGGATTGAAATCTGATCATTTTAACGTCTTCAAACTTTTTTACTTCACTACTCCGTAAATGTTTTTGTTAAACTATGCACTTCTTTGTTCATTTTAAAGTTGCAATAGGATATTTTTTATCATAAATTAAATAGTAGCAAACGATGTATGTTTGGCTTACTGAAAATATTAACATTTTAAAATAAGGATTTTTATGTTATTCTTTAAAATGAGTTCAATGGAATGTAAGTATATTTGATCAACCATCCTCCATTTAAAAAAGTTCATGAATAAATAATTCTTTAACAGTGGGATATTTTACATCATATATTTTTCTCCCTTAACTGTTATTTCTATTGTACTTCTGTAATAGAATTTTATCTTAATATATTCTTATCCTGGAATATCTTTATTTATCATTCTATAATACTCCATGGCATAAGTATGTTTAGGAATTTAAATTTACTTAAAAAATTCCTAAGACAAAATTGATCAAAGTGACAAAATATTATAAAATTGAAAATAATTATTAAACATAAAACTAAACTTTAATATGGAAATGCTTCTCTTGATGAGGTAGATGAGGGTGGCCTCCTTTTTCTCCAAGTTAGTTGATGCATCTCTGGAAGAACAGTGTTTATTACTAGAATGAGTCTGGGTGCTTTCATTAGAGGAGGCTTTCTGGGCACCCACAGGGGGATTCATCTCTTTGTCTCTTACCTGGAGGTTTGTATAACTCAAGGTAATTCTACACAGTAAGGCAGATTGAAAAACCACGAATTCAAAAACAAGTTTTTCATGTAAGTTATTTGGTTATAATATAATCACTAAAAATCATTTTTTCCTTTTTATCTTGCATATTCTTCATTATAAAAAATCAAATACAAGCAAAGTGGAGTTATTTTTAATTAAGAAATCGATTTTCACTAAAGCGAAATGATTTAATTGTATCTCCCCACATAAAAACTGTTTTCCTATGTGAATAGAACCTAGATGTTTATAGAGTTGCAGTCTTCAGACTGCTCTAAATATTATTTTACTATTAGAAAACCTGCGAATTTACATTGTATATTACCTGTCACACACACGCACACACAGTTGCTTATTTCTGCCATCATCAGAACTAAAGGGTAGATTCTGACACACTTAGTGGAATCATTCATGATACAGAAACAATAAAATACATTTCTTAAAAGCAAGTATGAATTTTTAACAGGCTCAAAGCTAGTTTTGGGGAAGGATACGCTAAAATGAGCATTAAACATTATTTTTAGGCCTATGATGGAGTTAGAACTCTAGTCCTTTCCCTATCTATGAACACACAGGGAACAACTTATCATAGAATCACTATTTGACCTCTAAGGAACAGCTCATGTCATCACAGAGCAAAAGTGCTGGTGAAACATTTATCTAGATGAAAGACCTCAAGCAGTTAACCTGCTCAGCAGAGGCAATGCAACCAGGCAACAGGATAATGACCTCTATCCAAATGTGGAAGGTACATCAATTTAATACCCTGACAGCTTGACAAAAGATGATG
>NW_006494610.1:301921-324825 GCF_000325575.1 Pteropus alecto
GAAAAGAATGAATTATAAAGCACAATGCTATTTGGGCCGAGTAGGGATTTTTTTTTTTTTTAACCCAACTTTATATTTAGGACGGTAGTCGTGCCTAAAGCCTCCTTCCATTCTTTTCTACCTGAAGAATATCTTTATAAAAGTACAGAGGCAGTGTGGATTAAAGTGATAGCTTAAACACAAACTGAGTTTCCTAACTAAACCAGGAGATCCTGCACATCTTTTCTGGCAGGTTTGTTAATGTTTCAGAATAGAAAAATACAGACTTTGGTAAACTGGCCTAATCCATTTGAAAAAGACAGGTCACTTATATAAGTATGGACAAGACCAGGCTTACTTTGTGTGTTATTTTATTTTTTAAAAGGAGAGGCACTTGGCACACTTTGGGGCGCTTCGGCTCTTCAGCGGGAAAATTCCCCCACTGCAAATCCAGTTTAAAAAAATTTAATTTGGGGTAGTAGTAGCATGATCATGCTTGTATGTTTATTCAAGGACCTTTACTCTGTGACAGGGTTTCAGCCTGTGAGGTTTTCTCTACACATGGCAGGCAGCTGTCAGAACCAGTGTGAGGGGTGAAAGGGCAGCCTGGCTGCTCTGTTAAATCACGGGGTTCTATCAACATCTCAGAATTCCTGCCGAGTGGGAGCTGGGAGACCACAGATTAGAGTACACTGGAGTGTGTATATTAGGTCACTCAGTGTCTATCAAAGCGATATCACGCCGGTGAGCTGTACAATAGATTTTACTGTGTTCTGTTCAAAGAAAATGTAAGGAGAGTGGACATGTGTGTAGCAGACCACAGCTGAACATTGAATTCTTCTTGTCTTAAATGGATGGATTTATTATCTACAAGGTGAATAAAGAATAGGAGCACAATCAATAGCTTTGGAAATCATGCAAAGCTGGTGATTTTATTCAGTTTTTGGAAATAACTGTTTAGTAGATGCATGATGAAGCAGACAGAGTCCATGGCCTGGCACGGTCAAGGGGCTGAAATTGAGGCCCAGGGCAAAGGAGGGCTGGATTGTGGCTGTGGCCTTGGACCATGAACTTGCTTTATAATCTTGCTTTCACAAAACTTCAATGTCCTCATTTCTAAATTGGAAATAATAATTTCCTATTATTCCTGGCCTGTCTACGTCCCAAAATGGATAAACAAAAAATGAATTCCTAAATGAGAAAAGATTCTTAAAAGTTGAAAAGAATGCAGCATGATGCTATAATGGGTGATATTTAACAAATATTTGAGAAATGAAGTGTAACTTGTATTAATGGATATTTGGTCCACATATAAGAAAGAAAATATCTATTCCTTCTATACTTGTTTAATTTCTTTTTAACAGAGTAAAATATATATTCCCCAAGAAATCATGTAGTCTTTAACGAGATAATGGATATAAGGTAACTAGCATCATGTGTGACAAGTATAATTTTAAAAAGCTTAAATAATTTGTTTAACACTTTATTTCTCAATTATGACTTCAGCAAGGGGCTCCTTGACTGTGACAAGTACATTCCTGAATTTATATTAATAACAATAGGTGACAATAGTAAAATGTTGATTATGTACTAGGCACTGCTTGAACCACTTTACAAAAGTTAATTTATTTAATTCACATAACCATATATAAAGTGGCCCCAATTATCAGCTCTTGGGCTTGATCGCCATCTTATAAAAAAATTATCAGGCTCTGCATTATGATTTCCTTTTGGGTTAAATGCATCTGTTAATCTTGTTAAATGTGAACAAGCCAACTACCTTCTACAAAACAACTTAAATTCACACCCTATGATAGATGCTACTCTTTCCACAATTTTTTTAAAGATGAGGATAGTATGCCCACCAAAGTTAAGTGATTGCACAGCAACCCAGTGACAGATGCAGAACCCACATCCAGGCAGCCTGAACCTTACCACACTGTACCACCTCTCTGCATCAGAGGCGCCCAAGGCCCCCACTATCGGGCGGGGAGGGCGGGGCAACGTCACAGTGTCCACTTGGCCGATTTGGAATCCAAAACTGAGACCCCAGGTTGAGAACTAATAAATCACCTAGAAAATAGCTCAAAATGCAATATGGCATGGAGACTGGGTTCACATTGGAGCCACGGCCCTGTCTACATCACAGCAATCAGCTGGGCAGTTAGCTGAAAAGATGTCTTATGTCTACATTCATCCAGATGAACTGCAACTTGAAATCTAACATTTGCCGCTGTGAATGCAGAACAGATACTGTATAATAAGGCGTATGTGGGGACCTTTCCTTTTTCTTTAAATTAAAAATATTTTTCATTATGTTTGGAAATAAGTCCTTGGAAAAAATTCTTTAAAAGACAAAAACGGAATTCTTAGATTGAATGCCATTTTGTCTGTTACTGGGTGACAAAAGAGTGTGAAATACAAATAGGCATATACAGAGCTGCATGTAACAGCTTTGTAGCTTTCCTTTCAATAAATTCAAAGATTGTCTTTGTATCCAGTGACCTTTTAGGGGGAATTTAAAATAAGAAATCAAAAGACAGTATAATTTGTCTATACCAAAACTCAATTATAATTCTCAGTCTCGTTTTATGGTTACTTCTCAAAATTCAGCTTAGGTAAGCAAGAAATGAAAAATTCTCCTCTTTTCTAGATAACATTCTCAAGTGAAGTGAGGATCTGGGTTCTTCCTTTGCAGCCATTGTGGATGGATGCTCTCACTGGTGATTGATTCTTTAATGAATTTCACCAGCAGGTCCAGGAGCATAGAGGCAACCCCCCACCTCTACTCTAAATTTTAATCAGTGATCAATTCGGATGCAGATTGATCTGAGTTGTTGGGACAGGTGAGAGAAACCAGTGCACATACTCTATGAACAACAAAAATTGAAATTGAGATGCATTTATAAACATATTACATGCACTCAGAGATCTTATAAATAAAAAGAGAAAATGCCAACTTACTTGGCTGGTAACTTTCAACTTCCAGGCTGGATCAGCATCTTAGCAAAAAATATAAGGCTCTGTATTACGGTCCTATTCTGGGTTAAATTTATTTTATAACCTTACAAAATGTGAACCATCCAACTGTCTTCTACAAAACAATTTCATGTCACAGATTTTGTCATCAGTAGGGTAGCTGTAGGCTGCTGCATTGCCTTAAAAATTAATTAAGAGGCACTTCAAGTGTAGCCTCTTTGCAAGGCCATCCTATTTATTTATAAATCTGATTAATTCTGAAGCCAGTTGCTCCTCAATGGTGTATTTATGTTCAACTAGGTCAGGTCCACTGGGATGATATTTGGTCTTTCACATCAGACACACAGAGCCTGTACGGGCAGCAGGCTCAAGCTATCAAATACACTTCCTTTCCTAAGATTTGACTACATGAATCTGTTAGACTTTTGTGGAAAAAAAAAATTACATAGAAATCTAGATATGCATTTCAGGAGTCCCTCCACATGGGACCTTTTACACACAAGGCTGTCAGTAACACGTTGCTTCTTTATTAGGGAAACAGGCATTTGACAAAAACTCCATTTGTGATGGTTTGTGGGGCTTGGTATAGTTAACAGTGAAGGGCACCCACAAATACAAGCAGAGGGAAACAGTGAAAAATGCTCTTTCACGTTACATTAGTTTGCTCAAAAAGGATTCACTCACTGACCAAACCTACAAACCACAAATTTTCAAACATGCTGTAACAGAATAAAATTTAGTACAGTAGACCCACGTGAGATTAAAAACATTCATGCGTCCCCATTAATTGACTAACTGTGATAATGAAGATGCCATAGAGAGAATGTTAAAAGTCAAAACGATGCAGAGGCATCTGACATATAAAATGTTCAAATGCATGTTAACGTTCTCCCCTCTCCTTTTAGAAATGAGGATGCGTGGATTACTTTGGCAACTATCTGAGCCATCTCCAGAAGATGGATAAACATGACAAGCATCTGAGATGTCCACTTTCTTGGTCTTCCTGCTCTCTCATTTTACTCAGTGGGACATAAACACTATTCCCTTTCGAAACTATTATGAGCCAGAGCTCACTGATGACTTCACACAGAATATTAGAGTTGAAGGGGCTTCTGGAGACCCCAGACCCTATCCTTATTTTAAAGAAAGGGAATCAGAGGCTTCATAGAGATTAAGTGACATGCTCAAGGTCACAGCCGGTTGGTGACACGGTTAGATTTAGTCCCAAACCCATGTATTTGGACTCCTAATACAGTGCTCATTCACCTGATCAACCTAAAGGCGATGAAAGACAGATAAATGACACCAATTCCTTAGAGTTTCTATGTCAGCACACGATTATTACATGTACACGGAGGTTAGAAGAAATGTGCAGCAAAGTAAATGTCACAGGCCTGGAAGTAATCAAAAGGAAGCTGAACGGTAGACACTACTGTGCATCGTGCTTGCAACATAACTGCGGTCGGTTGCAATGTATTATGAGAGCTTGGTTTTTTGTTGTGACTGTATGAACCAAGCTGCATAGGGAACGCTGAGGAGTGATCACAAAAATACCTTTCTTTCCCTACTGTCCCTCAAGCAGCAGGGATCAAATAACTCTTTCTCAGCTGTCTGTCTTTTAAACAAAAATATCTCCTTCACTTTACATATATCTGTGGCAAGTTGGTGTTTGCTTCCTCTTTTCTTCTCTGTTCTGTTCTTTTTTTTTTTTTAGCCCCCAACCTTGGATCACCAGGGGATACTGGGACTAGAAAGGGCCTGACATGATGTTTTACAAATTTATCTTGGATTCCTTCAGTACGTCACAGTTTGTGTTCAGTAAAGGCAGGCAGTGTAGAGCAGGCAGGCAGAAAACGGTTTACAATTGGATGCTGGGCTCGCAGAAGCACTGGCTGCCAACCTTGACACTTAGAGGGCTTTCTACCCCGAGCATTGTAGTTTTCATCTGTATTTCGGACCAGGTGCTATTATTCTAAGATTGCAATAATGGTGTGTTTTATTCATCTGCAGCATAGGCAAGTTTTTCTCCATTTGTTTAGGAAATCATAAAGCCAGATGAGACTTGAAGAAGCCATCTTTCGTCCACTCTACTTAACTGCATATGAAGTCCCCGATTCCTTTCCCTCGATTCTGGCCTGACCACTTCCTGGCTGGCTTGACATGTTTCTTAATCTTACTTTGCCCCGCTATCCTCACGCGGACAATGGGTATAGAAATAACAGTCTCTTTCTTAGGGTTGTTCTGAGGATTGAATGAGTAGCAATAAGTGCAGGAATTATATAGGACCTGGCATATAAGCACTATATAAATATTAGTTGTTAATTATTATTTCCACTCCATGAAGATTTCCTCACAGATTTGAATCTCAGCTGGCTGTAATTATGTTTACATCAGTGAAGGAACAGCTTGTTAAGCTAATGAACATCGTATGGCTATACCATAATTGACTCAACCATTCACCCATTTTTGGACAGTCAGTGTGCTCCTAAGGTCCTGTTATGCAGATAATGTATGCTATCTGCCAATTCTAGCAATCCATCCTTCTAGCTTCCTTATGAGGTATGTGCTCTTCATATTGTCATTTCCCAAATGAGGAAACTAAGACTTAGACAATATAAATACAATATAATCACATAGCCTTAATCAATTTCCTACACATTTTCTTATTTAAAATGGTTATAACAATAACTAGTTTGTGCACCTAACATCTGTCTAGAATTTTTCGTATATGGACCATCTCATTCTTCAGTAATTCAGAATAACTGCAGTGTTATTTTATCCCTAGACCCGAACTCCTCAGTTTAGAACCCTTGACCTAGTCTTAGGAATGCTTACATTGCAAAACCACCAGCATATTCATTAAACCTTACACTGGCTACTGAAGGACTGGGTACTTCCTTGCACCAACTCATTCTGTATTGCTTGGACCAAAAATACACAGAGTGGACATGAAGAGGCATCTCAGGGGCAAGTGGAGATAATGTAATTACATTCTAGCAAGAAAATCTGCTACACGCTTGTAAAACACATTTAATAAAATATGACTAAATACCCTGCTGGTCAGGGGGGAAATTCCTGTCATTGCCACCGGGAGCTGTGTGAATGAATCGCACAGGTGCTAGTTTAAGGAGCATATAGATACATTTGTTGTTTTGAAGTTAGAGATAATAACTGAGGAACAGCCGTGTAAGTACACTAAATGTACAATCTGAATTATTGCATATACAACATTTCCCAGAGAAAGGGGTCTGGAATGGCTTTGGTAACACTAAAATCCAAGGTAAGGCCGTCCTCTCTACCTGTCCCTTCTCTAAGAGGCCCTATCACTATAATAATAATGGCTAACATTGATTGTTCATTTACTATGTGCCTGACACTATTCTAAATACTTTATATGTATTAACTCGATTTAATCCTCACGACGATCCTGAGATAGGGATGATTTTTATTATTACTATTGTTTTCTCTATTGTATACATGAGGGACCAGAGGTGCAGAGAGGATAAGTCACTTCTCCAGGTTACAGTCAGTAAGTGGTGAGGCTGAGATTTGACCCTGGAACTCTGATCCTGGGGCCTTTGCTCTTCATCACTACCTTAAGCCAACAGGTGCCCCTGATCCCTGGGTCCCTTGCCCTTCACCCTCACAGCTCACTTCTTAGCAACTTCCTGCCAATTATTCCCCCATTTGCTCCTCAACTGGTACCTTCGCAGGATCACTTGCCAAACTTAGACTTCCCAGTGTCCTACCTCCCACCTCCCCCTTCCTCTCCAAAAGAAGTCTTTCTACCTATTCTATGAAGTCTTCCCTGAGAGTGAAAGTAGTTTAAATGTATCACTGAAACAGAAAAAAAATCACTTCCCTTCAACACAAAGCTTAAATGATTACTAGGAATACATGGAGAAGAAATATTTAATATAAAAAATGAAAAAGTACTCATTAACACAAATACATATCTTTAGAGAAAGCGTCGCTTAAGGAGACCATTGCAACTAGTGAAATTTCTTGCATATATAAGGGGCAATAAATAAAAATGTATTAAGTGATTGAATAAATGAGGTGAACTTGAGACTGTGGAATTTGAGCAGAGGTTTTTGAAAACTTAAACTCGGATGTTTTTGTTAGATTGTTTTAAGAAGATGCTCTTCTGAAAGAAAGACCATTTTGTCAGAATATATATCATCTCACTTTTCCATGTGTTATAAAGTCCTTCACCGAGGGTTTTCCAAAAAGTCTGTCCATGCTAATGCCCCTTGCCTGGCAAAGAAGGCAATGACTGTTCTCTTTCATGTGCCTCTCTTTCATGAGTTTTTTTTTTTAAAAAAATAACATTTGAGACACTAAGAGTAAAGTTAATCTTTTGAAAGTATCAAGCTTGGAGAAGGCAGAATAGCTAATTTGCTTTCTCAACTTCTGTAGAGATTTTATTACTTCAGTGTTACATAAAAAACGTACTTGCATTTCATGTCGACATGCCATTTTATGAACTGTTAATAGAAATTATTGACTCACAAATTGAGGGGAAAACTAAGACTAATATTTTATTATATTCTAGCCATGTGCTGAATGCCAAGAAGAATTTCGCAGTGTCTATAGCTTTGTTGTCTTAATATTAAGTTTAACTATTTCTTTTGCAATCATATCTCAGATTTTAAAAAGTCATTTCAGGCTCATTGGTTTTATTTATGAAATACAAGTTGTCTGCTTCAAACTGTTTTGAAACAGTAAAGGAAAGGATTTATTAACGAGGGAGCATAATTAAAATAATGAAGTTGATGACTTCATTGTAAAAACATGATTTTTGTACCGTCACTCCACAGTGGTTTTAAGGTTAGCCTATCACAGAAATAGCTTGTGCTGTTTCCTAGAATATATATACAGTAAATCCTCGCTTAACATCATTGATAGGTTCCATGACTTTAAGTGGAATGAGGATGTATAAGGAAACCAATTTTACCAAAGGCTAATTGATACAAACAAGAGTTAAGTTACTATGGTATCTCACTCATGTTGCAACAAAATGACGTTGAACAAAACGATGTTATTCAAGGACTCGCCTTATGAAGTTAACTCTCACTCTGCTTTGGTAGTGCAGAAAAAGAGCAATACACCTTGCATTTTGGGAACCTCACCAGTCAGATTTTTCTTGGGATATACTAGATATACCCGTAAATTATACGGAGACTGTCTTGATTTCTAAAAGAAGTGAATTCACTTTTTTGACGTTACCTTCCACTCTAAGAAATGCCCCCTCTAGCCATCTGCCTGTGCTGCCCTGTGCATCCCGTGCTCTTTCTCCACTGATTCTGTGCTGGGGCAGCTCCTACCTGAATCCTCTCTGTCCACCTACTCACTTCTAACCCACAATATGCATTATTCTACCAACTCATCCAGATCTAGTTCAAATTCCACCTCCACTATGAGTCTTCCAAGCCAGAAGCAGTGTCACTGCATTCAGGATATCAACACTGATTGGTATCTCTTTACATTGCTACTCTTAGGATTTGTCCTTCCAGGGTTTATGTGGGTCTCCATATCTCCCTCTCCAACTAGACTGGGAACTCCTGGAAATCAGGGACTCTGGAGACAGTCAATAATTTATCTTTTGTATTTCATATAAAATTGTGAGCTGTTCTCAATCACATGACAAATGAACTGTGGCATAAATACGTAATGCTTGTGATAGGATTATGAAATAAAGAAATGTGGGTTGGTTGCGTATGGCCTATAGAAGCAACTGCATTATTATGTAGTGATACCTTGTACTCTGTAAAATTCACAGCATCCAAGTACGTAGGTGGAGTTGATAAGTACATTATAACAAAAGAAATAAAAAAGGAAATAGCAAGTATGGAATATAGTAAAAGGAGCTTGAAATTGACAAAGAAAATCTTAAATACAGTATGTAGTAAACATTTGAGTACCTGTAAACCTGGCCAAGTAAAAATCAATAGATAACTATAAACCGAATTTTAGCTATAGGTTTCAATCATCTGTTAAAAATGAACATTTCTGTACAAGCCACGTATTTGAATTTATTTCCCTTTCCTGCCAAAATGTAACCTTTGGAAGTATATCACCCAGATGGTAGCTGGGGACTTTTCTGCCCTTTAAGTCTGGGTGAAAAGGGCAAGGAACTTACCAATTCCTCAGCCCATAGGAGTCCAGAGTCCCCAAGATTTCTGTAAATTCAAGGACAGGTGTGATACTTATACTTTCAGGGCTCTGGTGCTCTCCCCGGCTGGGACCTGCACACTGAAACTCAGCTCACAGCAGATGCCATTAGTGAAATTTGTTGAAGATTTGGGGAGGGCAAAGCCAACAACATGTGGTCTTTCACCACCCAGATGGCTCCTTGCTTTCTATTATCTTTTTTTTTTTTTTTTGTCATTCTCTCCATTCCACATAAAATAATTCAGATGTTCTAGAGGAAATGTTGGCACCACCTCATTCTCCCAGCCTAGGTAGATCTCATTTTTAAATGTCATCTCTAATCAATATTTTTTCAGACAAAAGTAGTAACCTTGAGGCTAATTCTGATTCTAGCTGTTCAAACACTGCACAAATGTTTTCCCATTACAGTAATGCATTAAAAAAGTATATGGTCGAAAAGCTGGAAACTCGAGGAAAACGAGGAGCTCAACTGACCTGCTACTCTGCCTCTGCCTTTCTCTCGCCAGCCATGAAGTTAAGTTGCAGGTGTCCTACAAATACCATGAACACATTCTAGACTCCGCCATCAAGCTGCACTGAGATCCTCCTGTCCTAGGCTTGTAACCCCAGTTTTGGTCCCATTGCCTGTCTGCTGGATTCTTCCCTTCTTTTTTTTGCTAGACTCTCGGCTGTGATACACGACTGGGATTTATGTCCCATTTTGTTGCCTTTCCTTGCTCCTCGAGACCACCATGCTCTTCAACCCAGGGCCAGTTTCACTTCTTGCTCCCAGCACAGCCTCTGCTTACATCTGCCCAGAGAGCAAGTTTGGGACAAGTGTTTTAGATAATACAGACTTTGAATAACTGGCCTTTGGGTAATTAATAACTAGATCTACTTTAGATTTCCAATATTTTCAAATTCCAAGTTGTCATGATTTTCATAATGGTAAGATAGTCATCTCTACAGAATGCTCTCTCTCTCTTTTTTTAATCACTGAGACATTAGGCAGAAAGGAGAGTAAGTGATCATATCTTAGAAAATAACAGCATACAATTGTACTACAACTGCTGAGTCCCTTTCATTAGTAAACCAATCTATGGCTGTGCTGCTGTTAGATACGAATGCCCAGACGTCCTCCATTCCATACTTTCTAACCACCTTCATCGTTCTTGGGAAAACTGTCTCCACGATTTGTTTTTAGTTAGAAAACACAATTTCCCGTTGTCATGACACCAAGCCAGCATTTTCTCTGTTTCCAGTTAAAGGAAACATAAAGATGCCAGAAAATATTGCCCAAACAGTGCTGTTTTTCATTAGAAGGTTACTTTAGAGCCCAGTTACTACAATATCAACTCTGTATTGTTCTATCACCATGAAACAAAAATTGAAATAGGTGGTCCCCCCCGCCACCCATCAGCATCATATCACATTTGTTGGATATTAAAGAAAGTGTTCACAGATATTAAACATTTTTCACCTCCTCGAAAAGGCACATCATTGAAAATGTAACATAGTTTCCTTTTTCTTTTGGAGCCCTGAGGTTTAAGGATGTAATTTTTCTGAGTTGCTTGAAGATAGCCGGGACATTAAATACAACCTCCCCCTGCTCCCTGACCTGACTATATTTAAGCTGGAACTATATTTAAGCAAAGTCAACCCTTTGCTCATCAGTCCTGCACCTCTGCCAGGGCAGAAGAATCACTCACTCGTGCACCTGCCCTGGAATGGCCTCGCACAGTCCTCCTTTCCTACAGCAATTTGCAATGTAATGTAACTTATCTTGGAAAGGACATTATTTTTCAGAGAAAACTGCTCAGATTCCATAAATATGTGAGTCGTGACCAATTCCACATCTCCAATGTAACAAGTCTGGAAGTGCCATAGCCTAATTGGATGTCAAAAACATCTATGTTTGGCAAATGGCTATTGCGAGAGAAAAAGAAAGTTTCTTGGGAGCTGTGGAACTCAACGTGGCTTTGGAGAAGGACAGAAGTATCACAGATGGCAAGAGCCAGACCGGATGCTTCTGTGGCCACAATGGTCCGGAGTGATGAGTCAAGGTGTCTCATCAAGAGAGCTCATTATGAGGTGGGACTCTATGCTGGATTACTTTCGGATGAATGGCTTTGGAGAAGGACAGCAGTATCATAGATGGCAAGAGCCAGACCGGATGTGGCCACAATGGTCTGGAGTGATGAGCCAGGGTGTCTAATCAAGAGAGCTCATTGTGAGGTGGGACTCTATGCTGGATTACTTTCGGATGACAGGGACTGTAGCCACTACTTACTGTCTGTTCATGATGCACTAGGAATCGCAGACATTAATGCCCTTCTGCCCAACCATCCTCTGAGGTCAGCACATGGGAGCATTGGGCCCTTTCCGTGTACCAGGTAAGTACTGGTCCAAGTGCCTTACGTGTATCGTCTCAGTCACTTTTCATCACAAGTCTAAGAGATATGAATATGATTACTATCGCTGACCAGATAAGGAAATGGGGGCTATGTTCCCAAAGTCACAGAAGTAGTAAGTGCCGAACCCAGATAGTTGACTTTGGAGCCAGGACTCCTGATGGCCATGAACAACACCTCTCAGGTAACATGAGGCGCTTGATATCCTTTCTGTTTCAGTTAATTCTCTGATGCCTTTGTAAGATAAGTGGTACTATCCATACTTAAAAGTGATGAAAACAAGCCTCCGAGATATTTAGGGACTTGCCCATGGGCACCCAGTTAGCAAAACAACAACGAAATTATGTCGCTGGGATTTGAACTCAGGTCTGTAAGAACCTGAAGTACAACTAGAAGCACTATGTGGCTTCTGAAGGACAAGCCACAGCAAGCCTCTTGTTTGTCATGGATAAAAGCTGATTGTGGTCAGAATTTAGGTGCTCTAACCCCACATCTCAAGAGACGTGAGATCATTTTTGTTAGAAATTGCCTTTCATGCTTATACACATCTTTTCTTGTCACAGAGAAAATGTGAAATATGTGATTCCATAACTTCTCTAATGAGCCTTATCCTCCATCCTAATCTGGACCCAAATTCAAAACTCTCTTTCCACGTTTCCCTGGTTGAAATATTTTCGAGCACTTAAGATACCTAAGTCACAAGGGTAAAAATTAATCACTGGAGATATGTAATGCACAAAATATGGAAATAATAGTTGCTTAAAATAAAATATAGGTTGTATCATCCAAATGAAGGCTGATCCAGAAATGGTAAGTCAAACCACTCACATTTCCTTAAATGCTATTTACATGTTCTTTAGTTTTGTCTACAGCATTTGCATGGGTCTGCTCATGCTCCAAGCACAGGCTGTGCCAAGAGGCTCAGCATAAACGGTTTCAAATGCACAGAATGTGATGGGGATCTCATTTGAAACCATATGGCCTTTTACAAATGCTCCAAATGGACACTACTCAAAGGTACAAGATTTAAAAAATAATCCTGCCACCATTAAAAATATATGAATAAATAGACGACGGCAATGACTTCCTTTTCCCTACTGAATTCACGGACGGGTTGAGGAGTACGAATTGCTTCTGCTCTGTGGCTGATTTTCAGTTCAGATAACTCATCTTTATTCATTTCCTTTCAGTCATGATGAGCCATATTGAGAGCAGCTGTAGGCAAGAGGGAAAAAAGGATTGCCTCCCTCTCTCAAATTGTTGTCAAACGGCCCTTATACAGAATACATCTGGGATCAGGGCTGTGCTGGGCACCCAAGAAATAATAGAAAACAGGCAAAAACTAGCTTAAGTCGAATCTGACAAAGATATTTAAAAATTACTCGACCACATGTTTTTGGGGAAAAATCAGCCTCAGGATGATTTAATACAAAGTCAGGTAGACTCGGTCTAAAGGAGAATTATACTTCAAATTAAATGCAAAATCCAAACAAAGCAAAGTGTATTTAAAGGTGATGGGAAACACCGCAAGGCAGGTAACTAGTAACAAGAGGTCTGGTAGCCAATTTCAGTAAGAATTACATATAAAGTTAGAAGGTGATAAGTGAGTGCCAATAAGCTAAGCCTTAAAATGTAAGAATAAAAATTATCATGGGAAAACAACTTGTACAGAGTGGAATAAAATAATAAATGACTTAAATTAGTGATTGAGTTTTTATATTTGAAAAAGTCTTTTCAGGTTTATACAGCAAATGAATGGGGGGGGTGGTCAAAACGGTTATTTTTTTTATTTTGGATATTTTTTGGACCAAGCTTGGTCTGAATTAGGAAGTAAATGCTTTTAACATTTTACTTAAAATGATTTCATCTGTTTTATTATATAAATCCAACAGAAATCTTGTTTACAGATTATTCTGCTATACTTCAATGACACAAAAATGGCTTCAGTTTCAAAGGAGAGACTTGGCAAGTGATTACTGCATAAAATATTGCAGTCTTGTTTATTTTAAAGCATTTTTTTCATGTGTTTTTAATGGTCATACGAACCAAATGCTTAAGCAACTGTGCCTAAGATGATATAATTGAGAAATAAAGATTTGTTAGAAGGCAATCTGGAAGACTGTGTTGTAAGTTTTTCTTAAAATGTAACTTACAGAGTTAAAAGGAATTCCAAATAATGTTTGAAAATGACTACTAAAACATAATGACTAAAATTCACAAAGAATGTTTAAAAAGCTAGAAGAAAAATCAACCAAAAGAACCATCATAGAATACACAAAGAAAATTCAAACTCTCTTACCTTCGATTTATCGACTACAGTTAGTCATGGTTATTTCCCGTCATGTCTGAACTCTCTGCCATTTGGCACTGCTGAGAACCCTCTCTCTCGTGACATTTATCCTCCCATGGTATCCACAATTTGATTCTCTATCCACCTCTGTAATGGCATCTTCTCACTGTGGCTGGTTTGTCTTTCTTCCTGCGCCCCCTGTCTCCACTTATTTCCAGTAGTCCAGGACCCTGAGCCTTGCTCTCTCGACTCTCACTTTTCCTGGCAATCCATCTGCTTCTGTGTCAACAAGTCATTTCTGATCAGTTCCAAACTGACGTGTCCTTTCTCAGTCTCCACCTTGTAACCTATAGACACCAACTGGCTGTGTCCCTCTCCTACTGTGTCAACTTCAGTATGGTCAGAGCCACCTCCACCACTGAGAGAACTACTTCTCCAGAGTTAAAAACTTGGACTCATTTTTTACATTTTCCTCTCCTTTGTCTAATACAGCCAATCAGTCCCTGAGTCCTACTGATTTGTCAAAGATTTCTCCCTCTGTATTTATCCTCTCATTCACTGAATCTAGGCTGCCGTCACTTCTAACTTAAATTAGTGCCATAATAATAATAACAACTCAATCGTGTCAGCTATTATGCGCTAAACACTTCTCTAATTGCTTCATATTAATTATCTCATTATACAGGAAGAAACTAAAGCACAGAGATGAATTTATCACACAGCAAGCAGAGCCAGGATTTGAACCAAAGTCATCTGATCCTAGAATTCTACAGCAGTAAATTGAATTGTTTTTCACAGAACCTTTCATCCACATCATGCTGTGCACTATATTCACTTTATTTTTCTAAAATAGTGTTTTAAATGTGGCAATATACATTAGGAACCTCAATTATCCATTAACTCAAAATCTGAGTTAACATTTCTGAAAATTTATCCTAAGGAAATAATTAGTAATGTATGGAAAGGTTTATATACAGGGATCTTCATCGCAATATGATTTGTAATAGTTCAGAACTGGAAACAACTTTAGTATTCAATGGTTGGTTAAGTAGAACTGTGGCACATCCGTCTGAGGAAATACATACCATTAAGAATGACATTGCAGAAGAGTATTTGATGGGGAATGTTTAAGATTTACTAGGTGGCAAAAAAAAAAAAAAAAAAAAGCAAAAACAACCTCCTCCCTTAAAAAAACCCAAAGATACTTAAATGTTAATCAAAATTGTTTCTGAGGTATTGGGCCTCTAAAAGGTTTATTTTCATGCTTTTCTAAAAATTTACAATGAATATGTAATACATAGTAATCAGAGCCCCATCCTATGATAAATGTTATTTAAAAAATAATATTCAAATCCTGCTACTTCTATAGTGCCATTTCCCTGCTCAAGGATATGACAATAAACTTACTGTCTGTTACACTGGGTTGAAAATTTTTCTGCCTACTGTTCAAGCCCCTTTGTCTAGAGCTTCTTGTTGGTTATTCAGTCCCAATCTGTGTCTTTCCAGGAGAATGCTCAGTCCCAGCTAGACTGGTCTTTTCATTTTGCTTCCCTTACCCATTGCCCAGCAGCTTTGCGGTTGATCAAGGCCCAGCTACAGCCCACGCCATCATGCACAGCACGCACATACAATGCATCAGTTCCTCTGGTGGATTCTTAGAGTATAACTTGGATTTATTTATAAACGTTTGGTACTTTCTAGTTTTACCATGTGTGGAAAATAGCACTCAACCTGTGGGCCATATAGTTATTAGAGAAAATCATCATTACCACACATGAGCTAGGCAGTTGTATTAATAATGCTTCCCATATATGTGCTGCAGTTTTATTATTTACATCCTGGTCTCGGTTGCTAATCTCTGTCTCCTACCTCACATTTTTCACACGTGGGCTATAGCACTTCTCACCTAAATTAAACTGATATATTTACATGCAGGTCTTTCTTGCTCAATTGTCAGCTCCTTTAGTTAAGTAATAATATCTAATTAAGCTTTACAGCCGTAAAGCTTAGCACATAGTAGTTACTCAATAAATATCTGTTGAATGAATTACAGATTAAATAGGTGAACCCGTATCTGAAATAAATATGCTATTTGAGGAAAATTCTCAAAGCAACTTTCACATGACTTATAACTAGAATACAATACCAATGCCAGAAATGATTAAAATCTTTATGAATGAAACTGTTAAAGCAAAAGAATATGTCCTATGTCCACTTAGCTTTGCCAGATATCTAAAAATTTATAAAAATTAACCTGAAAATATAACATGTCTTATCCATCATATTGATTTCTTGTATTGCAAGGTTGTTCCGATCTAGAGATTTAGTAATAAAACGGGCGAGGGGAGAAGGAAGAGGAAAGAAGGATTTTTATTGGTTGTGAAAATTCTCCAATGGTAATTCCAGTTGCTACTTTTCCCCACTATATTCTAAACTACACTTAAGTTGCTATGTATCTGTGGAGACCAAAGGATCATACCACAATTCACAAGACACGACACTGTATGAATAAGTGGTCTATATGGAAAGCTGTAATTTTTCTGCGGAGCTTTGGAGAAGTTGTAACCACATGAGGAAACTCTGACTGTTTAATATACCCATTAAGCCATTGGCTGCATTTAAGAATACCATAATCCCAAACACACAGGTTTGGTTTGATATAATGCATGGGTATAACTCCAACCGAGACTGCAAGGATTTTTCCATTTCATGTTGGCCCTAATTTCCATTTCTTTAGACTACTTTACTTCTTTGAGTTCTATGGGCCATAACATTACATCATAAGTCAGCAAAAATGAGACTCCCCTTTTTACCCTAGCGACCATGAAATGCAGATAGTTAGCTACCAGTGGATTCTGTCACCCATCTAGGCATGAACCTAGATTAAAGGGAGAATATGCAGAGAGGAAAAGGGAAGCATTCTTCCTCTTCTTCATCTATGGGATAATGAATAAAAGTGCATTTTTGGAACCAAATGGGGAACTCCGAGAAGGAAGCCATTCCAAACCAGTTTTTATTTAGGTTGTTGTAAAAGCATGAAAAACATTATTTAAAATAGAACTGCTAAGAAATCAAACAGAGAAATAAAAATCAGGAAATAAAAAAGGCTTAATTTTAAATGAAACTCTGTCATAACTCTAGAGTTATGGAAACTCAGGTCCAGCTCCTCAGTTTATAAGCTAACCACATTCCCACAGGCTTTTAACAGGTGAAGTTATGTTTTGCATGAATAACAGCAAGATGAGATTCATAGTATCTGGATTTAAATAACAAGAGGACACTTTTAATATGGCCATTCTGTATCAAGGATGTGGTCTGAAACAAATGGACTCTGGGATAAGGACGTTTCCACTGGACATGTAATGGTTAGCAAATCAGACTCACTTTAGAACTGAGAATCTGAATTCTCTGTCCCAACCTTCGAGACAGCCTGAAGACTGGGGTGTGGTCGAGGGAGGGGTGAGAGCAAGGGCTGAGCACTAAAGCACAAGCGAATGGAGCGGTCTCCACCAGGAACTCCAGTGTTAAGAACAAATTATGCCTGCTTCATGAGATACACAATCTTCAGACCACTGCAGGCATTAAAAAGCAAATATTAATAATGACATCTGTGTCCTTTAGTGGAGAGTTCGCCACATAAACAAAACAACAAAATATGCATTAATGAGGCCCAAAACCAAGAAATATGAATCTTATGTTTGTTATAGTAAAACCTAATTTGGAATAATGGCCTGAAAGACATAGCTGAATCAAAATCTAAATTCTAATACTCTTTAAAGAGATAAAGTGTATTAAGTATACACAGAAACTAGAAGAGGGCTAATTTTATCAAGCAGTGGTCCTTCATGGGCTCATTTGGACTTAGCATATTAACAGTAACTTTAAGATGTTTGAGAACAGTTTTCTCAATAAGATAAACACTTGCCTTTGTGTTCCTTTTCAGAACCTTTATTGATTTAGTAAACTACCTTTCATAGGTGGAAGAAAGGCCAAATTCACAAGGCCATCTGACTTACCAAACATTATTATATAATTAAGTTTAAATGTTTAAAAAGCTGTAAAAATTTAGTAGTGGTCCCATTTGTCTGTGTGTGCACATGCACGCGCTCTCTCTCTCTCTCTCTCACACACACACACAAGCAGCATATAAACATTAGGCTTTCCTAGTTCTTTTAGACCAACATGTAAAAAAATCATCAAATGCCTGAAAAAGAATGTAACTACATTACATTACCTTGCTACAGAGCAGCAAAAGTGAATAGATTGACTGTCTAGATTTCACTTAGATAATTAGTTGATGTAACATTTTAATTTAAAAGTAAATTAAATTCCTGGAAAGAGGAATTATATTTAAAAAAAAAATGCTTTAAATACAAAACATCCCCTTCTAAACAACCAGTAAGTAGGAGGTCTTCCATCCACGGCATTAAAAGGGTTAAGTGCACCACTAACCGTCTCTTCCACTTCCTCCCACCTGGAGGATGTTGTAATTTTTTGCATTTTTGAATTGGCCAGGCCAGTCAGCATCTTGAACACGGCAGACTGTCTAGATCTATCCCTTACCTGCTGGGAAGAGACAATTCCCCTCGCACTTGGAACCGTGAAGCCCTTTAAGCTAGCTACTCTGTAACCGTGGCAGCTGGGCCTTAGACAATTCTTCATCTCCTGCCACCAGGCCTCACTAAATAAAAACTATGGTGCCTTGTTAGCCAACAACTGAGCGTGAAATCACTACATTGCAATCCCCTACTCTCCGAGTCAATCGATTTTTCCCCCCATTATAGATCTGGATGCACTGGGTCAATAAAGAGAGAAGGGAAAATGGAGTACAATAAAATGAATGTATCAGGCCAACCGGAACACACCCAAAAGGCATTTTTAATTCCACACAGTGAAATTAGTGCGTTCATATAAAACAGGTTAGAGCTAGCTGACAAAACCAAGACATGTGCTATTTAATGTCATCATCATGCTTTGAACTTGCACAGGATATATAATGGAGACAGATATGTGGCCAAGAACAAGCTTTTGTCAGGTCTAAAATTGCTAACAGATTAGTGTGTGTTTGACAAGGCACTGAGATTGTAACATATGTTCTTTTAAAGGAGTATTAACATTTTATGCATTAGCTACAAGCTAACAGAGAGCCCGAACTGCTAAACACTATTAGAATGTCACTTGCAGTACGTCAGCAGCTTTTGGTTAGGATCCTATGTGTGCATGCACCAGAGGATGGAGGATGCAAGGGAGGTGGCAGAAAGGAAAAGAGAGTCGAAAAAGAAAGAACATGAAGAAATAGGCTGTAATGCGCTAAACATGGTGCTTTTTTTCTTCTTAAAGAAGCTCCCAATGTGAAGGGCATGTTCTGAAGAGGGTTTCAGAAGAGGAAAGGAATGTTTTGAAATACAGCTCTTTTCAACATTTTTTCCCACCTAAATAACATCTCATATCTAGTATTACTTCTCCAGTTGCAGGACTGTTTACTCAGTATCCTGAAATGGCCCTTTCACTTATATTCTTGTAATGATTCTTTTTCGAGAGGGCAAAATTGGTTTATGGCAAAAATCAGTGTCGAACAAATATTATTATTAAAAAGGAGCTGGACTATCGGCCCATCCAGAACACTCAAAAATAATTAGGCCCCTATGCATAGTAATAACAGTCTCCATAACTGTAAGTTTTCACATATGGTGTGTTATGTTTTTATATAAAATTTCAACAACTTTTGCTGTTAGTCTGCAGGCCCCTTACAGAGAGCAGCTATATCTTGTCTCCCATGATACCTGGCAAGTAGCAAAACTTGAATGGATATTTGTTGACTTGTATTGATATGAAGGAAATGGAAAACATAATACTTTTCAGCAAGGAGTCCCACCAGCAGCCTCACTGACACAGCCCTCTTCAGTGCTCCTTTGGGACTCCTGGGCCACACCTGAACACAGTCCCCTTCCTCTGGCAAGACTCCTTGATTGCTATTTGTCTTCTCCATAAGACTGCAATATCCCTGAGGATAGGCGCTCGGCTTACTTGAACAGGGCTGTACTTATAGGAGTCACTCTACTTCCTGCCTTAGGGCGTCGAAGCTAATTATTACCTCATAAACTTCATACCCACCAAAGAAGCGACCATTGTATCTTAATAAAGGGATTGGGAATGGAGAGTTTCTGCATGAGTAAAATGTAATTATGTGCACATCATTATCTGACTGGCAAATTCTCTTTTAAAATAATTTTTTATTTTGTATTGTACAGCTTAATTTTATTATTTACATGTTATTTAGAATCTAGAGAGAGTTATTGATTATATATGTGCATGTGTGTATACATATATGGATGTTCAGATATAGAAAAAGATAAAGATATATAAACTTTTAACCCTGTCTGTTTTTACCTCTTGATTGATTCTCTGATAATGATTTTAATGCTAAACATGCTCCTTTTAAGGTTAAACATCATTAGAAACACAGATTAAAAGAATAAAAGCTATCAAGTATTATCGTTCCAAAAGAGGAATAATTTCAGAGTTGATTGTTATCTTGGATAATGTCTGCACCTATCCAGATTTTTATAGGAACAAAAAAGTTTGGTGTGGATCCTGGGACTAATAAATAGCCTTACTTCATATGTGGCAAGTTGGTAATATCCACAAGAAAGTGTAAGGTATTTATCATATATGCAAACATAATCTGTTAAGGGAAAAGCAACACAGTTTATATACAGAGAGGGCATGTCTCTGCAATCATTTTGAATTATTTGAGAGGGTAAATAAGCAGGGCGCATAATTTATTTAAACTTTCAAAACCCTTTGACAAGGTTCCACATCAAAGACGGTTTATAAAAACGGAGTTAACATGGGATCAGGGAGAGTGTTTTCTGAGGGAGACAGGACTTGATTAAAGATGGGAAATAATGAGCAGAACCAACATTTTCTATGGGAGAAGTGTTAAAAGTAACTAGTAGCCAGCATTTCTTTTTAATATTAAAAATTATCTCAGAGAGAGCACACTCGAAAAAAAAAAAGCATATCTGCAGGAGCCATCTGGTGTGTGTGTGTGTGTGTGTGTGTGTGTGTGTGTGTGTGTGTGTGTGTGTATGGTGTAAGTGTGTAAGTGGTGGAGGGGGAGAAAGAGAGCAAGAGAGAGAGAGAGATCAAAGAAAAAAACGGAGACAGACAGAAGAGGATAGAAAATGGAGGTCGCTGAGCATGGAAAAACAGAAGTTGAGAGGAGCAACTGGAAAAGTTTATAAAATCACAAAAGACACAAGTGAGAGTATCCATTATACACATTGTCTGAGCAGCAAAGCCAGGTAAACCCTTTTGAAGTTTTTAAAAGGCCCTTTTTGGACACCTGACAGGAAAGGCTTAGATTTACATAACAGGTGGTTCTTCAAGAGAAAGTGTCTCATGAAAAATGGAAATAGGCTTAAGAAGTTTGGGACATTCAGGGAGGCTAGATTCTTACCAGGTTCATAAAGGAAATGAAGAGCTTCCAGTTGCATCCCCACTTTTTGAACTTCCCCTCTCCTCTGCCCCTCACAGACAGAGGCTGAGGAGTGGCTGGCCTAGGAAACCATCGCTCTGTTCCCCTCCATTAATGCAGAAAATTGAGTGTGGATTCTGCATGTTGCATTAGCTATACTGTTGTCAACACTAGTCACTAATGACCAAATCTGGGGGGAAGAAGGGTAAAGAGGAGAAGGTTCCAGTCAGACAACAGTACTGTCTAAAGATGTAAAAGATCTTTTTTGAGGTAATTAAAAAAATTTTTGGCAACTTTAAAGACTGGCTTTCTTACGTGCAGCGCAGCATAGAACAGCTTGTAGGCTGCAGATCAATAAATTCCAGTTAACTTTCAAGTCATGTCGGCATGCAGCCCTGGCTGGTTTATTAATTTAAATTTCAACCTTCTAAAAAGGTATGTCTAAAGAAATAAGGCACTATATGGATCGCAGTGAGACTGCTCGATCAGAACAGGTCTTCGCCTATAGGTCTTTCCTATTGATCAACATCAATAGGAAATCTTAAAACATTGAAGAGAATAGTCACCCCTCCTTCTGTCTCATTCGGTTAGTGTTTTTCTTAGGAACCCCGAGGAACATTTCTTTCTGTTTTTAAGAGTACTTGATATCTGAGCAGCAAATACCTATGGCTTTCCTCATGCAAGCTTCAGCAATTAGCTAAGTAAGAATAAAAGGTGAAAAAAGGAGAAAATACTATCTTGATGTTCAAATCTCTGTACATGAAGGAATGTCTGTAATAGTCTCCCTTTTTTTTTCTCTGTCCCCATACCTATCTAACTCTAAGAACATAACCTAAAAGTCTGATAGTAGAAATGAAAAGCTAGAAACATAGCTTATGTTTTTCCTTTCAATCTTCGTTCCCTTGCAGGTTTTCTCTCTAGTTCTTCACTAGATTTGCTTTTAATATACATTTTTTAAAAAGCCCTCGAATATATGTCAGTGGATGATCCCTTTTGTAGACTTGCTCCAGGCATTAGAATTTCTGGAATTTCTTCTGGAATTTCTTCTCCAAAATGGTTACTATTTTAAGAAGTACACACTAATTTTACCATTAGACTATGCCAAAATTACTATGATAGTCCAGCTGCAATTCGAACAACGTATCCTAAACTCAATGATTTCCGGATTGTCTGATTCACTTGTCCCTTGCATTGACATAAATAAGGGAATTATATATGCCTGAATCTATGGAAACTGGTCAGAAAAGACAGCTGCAGCTGAATTCTACTGTACTTACTCCTTTTTTAATTCTGAAAGGAATATTTATAAAATAATAGTATGGTATGAATGTGGCCCATAATAACAGTATCTTTTTTTCTCCCCGCTTTAATTCTCCCCCTCCCTTACTTCCACCCCTGATCTATGGATGTTGCTGTCTCCCCTTAAGAACTAGATCTCCGAAGGCAGGGTGTCTCCTCCCACGCACTCGTGGTGCGCCCCCGGGGCCTGGCACCCCGGTGCACTCAGGGGGCCTGGCGCACTTGGGGTATGGTCCGTGGCTCCACCTGGGGTGCGAACCCAGGCATGTAAAGCAGATGTGCTAACCACTACACTACGGAGCCACCCCGCAGT